>NW_013532534.1:3588674-3914686 GCF_000836235.2 Papilio xuthus | reverse complement strand
AATTCAAAGATATGTGTGAAGTCAACCAACCCGCACTTGGCCAGCGTGGTTGACTATGGCCTAATCACCCTTAATTTAGGGTAGGCTCCGAGCCCCTCGGTGGGGACGTATAGTGAGCTGATGATGAAGGAATAAATGAATGAATGCATATTAAAACATGTTTTTCGTTTAAATTTTCAGGTTTCGGTGTTGGCTTGGCCTCCTCATCATCATTCGTATCCCTCAATCATTATTTCTCAAAGAAAAGAGGTCAGGCTGTGGGACTTTCTATGGCGGGTACTGGGTTTGGCTTGATGGTGATGCCGCAGCTTGTAAAACTGTTGCTAGGAGAATATGGCTTCAGATGGACTGTGGTCATCCTGGGTGCGTTAGCCTTCCACGCGGTACTAGGATCATGTCTACTGCAGCCAGTGAAAAGGCATCTTATCGATGAACCGGTGGACTGCGAAATGCAAACAGTGAAGGTTTGTTTTTAATGTTTCTTTTAAAAGAGGAGATTTGACTCCATATCCGCTATAAGAGGAAATGAGATCTAAGCATACTACATTTGTTTCGAGGTGTACAATATGTTTTGAGGTTACTTTTGCCTCTTGTAATATTTCAAGGAAATTATTTTACAAAGGAATATTATACTTAATGTGTGCTTAATTGTACTACCAACACCACCTTATCAGTTATCAGAAACATACTTATAGGAACTTTGCACAGTTTCCCTCTATTTTATTACGTGAATCATTGCTTTGTTAGTTGGAATATGACTACAAGATGTAAAATAATATTCTACTTAATCATATTAATATAAATATTATATATTTTGCACGTAAATGTCATTCCGTGGTATACCACTTATATGTAGGCCACTGGGTCAACAGGTTTCGGTGTGAAAAATACTTTATTAATCTGATTCTGATATCAGGTTTTATCTTGATTAAGAGTTCTAGATGTATTTGTCAATGATCAGTTTGTTGATGCGTGCAAATAAAGATTATAGGCAGATGTCAATCGGTTAAGTTTTCAAGCGATAACTAAAAAAATGAAGGATTCGCTTCTTTGATTTGATAATATATTTTGGCCAATGATTAGTATATGTATTATGTATACTAGCTGTCGCACGCGACTCCGTCCGCGCGGTATTAAAAACAAAACATGATTAGTAGCCTGTTCTTCCAGAATATATTATTTATGTATTCCAAATTTCATCGAGATCCGTTTAGCTGTTTTGGAGATACCTTCAAACATATGTTATATTATATATTTTTATTGTCGTTCATTTTGTCGACTCTAAAATATTCAAGGCTAAATCTTCTAACATGATCGCTAAGTTAACACATTTATGATATGTTAAACAAATTTCAAACAATATATGTGACGATAATATGGTAATTTTGAATTGTTTCTGATTACATAAATAAGTTACTAAGTATGTATTAATATTTGACTGATTATAATTTGTAACCTTAATTCTTTTTATTCCAGGAAATGGAATGCATTCATGAAAGTGACGAAGAAGAAGAGGATAAATTTGAGATTAATCCATTGGTCAGTCATCCGATGCCGAAGTTAACCACCCAACGTTCTCATACAAACATGAACCATCCCTCAGTCCGTACCATAGGGATGCCACGAGCGAAGACATGTGACAAGCCACTGCAAGAGTTTGAGAAGAACGCAGCCCTGGGGCTAGGGTTGACAACCGCAGCGTCTGTGGGCGCCATGCAAAGAGTCACTTCAAGTGGTAGTATGAGTGAAGCGGCAAGGAAGAGAAAGTTTTCCGTTATTTCAAATATTTCGAATATGGACTTCACTGGAAGTTATTTACAATTATATCTAGATGTAAGTATTATTATAGATTTGTACTACAGAAAAAACTACATATTACAAAATGAAAAAATAGATTTTCTAAAACAACGCAAAACGTACATTCCTTTGTGTAGCATATTTGATTCGTTCACGTACCGACACGTGTTGCCGGCTCAAAGGTCTGACATCGACTGACTTCCCCTCTCTCCGGAATGTATAATACTTATGGCGTGTACGCTCGAGACAAACAACACTACGTTTATGCATACACTTGGCCAAATATTTTTCAACTCTCAAATCTAGTGCACATAAATAATCTGTTTTTATTAAACCTTAGTGGTTGTCCGCGACTTGGTTTGCGGAAATTAAAGCAAAAAAATCTAGTAATTAACATAGCCTATGCACCCGGGATAATGTAGCTTCCCAACCGTGATAGAATTTTTCAAATCGGTTCAATAGTTGCGGAAGTTTCAAAGCAAACAGACAATTAAATCTTTTATGTTTATAGTATTAGTATAGATTAGTTTTGTCTTTACAGACTGCCGATGATGATGCGATACAGATGAAAGCGATAAAGAAATCGGAGCCGGAACAAGAGAAAAAGAAAGGCTTCCTAAGAAAGTTCATAGCGTTAATGGATCTAGATCTCTTAAAAGACTGGTCTTTTTTAAATCTTCTACTCGGTCTATCGCTGTTTTGGAGCGGTGAACTGCAATTCAGAATGTTAACGCCATTTTTTATAAGAAGTTTAGGTTATAATATGAATGAAACGGCGTTTTGTTTGTCGATGACAGCTATCACTGACATTCTTGTCAGATTGATTTTGCCGCCAATTTTTGACAGGACTTCGATCTCGAAGAAATTGATTTTTTTTATCTCTGCATTCTTCTTGGCTGCCACGAGATCAGGTGAGTTGACACACTAAATATTAAGTATACAAGAAATCATTAAAAAATATGCGTGATCTAGTAAAGTAGTCGACTAAGTCTACTTATTATTCCTTATTTGTGCAATATAAAAAATATTCAGCATTTTATGAAAAAAAAAATTTAAAATCTAATTGACAAATCAATAAAAAAAAAATTTTTTGTTAATTTTTTTCATTATCTGTTTTCAGTGTTAGCTGAACAAAGCGAGTGGGTGCCTTTAATGATCTGGCTGTCGATCTGCGGCTTCTTCAGAGGAATGTGTCTCAGCAACTTCACGTTGACCATCTCGGAGTACTGTCCACTGGAGAAACTGCCCGCAGCTTTCGGCCTGCACATGGTCAGCAAGGGCGTCTTCGTAGTACTCATCGGTCCTATCATTGGTAAGTATTACCCAGAACTTCATCATCATCAGCTCACTATAGGTCCTCACTGAGGGACTCGGAGCTTATCCGAGGTTTGGGTTGACTAAGCCATAGTCAACGCTGGCCCACTGTTAGTGTCACACAGTAAGAACGTCGGATAAATGTACATATGTAAATCGAATGGCGGGATTCGAACCCTTGACCTGCAGATTAGAAATCAAATGCATAACCTCTGTGCTCCCCCAGAACTTCACCGAGTAAAAAATCACAGATTTTAATGATTTTTCATGTGATGTGAATATTTGTTAGTTTCTCTGCTATAGCATACTCCGTATATTATTTAATTTAAACCAATGTTATCTCAATCTCTTTAATGACAGTGGTCACCAATTCTTTTTTTTTTATTTCCTTAAATAAAAAAACGCGAGAAAAATCTACTAAGTGCTAAGACCTGATTTCGTAGATTTGATAGAATTTGTTTTTTTTTTGCTACAGGTTACGTGAGAGATTACACGGGCAGTTTTGCGACATGTATTCATGTACAAAACGCACTGATCATGTCCTGCGTTCTCGTCTGGGGCATAGAGTACACGCTCGCTTTTACAAGACGTCGAAAAATTGTACAGATATAAAAAAATGATGATATTCTCTATGGAATTCAATATTAGTTGTCAGTGTTTATAACTGCAACAGTAAAAATATTGTGTTGGATATGTTCACCCACTCTAGGGTTGATACACGATAGTTATTCGTAAAATTAAATATTTTAGAATTATATCCGACCCAATTTTAGATAAACTTTTTTTTATATATGTATTTGTCTCGGTATTAGACATTTTGAAAATATTAATGTTGAATTTAGAAATAATCCTACAATTGCTTGTATATCGTTTTGATCCAACTCCGAAGTTTACGCGGCTATTTTTTAGTTTGTTAGTTATTTTGTGAAAAATCTTGAGAGAAATGATAAAGAAAATTATGAGTAGTGCTATAAAGTTTTGTGAGAAAAAGTGTTCTATTGGATATTTTGGATATGTAAGAGTTTATGCCAAAAAGTATGCATTTTAAACTGTTATAAAAACGGCTAAACACTCACGTATATTCGTCCGATGGCGTCACCGACTAGTTCCCCCCCCCCCACCCCTCCTCGATGGGCTCGAAACTAGTCGGTGCCGCCACCGGACGAATATACGTGAGTGTTTAGCCGTTTTTATATCAGTTTATTATAATGTCTCACGAAATTTTGAATAATCTAGTATGCATTTTGTCTATGGTGAAAATAATTCTGGTTTGGATTGGAACGAAATAAATGAAGTACATATTTTTCTTAGTTTCTTAGAATATAATGAACTATTTCATGACATTAGTTCTCGTTATATTTAATTTTTTCTCAAATTAATTTTAATAATGATGACATTGTTTAGTGTAGGATAATTTTAACTTTTTCGAATATTTAATCTTCGTAGATTTGTTACATTTTTACATGATTTTGTATAAATGTTTTCTTTGAGGAAGTTTTTGTTCCATTTTTTTTTTCGTATGGAATAATTCTTTTATTCATGACTTAAATTAGTCTAACTGTAAACAGAATAATTTTGATGTTATTTAACATCTACTTTAAATTTGTTGTTAGGTATATAGAAATTTTTGTTTAATTTAGTTTTATAAACCAGACAACATTAGTAATTAGGACATTTTTAATCCTTAATTCGATGGTGTCCAGTGTGATGAACAACTAATTAAAAAAAATCTACTTCGATTAAAGAAAATTACGTAAGTATGACTTTACTAAAATAAAGATTTTTTGCTACAAAAAATTTCGTCGAATTAAAAGTTAAACTAAACGAGTCAACCGTCAATAAGTACCGACTTTACGATATAACTCGGTGTTGCGAATTAAATGAGTCCGCTTACAGTCGGCGGCTGATTATACGTTTAGTGATGGCCTTAGTCTGGTATGGTGTGTGATAACAACCTAGTGAATAGGATTCTTTGATGGAATGGTAAAAAAAATGGTGCTCGTATATATCGATGGAAATTTTGTAATAACATGTTTATTTTATTTTGAGATTTTCTGGAAAAAAATATTCTAGTAAGGCTATTGGATTGAAAAATTATGTTTTTTTTTGTAATATTCCAGTGTTATTTGCAGCTATTTGTTACAACAATTTATGCTCTATTTGTTTACGTCTCGTAGTTTTATATTACATGACAAATCCAGTGATATCCGTGTTACATAGATGATGTTACATTATATACTTTATATGTTTCATTGTCCAAACGCTTGGATAAAAAATACAAAAATATCTTGTAAAAAAAATATTACCATCCCATTTTATTTGAAACAATTAGTTGACGATATGTTTTTACAAATGTGTTTCCGCGATAGAAAGATTTAGTTCGTTCAAATCTTTATGAGGGTGACGTAAGTTCTTTCTTCCAAATACTATAGAATATTTCTCTAAAAAAATTGTATGAATTTTTGGTAATTTACTTGTGAAAAAAATATTTTTATACAGCTCTTTCTAGTTTAAAACTATATCTGTGTATTTAGACAGGCACATTTAGGCCCGTAGTAAACTGAACTGGATTTAAGGTAAATTTGAAGACTTATTATTGGTAGTTTAGTGTTGCATATATTCATACAGTTATTGTTATAAATATTTGTTATTTATAACTTAATTGTTACTTAGGGTCCTTTTAGTAGCGAGCAAGCAATTTCCTTAAAGGCAAAGCATCTGCAGTTCCTCTAGTGTTGCGGATGTCCATGTCCTAAGTGTTCTCGCACCCTTATCGTATAAAAAAAAATCATATTCGATAACCAAATTGAGTGGTCTTCGAATAATGACATATTGGGTCAAACATATATTAATTTTCTACTCGTAATTTTAGTTAAAATTTTCAGAATAGACGACTTAAGTAGTAGTAACGATACAATAGTTTGATTGGACTATCTAAAAGTTGAAGAAAAATTCTCGTCACCTTAAAAATGAACCTTAATTCTAATTCGTTTCCGAATCATCCCATATTTAACCTTCAAAACGAAGCTTATTGGCCAGCGTATTGATATACGTCTTAAAAAGACTTGTAAGTCTGTGTCGACGATCTGACGGGTGTTTGCCGTTGGGTCGATCGACCGAAAGGGAAAATCTCATTTGACCGCTTCATACTATGTACTCGATCGACTTAAAGAGTTTTCCCATTGTTCGATCGGCCCACCGGGAAATACCCGATCTGTCAAAAATTGTGTACTTATTGAAAACAATCCTTTTTTTTAATTTAATGTGACTTAATACATTGTTGTACTTAAAATCAATATGGCTGAAGTACTGCAAGCAAAATATAAAATATCCTATTATTTTGAAATCATATAGAATTTTTATCAATTGAAGTCTTTATTGTTTGTTGAAGTGAAATTATGATTGTTATAAAGTTTTGTTTATGACAAATCAAAACGGCTTGGAAACAAACAAGTACCTTTTCGCATTCCTACCATAAATTTGTAATTCAATTTCAACTTATTAATTTCAACACAGTTCGAAATAATTCCAAAAAAATAATAATAAAGAACTGAAATTTTCACTTTCTGGTGATATGTGTATGTTTGTTTGCATTTTGCATTTGATTTGGAATAAACTAATTAATCTTAGTTTCTTATGAAATATTCTATGTATTAACTCTCTTCCTGTATGTCTTCCTTCCGTAATAACTAACGCTGGGTTTCTGAGACTAAAATCCCCGTTTAAAACATATCCGTATGGGGTACATAATGACAAGGACGACGATATGTTTTATACAGATATTTTGGTCTCAGAAACCAGTTGTAAAGCTCATACTATGAAATATTTTCGTTACTCTTAGCACTGTTTGTCGTTTTTTTTTTGTTGATTCTTGTAACGATTGCATTTCCGTCTTCCAAAATCTTTTTTAATTCATTACTGTTTAATGTAATGTAACGCATTTTTCGATATGTGATTTTTATTGACCAAATAATATACTAAATACTTTTTGATAAAAATGCACTTTTATTCTAGCACAACGCAGTATATGGAACTATTTTAATGATTTTCAAAACTTGAAAAAAAAAAATGTTTTTTACTATTGAAATTATTGTAAAATAATCGATCCGACTGTAGTAGACTTGTGACTAGTATTCAATTAACGAAATGTTTGTGCCAATTGTATATAATTTATTATATTTTATAATCAATATATTATATGTACTTACTAATATTAAATGCAGAATTTCCCGTAGATGACCATAAAATATAAATTATCTATGCTTACATATCAAACAAAATTATAGGATTTTCTTAAAGAAAGAAATTTAAATTAAAATAATAAATTGACTATAGATATATGTAGCGTCCATTTTTAAATTTTCGTCTATATTTTAGTAGAAATACTATAAAAAATAATAGTAATTTAAAGTTATCTTCCTCTTTTGTTGCGAACACAACAAAATAATAGTCTGTCTGTCTGTTGTAAATTTTATTAATATCTTAGTTATATTTGATTGAAGTGCATACAAGTTCATTGTCGTTTCGTTATGTGAGTTTTGTTTGTGACAATTTAATATTATCTGTATTAATTATGACAATATTTATGTTTAATATACGAATGTATTGACATTTATTGTGATGTATTGTTGTATATTTCCTTTGTATTTGTAGTCGAGTCGAGACAATTAATTAATTAATATAAAAAAGTATTGCAATCAATTAAAATTGATATTGGTTACCGAATGTGTTTGGATTATTTTGTGATTTCCTTTTTGCGTCATATTACTTCTTAAAATATAAATGCGAATGTTTGGATGGATGTTTGTTTGATGTATTTAACAGTGGTAGAGCGCGCTTTAACATCTTCGCATGAATCGGCCCGGCTCGCCCGGTGAAATACCACGACCACACAGAAGACAGGCGTGAAGTGGAAGCAATTCCGCGTTTCGTCTGATGAGTGTGTCCCGGAGGCCTAATTTAGTCCACTTTCCCTCTTCGCCCTTTTCCTTATAAGGAAAGGATGGGAAGTGGAAGTGGACTTTCCGGATGAGAAGATGCATGGGAAGGGATATTTTCTTTCTGTGCATCCTCTCCTCCGTCGATTTAAGGTAGGCAACGCATCTGCAACTGCGTATGTCTATGGGCAACGGTCACTTCGCTATTTCAACGATTACAGGTGGCCGCTCGCTCGTTTGCCACCTTATGATATAAAAAAAATCTCCAGAACGGCTGTATGGATCTCGTTTAAATTTGGCATAGATGTAGAACATACCTTGGAAGAACACAGGCTAATTTTGTTTTTTAATTCCGCGCGGATGGAGTCGAGGGCGACAACTCTTATGAAGCCAAAGACACACAGCGGGGCGGAAATAAATTTCATACTAGCTTTGGTACATTTTAAACCGGTTCTGAATTTATTAGTCGATAAACGGAACTAGTTATTATAAACAAACTTCAAAGAAATATAATTCCGTTGACGGCTTTTTTACTTTTATTACGACTTGTTTCTTTGACTATGCAAATTATTAATTAGTATTTCGGCTTTGGGTACTTCCTCATTTAAAAAAAAAGGAAAGTGTAAAAAGATGACGTTCAAGCGTTTATTTTTCTTTTCAGTGCTTATTAATCGGACTCAAGGTTAAATAAAACTACAATAAACATCATAAAAATGTATATATTTGATTATAAAACTGGCAAAACGTATAATTTGCATGTTTATTGATCCAATCTTTTAATTAATTTTTAAGCAGTGTATAAAATTCATAATGCATTTCCGAACTTTTAAATCTTTGCATATTTACGATTGTTGATTGCGCTTGTTGTTTAACACCGAAAACAATAAAACAAAGAGTATTTGCAATGCTACATTTGCATTTATGTAAAACACGTGTGATCTAATTTTTTTTCACAGTAAAGAAATTGAGAGACTGAATATGGATGGTTACAAAGGTAGACCGAAGAAAAGAAGGGGGTGAATTTAGATATGACGGCTGATAGAGATGCATGGAAGAGTAGTACATAATGTGCCGACCCACCGTAGTGTTAAGAAGAAAACCGAGACTGTGACGGTATATCGGCGCAACACTAGACATATTAAATATCAACGCTTACGACCCCTCACTACATCGATCTGACATTTGACTTGGTAATAAAAACGCGCCAATCGCGCCAGATGATTTTAACTAATATTGCCTAAAAGTAAGGACAGGGGCATATGACATTGACAGAAGGACCACATGTTTTTATGCAATCTTGGACAGTGGTAATCCACAGTTTAGGCATTGTCACATGCTAGCCCAGTATACATAAGGGCTTAATATACTTATCTTTATAAAAACTTGTCAATGAGGTAACAAAATTCTTTTGACTTATAATAATAACATAAAGTTAAAGACATAAGATTTTATTATAATTGACACAATGATATTGCATCAGGAACTTGTAAAAATAATATATTTTATTTTTAATATTTAGTGTATAATGCATCTAGACTTATAACTAAGCTAATTATGTCGATATTTAAATTATATTAAATAGCTTAGAATCTCATTGTCTATTTTAAAATTAGTTGTATGTTATAATACAGTGTAATTGTGTGAAATTGAGCCTCAATATTTTTCACAAAAATGATTCGGTTCGATGATATTTCTGAGTTTGATGCATGTTATATGTATTAGATTTCTTAATAATAATCTTGTTATCGTGAGTTTCTGAGAATGAAATTTACGTATAAAATATGATAATGACAGATTTTGGTGTCAGAAACCAACGATTAATCTTATATATAAAATTCTCGTGTCACAATTCGTTCCCATATTCCTCCGAAACGGCTTGACCAATTCTCATGAAATTTTGTGAGCATATTGAGTAGGTGTGAGAATCGGCCAACATCTATTTTTAATCCCGCGCGGACGGAGTCACGGGCGACAGCTAGTTCAATATATTATAATAATAGTTGACCGATAATGTTTTGTTTCTTATAATTACTTTCAATCTACACTATCGTAGAAATAATATAGAATAATATTTTTTTATATATTACATGGCAGTTTATCGAGGTAAATATGTATAAAGTCGAATGCAATGAAAATAAAAAATTACATTTACACATTTTATTGGATGGCATTGTAATTTATTGTCTATGGATTTTTGGTGTATAAATTGATAACTGAAGTCTATAATTACAGCCTTATAAAATGGTTTGATAGTTTGTCATCATATTCAACCTAAGCTTGTCCACTGCTGGACGTAGGGTCCCCCATCGATTGCCACAATGCCCGGTCCTGTGCCGCCCGCATCCAGTGCACTCCCGCAACCTTGACCAGGGCATCGGTCCATCGTGCGGGAGGCCTACCTACGCTGGGTCGACCCGTCCGCGGCCGCCACTCGAGGACTTATGGATAGTTTGTCATAATTTCTCATTTCTATTGAATATAGGTAAAATTTTACGCATTTTTTTTTAATTAATGCATATTAGTAAATAGTTAATTGAATAAACATATTAAAGTCCCGTTTAATTCTTTCAATATCTATAATTTTTTACGTGTTCATGTTAAGTTTGTGGGACTTTACCTACTTAATTAAAAGTATTAATCTGTACTATACGTTTGGTGCTTACATATAATGTCAATTTTTAGGAACATTAAATGCAAATTCATCACGTATGTAAAAACATTCTAATTAATGTATGACGCAAATTATCTACTGGCCTCAATAAGTTTTGCATTACTTTAGGAAAAGCTGAATAAACATATTTTTATTTCCTAATATTATTTGTACTTAAAATTTAAATTATTATCAATATTATTTAACCAATAATGTTATTGCAATTCAACTAGATTTTTTACGATACACAATATATTCTATAGACCATAGTACAACGCAAATTAAACAACAAACACTCATTGCTAAGAAACAGTAGAGGTAGGTGCCCGTAGCTTCAAATATCAGACCTGGAACAAATTAAACGTATTTAAAATACCAATTTATCTTAACCTGTAGGTAATTTCATACGGAAAGTTATCTGAGATATATGCCTATAAATGTATATAAAAGGATGAATAACATGTCTCGATGATTAAATTGATTTAATGTGTTTTATTTGTTTACATATTTGATATCTCTTGTTAATTAATTTCTCGATGCGTACTTATTTATTAATAACTTAAATGCACATAGTTATTTAATTACTTGTCCTTTAGCTACACTTTAACAGCGACTGATTTTTGGTTAAAGCTTAACCAAGCAAAAAAAAATATACAAATAGTTAATGATGTTTTAAAAGAATTTTATTTTCTATGCTTTTAGCTAAGTATAGATTCAAATAAGAAAACGACTGTTATAACATATTAAGAGAAAGATTGTAACTATTTAAGTCGACAGGACGGGATTTTTTCAAATAAAAAAAAATTATTTGTCGAATCATTTCTATGATAAGAAACAATAGAACATGTTAAATTATTCAAGAAAAAAAAACAGACGAAAAAAACCTTTTAAACCGCTTAAAATATTACTCAATTAGCTATATTTTCCACGCGACTTCGTTCGTGGGGAATTAGGAAAAAATCTAGTCATAAATATAGTTAATGTCACTCGGGGATAATGTAGCTTTCCAACAATGTAAGAATGTTTCAAATTAGTTCAGTAGTTACGGAGCCTATTCAAAGCAAACAGACAAACAATCAAACCTTTTTAATATTAATGGATGTAATGTGGATGTATGAGTTTTTTTATCTTACCAATTAATGGATCCGCAATAAGCATCAGGAACCCAGAGAATATGATATGCAGTGCCAATGCGGCGGGGAACCTGTCCGGTGCTGCAGTTACCAACACCAGCGGGAACAACACTTGCACGGAGCACCTGATCAGCCCCGATATTACAGTTATGGTAAACACGTACCATATCTCACTTGAACACACCAACGCTGAAAAAAAAAACAAAATTTGACTTCGACCTTCGTAATATGGTTTTTGAATCAGTAACATACATTTATATCCTTAGCTCCGTCCGCGCAAAATTAATAAAGAAAAGCTTAATCAGTAGCCTATGTATTCTTTCAGACTATGATCTACGTCTGTGCCAAATTTCATCAAGATCTGTTCAGCCGTTCTGAAGATACCTTCAAATTTATTATATCAATTATATTAATATAGCTGTCATATTTTTCTTTTATTTCATTTCCTATGTTTGCAGGTTTTATTTAACATTTGGAAATTGTTTTTTGTCCGATTGTTAACGCCACCTAAACGGACAGACGGGATATGGTAATTACCGACGCCTATGGATATCCTAAACACTAGACGAACTTTAGATGCGTGCGGGCCTTTGAGAAAGAGAAATCTTACAAACAATCAATCAGAGGGTCATCTTAAAGTCTGAGTGAGAATTGAGACTTGCTAATAAATCTGATAAATATAGCTTACTTAGAATTGTCTTTTAATAAAATGTGTGATGTTTTATGTGACAGTGCAAATTCAACGCTAACAAATAGGCGTTGAATAATTTAAGGATATCGTACCACTAACGATCTGGTAGAAATAAATTTAGGCACCTGTTTATCGCTATAAAAATAAATTAAAAATAATTTATTACTTTTAAATCTTAAACGGATTAAATGTAACGTTTTGAATATCAATAAAATCTGATATGTTGTTTTAACAGATTTTATGAATTTTATAATATATGAATTTATATGTTAAAATTTAAGGCTTAAATGGAGATTAATTTTTATTACTAGGCATATATTAAAATGGTTTTAGGATAGTGTTAATTTATTCAGATTAACTGTTATGACGTCCATCTTAACATTTTCATTTCATGTGATATCAAGGCATAATTATTTAAATTACGTATATCGGCGTAATGAAGCATACAATGTGCAAGCATATTATTTCAAGGTTAACTATGAAAGTCTAATTAAGTCCTTTTTAAACGAAAATCACTTAAAAAAAGATTCACAGTTAGAGTTTGCACGACATTACTACCAACTTACGTATTTTAGGTTAATTTAAGAAGATCTAATTACAATTAAACCGTAGTTTGCAGCTACGAACATAATATACTTATACGAATTATGCGTAGAGACATAAATAAGAATGTAATAAGTTTGAATGTTATAAAACATTGATTGGTTACGGAAGTAGAAGACCGAAAAAAGTGGGGACAGAAGTATGAAAGAAGATATGCATAAGAAGGAATCAAGTTTAGATATGACGGCTGAGTGAGATGTATGGAAGAGTTTATAATCTGTACCGACCTGGAAAAGGTTATAAATATGTCATCAGGTATTTGTTTGTGCGAAATTGTTTCGTTTACTTATATTCTAACTCACCTATTCGTAGAAATATTGTAAGGCATGTCCCACAGAAGAATATTTTACGGCTGTCGACTGTGTAGAAATACGTAAATATTGCTAATGAAAATCTTGCAATAAGATCGGCTATCGCACCCACCATAACACACGTAGCAACTTGCATCTACAATCATAATTAAATTATTAAATAAATATATCCGAACGTAACCCATGACATTCTGGGGACGGATGCGAAATAAAAGACACATCACTCGTCAATATTAGTTCAGTTCAGACTCAAATCAGTTTTTGAAGAACATGACTCTTAACATGGCGTCTAACCGTTGATTTCTGAGACCAAAATCTCTGTATAAACATCGCAATATGTTTCAAACGGGGATTTCAGAAACCTACGGTAAGTATTACTTGCAATTGACTTGGTTTTCACAATTATAGTGTACTCATACAATAAGCTTACGTGTACTTAGTTTAAATGGAAACACGCGAATTTAATGTTAAATGATAAAGTTATCGCTTAACAAATTTGTATTATTCATCATTTGTAGATTTTAATGGAATAAAATTATTATTGAAATTCCTTTAGAATTTTTATGTGAATATATAAACGTTAGATTCAAGTTAGATAAGAGTTTTAGTTAACTATTAAGTTATTCAAATTATTCTATAAGACGTAGTTTTAACTTGTACGTTATATTAAATTAAGATTAAGAACTTCTTGCATTTTATATATGTCATAGTCTTATCGGGAGATTCTCCAGCCAGTGCCACTTCTACTGAAGACTACAATGTCTTTGTTTTTTCAAAGCGAATGAAAGGGATAGCTATATTTAACGTAAGTAGAGATTTTCGGTATAAATTTTACCTTGGTATATCCATAAGAAAATAATAACATTGGCTCCATAGCTAAGTAGGTTACATCCGAAACGAAAGCAAATCCCAGACCGACCAGTGTACTCACGAATCTCGGATCTCTTAGTAAATCTAATTCCACGTTATCGTAAACAATTTTTCTGAAACAAATGTATATTTTTTATAATATAAGCTTGTTATGTCGATGTCCATTAGCAAACTTTCGCCAATAATACTTTAAAACACTAGCGTATTTCCTTTTATTGACATATGACCTTATAGAAAACATTACTGTTATTGTAACCGTATTTTTAAAGTATTAATTGTTTTCATATTTTTGTTAATGATTACAAATTAATAACCAATTAAAGTTAAAGCTAGCAATCAAAAATTATTTAGTTTTTTTCGTTGGTAGTCATTAACTTTTTTAATAATAAAATAACGACCACAAAATGCATCATTTGTGGAAAGAATTATGAAGTGATCAGAACAAATATTTCGTTTTTTAATTATGATGCTTATCGAAAACTAAGGGAACATTTGCATAAATTAATAATGACATCAAAACTACATTGTATTTTTACCCATTATTATTTATAATCCTTTAGCGCGAATGGCGCGCTTTCGTTACCAAGTCAAGTGTCAGATTGAATGACAAACGTTGACATTTTAATAAGGCTTGTATTGCGCCGATATACCGGTACAGTGGCGGATTTTCTTCGTAACTGTATATAGAAGTCTGATTTATCCAAAAAGGAACTTACATTATGCTCTTTTGAATGGATTCATGTCTAGTCGGGGTCGTCGCTTTTATTTCAACAACTCCATCATCACCTGGCAACATTTTGACGATTGTTTCATCATAGTTTTCTACTTTAACAGTTTTACCGTCGAGGACATCACAATTTAATGGGTCTGAAAGATTATACACAATGTTGGGGTGTTGGATGATGTGTTAGTAAGACGTCATTTAACAGAGAAACAATCACAAGAAAGCATTATTACCGACAGTTACGCCTAGGCACAAGTACAAAAAACATATAGTAATCGGGAATATTTTCAAAAGAAAATGTAAGGTGTTGTATATGTCATTTTAATTTCTGTAGTAGAAAATCCTATTTACGCAAACATATTACAAAATGTAAATGAATAAGACAGGAGGAACTTGCACATATTGAAGTAGATTTGTTATATTCACAACACAAAAATGAAATGTACCGAACATAAAATATTAGTTACATTCAAACAATTTTAGGGTATTTTACCTGGTTTTGGACCATCCACGGATTTGATCATGTGCCATTCAACTGGATGCATGACTAACATAGCGAATAACAGATGAAGATCTACAGCCATTATGAGAGCGAGACTCCATCTGAAGCCGTACTCATCGAGGAGGAATGTGACTAGAATTGGGAATGTAATAGAAGCGAGACTGCTCATTGTTTGATTGGCACTCATCATTGCTGTCCGTTTTTTAGTGAAGTAGCAATTGAAAGCCGTAAAACTAACTGGAATCATCACACCAAATCCTGCCCCTGCAATATACATATTAAAATATTAATGTATCCATAAGAATGATGAAGATGAAGGCAACATCGTTAGGTTAGTAGTAGTAGATAGGTGTACACTTATACTTATACTAGCAATCAGTTTATTACCTCTTATTACGCCAAAAGTGAAGACCAATTGATATGTTCTGGTAACAAATATGGTAAGAACATCGCCCAATATGAACAACCCAGCGCCGAGTAAACCAACTTGTCGAAAGGAATATTTTTTCAACGCAATGCCGCTCAGGAAACCTACAAAGGTAAAAGAAAGTTTAAGATTCAATCAGTAAATCGACCGTAGATCGAACAATCAAAGGACCGATTCAATGAATCAGTCGACCTATTTGGTGCCAGTCCACTGAACTGTTAAGCTATCAGAAGACAAACCGGTGGAGAGCAATGTATATGCATATTATTGCAGTTTACTTTTATTTATGATGTGTAATATTAGGAGCTACATAAAATCACGACACGTGGTTAAACAAGGCATTATAATATTGGTCAACCACGATCTTTACCGCAGCGATGTATTGAGCAATCGCTATATTCATTCGATATTGCAAAGTTTATTGATTTATTCATTTGCAAAAACGAGTAATGTCTTTCACATTCTTTTTTAGATTTGAATCAGAAACTATCTGCGTGCCATAAAATTATGCGACCCGAAGCACATTTTGTTTTGATATAAGTTTATTGATCTACAGTACGTTTACACGAGGTTTATAAAAATATAGGACAAATTTTTATTTACGGAAATGAACATAGTGCTTTATTTCATTACAATATCGGTCAAATCAATATGAATTAATTGTCGAGCGATGCAAACTGTTTAGGCTTAGGCCCTGAACGACAATCGGTCCCTGTATCCAATGATATCTGCCTATTAACCGATTTGTATTGAGCTAATAGATTCATTGTTAATTGGGGACAGAAACTTGAGTCGATTTTAGCTTCGTTGGTAATACGAGATTAAAATTTCTCATAGCGACCAGCGGTGAAACATTAGAAGTACGGATTTCTGTTAAGTTAACGACCTCCATGAAACAACTGTTTCGTAACAAATTATTCATATTAGACTGTCAAATACTTATTGCTGAATCTACACAAATATTTTTACCAAATCAAACCTTTTTACAGCAATAGAACTAGAAGTTATTTAGTATAAGCAAAATTTTAAAGGCTCATATTTAAAAAGATGATTAGTCATTTGTTTATCCATTTTTAACAAAATTCGTATGTTTAAAATATTCGTACAACGTGTAATTTTAATTACGACATATTAAAGTCCACAAGGAATCTGTAGATGTGATTAAAATAACTATATTTTTTTAGATATTTTTAGTTAGAATCATTTGGCGGGAATAACGTGCTTTCGTTTCAAAGTCTAGTATCAGAATGAATTTTAAGGAGACACAAACGTCAACAATTTAGTAAAGTTAGTGTTGGGTCAATACACTGCTACATTTTCGGATTTTCTTCCTAACAGTTTGTAATAACAAATTTGCATTAAAATCATACCTGATATAGATAGAGCTCCATTATACACTCCTATAACCAAAGGAAGGCCGCTGGCGCCGTCTTGTTCTATAAAGAAATCATTGAATAAAATTCCGAAAGCATTTGATGAACCGAATCCCAGCATCTGAAAACAATCATTGCTTATTCATAATCTTAGTAGAGTATTAATTTTTCACTATACATAACGATAAAGTAATATAACGTCATAAACAACTTGGACATCGACATATAATGATAGCTTAAGATCTTTTAAAAGTATCTAAATTATAAAAATTATATATTGAAAAAATGTAAAAATAAAAAAAAATCGTCTAAAATAATTTGTGCATACCTATAATTGACAAACATATTATATTTAAAATAGGTGAATTTTGTCGTATTACTATTTTATATGTATGCTGTTGGTTTTTCTTAATAAATAAATAAAGTTTACAATAATATCTGATATTATTTTATCTTTTTTTGGCGTTTATGAAAATCTGACGCAATCCCCTGCGTCATGCAAAAACCTGCAGTGTAAGCAAAACAAAGATAGAAGCTGCTGTGCATTCAATGGCTCAAATACTTCCGGTAATTTCAATAATGTGATCATTTCTGCTTTTCAAAAGTGAACGGCAATATCTATATTACGTTACAAATAGGAATGTGCATGAACCGGTAAGATATTTGACGTCTTTGCTCAGAAAAAATTAAGTCAAAGTCACATTAATTCTATGGTTCCGAGACAGATAATTTCCATATAATCGACGAACAGGCGAAAACCTGTCGCGCTAACCCTACGCGAGTAGTTTGAAGACATAGCGAGAATTACAAAGACTAATCATAATATCCTAAAGGAACAAGTGTGTTGAAGCAATGATTGATATCCCAAAGAGAATGAGTTACAGGAATCGTTAATATTTATATACATACACAGGGTTGGACAAAGTTCATTGTATGAAACTGACGTACGACCATCAAGTGACTTATCCAAAGTTATTGTCAGTTCTATACATTTTTGAAGTTCGTTATGGAATCGCTTCGGAGCGAATGTAACCAGGACGGTTAGATACATAAATAATGAGAGAATAGTGTACCATAAAGAGAAGAGTATGTCCTTATTGGATATACTTTTCCATTTACCTGGTAAGTTATATTCATCAATTCTTGGTCTTGTATTTTCTATTTTTTTTTCATATATTTATTTTCATAAATGGTGAATAAGAAGGAGAATGTTAAATATCGTAATATAAGTACAGATTTTTTAAATGTTTTCGTCCTTTAAATCTGTTTATGAAATCAATAATTTTGTGTTAAGGTCATTTTTTAAAACCTGTAAAATATCTTTGGGGATTGGAAAAGGTTTATACGAATATCTTTACATATTAATTATATATTTAATAACGATATGCGTAATCTGGTAATGTCAATGTAAAAGTCGTTCCCCGCTTTACATTTTTAAGGCAAAGTATGAAATATAATTTATTAATTCATAAAATTATTTTATTGAATTAATGATTATATAAATATTAATGTAATGTTAGGAGACGCAATATATATTTATTTATGAATAAATATATTTTAAATTATATCACGGCGCGTGGCAAATTTCTTATCTTTTTGTGACATCTGCTATATTATGTATATTCATTATATGACTTAACGTCCGTGTGAATTTTCCAGTTTAGGAGTTTATTATCGCTATATTCTCCGTAGCATGTTACCTACATGAATAATGATAATTTTATTATAAATAAATTTATATGGCGTGTAGTCAACTTACCCGTACAACGTGTTTTTTTTTAAATCAATTATTTCAAATCTAGTCTGTATAAACATACAATTGTGATCTGAAAACCACGATTTAATCTTACAAGGAATTTTACAATAAATAAAAAATAAAGTACAAAGAGCGAGGAATGGAAATTTCTCACTCAAAAAAGCGGGCACTTAATTTCAAAATCATCGAAATAATCTATTTAAAATAATTCCAAAACTCCTGAGCTTGGGTAAGGACTTAAAAGAGTCAGTTTTATTTTCACCAATAAAGTCCTTTTACCTCAGCCATACCATGAGATGAAAGATATTTCCCAAAGTTTTATTTATCAAGGTTTATTTGTTTGTCATGTAGCATAATTCTAAGTTCCCATGGTTATTATATTCATTGCTAATTTATTCAAGAATTTTTTTTTTTGTTTAAGTTACAACCTGAATAGCACGTGACACAACCGGTTTAGCACGCGTCAGGACAAAACGAAACATCAGTTTTTATTTAAAAAAAAAATTGGCACTTAACATAACCTTACATAACAATAACTAAATCCTGTTTTATTTTGTCTGATCGTTAATTCGTTTATCATTAGGAAACATTATTTAAATGACATTACTATCGTCTTCCTGGAATCAACATTCTTTTAACAAAGTAGAGTCGGAATAGTGTCGCGACGAATTGAAGTGCTCAATAAGAAGTATTAAAAATAATAAATTGTTTAACAAATATTTATCTTTATAACATACTGTTTCTCTTAATTCGTTTTTCGTTGCCGTGATTCCTTTATCTTTCAACTTCTGCTATGTTTAAAATTATTACTGAAAAATTACATGGGTGTCTGTGAAAACCACAGTATTTTCCATAGCCGAAACACACGTGAAAATTCATATTGTTTTCCCGTTTATTTTCTTTGGAAAAAAAGAGACGGCAATATCTTTTCGTGCAAGTTTGGAGAGTGTAAATCAACGTAAAAATGCTTTGTTATTTTATTATATTTACTTAAGAATAAGTAATCTTTAAGATTGTTAAGTAATTAAACATTACTACCATTACGGTTGCTCTGACATTGTACTGACATATATTGTCGTCTCTCTTATTCTATTTGAATAAAACAGAGAAAGAAAAATGTATCATTTGAAATATCACTTCATCCAAAATGCCACATTTTTTTAGTTTAAATATTTTCTAGGTTACATTATCAACAGAAATCTTGTCATATTTGAGAAGGGCTTAATTACGCAATTTGCTGAACAAACCAGTTACAATTTTAATTCTTATTAAAATAAAGATTAAGTGATAAAATAACGCATGAATACGAGGTTACTTTAGCAGCAAAAATGTTTGTTAGCTTAATTTAATTGGATATGGATGGAACTCAGAAAGTAATGTTGGTAATTATATATTCAAAAGTAGCAAAAATTTCAACCCATATGCTTATAAGAATATTAGTTGACAATTATCCCATGTTAATATAATTAATGGGTATAATAAAAATGTATTTTTTACAAGAGAAGGACGCAAATGAGCGGTGAAGACAAGCGATTAAGTTATAATTTTTGCTTTAACCTTTGATGCTACAAAATTATTAATTAGATATTTGATTACCAAAATTACTTTTTTTCATAATTTTATTTAAGGGTGTCCATCGAAATATATCGATACATTGAATAGAATTGGTACACTAGAGAAATTAGTAAAGACTATATATTTTAATTGATAATAATTTTGAAAACGAGTTTTTCTTTTTTTATAACAGAAGGGGGCAAACGAGCAGCGGGAGCACTGAGCTGTTCAACGACGCCAAATCCATCAATTTTTTTTTTAACATGGAATGGATTAACACAAAAATGGATTAAAATCAGTGCTTATAGAGAAAGCTCTGCATTTTTATGAAGAATTTTTCAGTGACAATTTTTTTTGGTAAATCGCTCTTTGACCTTAAATTTAAACATTACCAAAAATATTGTATTGTAAGCTAGAGGTTAAAAGAGTACTTTAAATATTGTAAAAGGATAGTTAACCCGAGAACACATGTAACATACATGTAACAAAAATACATATTATAGAATTTATTACGTAATAGGGTCTCCACAAACTGAGATTCTATCTTTAGAAATTTGCAGCACACATATTTAAAAAGATCCTTTATCCTGGATTAAACAAGAGTTTGCAATAATTTTTTATCATTTGGCTTAAAATAAAGAAATTAAATCGTAATTTATTCATATTTAATGTTGGTATATTTCATTTAATAAACGTAATGGTGATATCGTATTACATTTTACAACATGCCAGTGACAGGACAAAATAAAATTAAAAATAAATGGACGATAATCTGAGAAGATCAAAATAAAAACATACAACTCATTTAATGTTGAAAATTTTCAAACAGGGATTTAGTTATTAAGTTGGTGGCAAAAGGCAAGGAAATGTTCCAAATTATTTTATATTTATTTACTTAATAATATCTTCTCGTATTTATCGAAGGTAATGTAGTGAAGAAAGCGATTGAGGCGCCCTAATGGTAGGTTTTCTATTTTCCTGGTCAGTGTATTAAAGTGTCCTGTTCAATAAAAATTGCGTGGGATACAACATTTATTTTTTGGTCTTTTTAACAAACTTCAATTTTTATACGTATACTATTTTAAAACTACGAGAAAAAGCTATCTCGCTTGTTGCTTTTATATTAAATTCTTGTATAATATTGTGAAACAATAATGAAACCGGTTATAAAAAATTAACGGATTCAAATAGCTGGTACACATTAAATAGGCACACTCCCATTTATGCAAAAATAAATGTTATCTACAAAGCCGAAACGAACGCATAATAAAAGTTTATGACAAACCTTAATGAGGCAAACACACTTAAATCAATACAATATTTTATTAAATTATATATTACAGGCAATTTGAACAAATGAACGTAATTTTTTCGAAAACCAGCAATTTTTAGTCCAGTCCAATTCCAGTGAAATTCCTGTCAAAATCGGCTTAACCGTTATGGAGATTATCCGGAACAAATGCGACGTGCGGACAGAAAGACAGACAAAACTTTTTATTACACGATTAGAAGATATATACCGATAGATAAAAATACTTAAGAAAAAATTTCTAACCATGTCTTGAAGCGATTATTATACTTGACCCAATAGAAATCTACCTTTTTATCTTGGAATGTTTAACGCATACTTATCTCTCTGGGGACAGACAAGTTTTGTCGGGTTTGCACCGAATAAAATCCCACGATGGCCGCCAACAGTGATAGCCAGGGGATACAAGATTTCCATATGAAAAAACCGCGCTTACTTTTTGCTTTGATACATGACTTTAGATTTACTCGCTTTTGAACTTTGGATTTACTCGCTCCAGTTATAGCTGCCGATGGGCACCAGTTTAGGGTAATCTAGGCGCTCAAGTTGCTCTTCTGGACATACCACCAGAGATGCCAAATAATTACTCTTTTTCCAATTCTGCGCGGACGGAGTTGCTGGCGACAGCTAGTATATAATAATTCAGCTTGCGCTACCAGAAATAGAGCTGACCACTATCGCTCTTGATACGTACATATATACACGCAAAGAAAGACCTTTCATTTATATTTAGAAGTATTTCCGTGAGATAAAATAATAAAAATATGGCTTAATCTTTTCCAATCTACTTGTATTTATTCGAGGATATCCTTGTGCGAAATAAATTAACATATTATAAGGACTTAAGCAACTAATAAGGTTACTTATAAATATTACTGCTTTTTCAGGTCAATTATTACTAAAGTGAATTAGGAACTTATATTTTTCGACCGTAATGAAATTTGGCATAGATATAGAACATAGTCTGGAATAACATATAGTCTACTATTTAAGTATTTATTTTATAATTCCGCACAGACAGAGTTGCGGGCGACAGCTAGCAATCTAATAAATATGCGATGTGATCACTTATCAGGAATTTATATGTCGTAATATCAATCTGATACAATATTTTACTCTAAAAATGTAATTAACTGGCTGATGTAGTGAACCGACTGACCGTGGGTTTCCGAGACCAAAATCCCTGTTTAAAATATACTGTTATCTCTCTTTTGTCAAAGATAATGACTGGGATGACGATATGTTTGATATTGCCAGATCTCATAAACTAACGGTGAATCAGTATTATGCCGCGAAGTTAATCTTTTGTGGTTTTATAAGAAACTAATCTAGTTGCTTGAAGGTTAGAATAGAATACTTGTTACTGTGCAAGTTCTGGAATAATATTAGTACGAATGCTATTTAAATATGCATTATAATGCATGCATTTGATTTGATGTCGTAATAAATGTAAATTTATATTCAGAAATATCGTTGATGAGACGATGAAGACTATTTCCGTATTTTAAAAGACATTTAAAATTGTTCTACAACCAAGAATAATCGAAAATAATAAACAAAAATTACATCTTACTAACATTATAAATACGAATGTTCAGATGTATGAATGTTTGTTAGGAGGTATCTCCAGAACCGCTAAGCAGATGTCGCTGAAATTTGGCATAGATGTAGAGCACAGTCTGGAAGAACACATAGGCTATTTACTCATTTTTTCATAATTCCGTGCTGACGGCGTCGCGGGCGACAACTAGATAACCTATTAATACAAATCGTCTAAACACGGAAAGGTAATGTCTGATAATCAATAAAATGCGACCGTCGCCATATTTTTCTACCATATTGAATCATTACTGGCCAGTTCGAAGTTGATGCAACCTATAATTTTCAACTTTACTCTATTACTCTCTTAATAAAGGTAGCGTGATTTAATTACATTATGATTGTCAATTAATAAACATATTAAATATATATTACTAGTATGAAGTTTCGTTGTTTTTGTTCGTTGAACAAACATGTTACACACCGGCAAGTCAAAATCAGGTCATGTACCGTAATACATAACATGGAACTTAAACAAAGAAATAGGAAAATTATGAAAACACGTTAGACGATCTACTTAAAACAATTTTGTCTTGTTGACCACATATGCCAAGGTTAAAAATTGAATAAACAAATGTTTGTTATCCGGTTTATAGATACACTAGCCGATGACGGCAAAATCTTCCGCGCGAATTAAAAAAAAATAATAAAAATACCCTAACATTCGCTAGTGTAGTTTTCCAACATAGAAATAAATTTTCAAATCGATTCAGTAGTTTCGGAGCCTATTCAATGCAAACAAACAAACAATCAAATCTTTGCATTTAATAATATTAGTATAGATTTAAGAGTAGCATACTTCATAATATGCTTTACATTTTTTCCTTAATTAAATATTTAACATAATGCAAAACGAGCAAATGGTGGTTAAGATTCCTGCTTTCACTATAATTTGAAATCGACGCGGGAAAATATTGGACAGGGAAATCCTTTTTCTGTGCGACCTCTCCCCTGGCAATTTATAAGCAGAACATTGGTTCGTCGATAACGAAATTTTGTCGGTATTAGAAAAATAATTTTAGAATATTCTCTGGTTAACAAGCTAATCGCCTATCTTATAAATGGACTTATAACATTGTGACATCTGCAGATACTTCCTTGCTATGGTTTACTTACAGTAGGAAGTATTAGGAAAAGCTTACGACCAGCAGTGAATTAAAAGAGCTGATATCTCTCTGATAGGCTGAGTGTAAGATCGAAAATAAATTCGGAACAATTTATTTAGAGATATCAAATATCTTATACTAGTATTAGGTAGCTATTAATTCTTGCATGTCTAAAAATAAAATTGATATTTGATATCGTAAAGACAAAACTTTCAAGGCTAATAAAGTTTGTGAGATTAAGTAGATTTGAAACTAATCTATCGTCAACAACTTTATATATTTACTTAGATATTACTAACATAATAATACCTTAAACATTATAAATGTGAATGTTTGGATGTATGGATGTTTGTTACAAAGAATATCCAGAACTGCTGAACGAATCTCGGTGTAATTTGGCTTAGATGTAGAACACAGTCTGGAAGAAGATGTAAACTACTAAATTAGTTCTTTTTTAATTCCGAACGGACGGAGTCATGGACAACAACTTGTACCAAATAACCCTTATTCAAACTGTCTTTTATATAAATATTTAATCAATAAAACAAATTACTTTTTAATTGCTTACTTTAAAAAAATATGTCGTAGACGAAAAAAATGAAAACCGCAACTTATAACCAGTATTTTTAACGTCATCATTTACGTTATATTAAGCGATAAAAACATTTAAAGAACTTTGATTTACAATCCTCAGAAAAAGAAAGCACTGTTCATTAAGATAATAAATATGGTTTAAACCAAAACAAAGGTATCTTTATAATATAAGCTTAGTATTGAGCTCACACTTATTTTGTGCGGATAGTAACAGATTTATTTATTTACTAGCTGTTGCCCGCGATTTCATCCGCGCGGAATTAAAAAAAAACATAACAAGCCTATGTGCTCTTCCAGACTGTGTTCTATATGGATGCCAAATTTTATCAAGATCCATTCAGCCGTTCATATAAACATTCGCATTTATAATATTAGTAAGATTATTGGTTCACATATACGTCATCATAAGATTGTGAAATTCAATTGTCAAACTAAAAACTGTGAACGGAATAACGACTAGTTTGTCATGACATCGATAGCTGAAGTCAAAAATTCAAAATATGATAAGATATTCAGTTATGGTTTATAATCTAAGCGTGAGATTTTTCACTGCTGTAATACATGTTCTTGCCTCTACTTTTTCTAATAGCAAAAAACAATGTATCAACACTCCCAGGTTGATATATTGTTACATGCGTTTCGACAGAGACAACGGGAACAAAAGGTATCTCCTTTATACAAAAAAACAAGTTGCTTATAAGTAACCGTATGAAGAAGGTTTGATAAAAGGTAAGATGTGTGCAGTTTAAAAATACTTACAAAAGTAAATCCTACGCCGATGCAAACAAGATAGCCCCAACCTCCATCAGGAGGCAGGAGTTCCTTCTTGCTGTGTCTGGTCTCCGTACCTTCGAGGTGAGCGAATGCTTCATCCATATTACTTAATTATTTAACACTTAACAAGTCCAGTTTTTCTTAATTTGCACTTCATAAGCTCGAAACGCTCATTTTAATTAATCTTAATTAAAAGTATTAATAAGGATATTTATTTTAAAATGTTCGCATTTTAATTTGGAATGACATAAATTGGTTTTCGCGCACGTCTTGCCCGTACTGTTTCTGTCACCGCATTGAATTTGAATCTCTTTACTACCGGCCAAAATATCCCTCGCTCTACATGCCAATAATGATTTAATTTACTTCGTAATACGTTTGTTAATAATAATTGTATACGTTTAATCAAGATTTTAATATTAGCAGCATATCTTTAATAAAATATTCATGTTATTGCTGTTTTTTTTTCATTTTTATATTTTATCTTAATAAATGCATCTTTTTTAAATTTAATATTTTTAAATTTTAAAACATTAGCATGATTGTATCTTGTTGCATCCGCGAGTTAATGTTGCGCATGTATCACATTCATAGAAGCTTTCAGGCAGACACCAAATTCGAACTATATTCCTGTTTTTGTAACACTGCAAATGGCCACTGTTTGAGTACACTGCAAAAAAACCAGTTCCGTGAAATTGAGGCACACTGAGGCACACCGTTTAAATATATTCGTTATTTAATTATGTTTATTACACAATTACTTATATTTTACAATTAATAAAACACCTAATTTACTTCTCTAAGTATTATTTTTTGTGTAACTGCTTTCGGTGGGTACCGTGCAGGGTACGCCGTGAAAAAAGTAACACTGACCGCAAAATATATGCGTAGCAAAAAACAACTTTCGTTTTTAAAAAAAAAACGCAATTTGTTTCTCGTCTTTCCAAATTAAAGTGTCATGATAGCTTATCATTTTTGAAAAAAGCATTTCGTATGCAAAACTCCACGATTCTAAAAGCACGGAAATATACACATGGTTTTTAAGGAAATTAAAGGAATTATTTGTTTAAACAATGTAGGTAAGTCTGATTACAGTCATAAAGGTTCTTCGTTTTTATTTACAAGGATGATAACGTATCATTTTACTTAGTTGCAAGTTTGTTTATACAGATTTATATACACGTTTATATCTGTTTATCTACCATCCAACTAGTTACTGTCCGTGACTCCGTCTGGGTAAAACTGTAATATATTGATAACTGATTTTTCATATACCAACAATTGCAAAAAAAAATCTACGTATAGGAATATTCGAAGACAGAAAATAAGATTAGTCATTACACTAAAGAAGATTTTAAAAACTTTATATATTTAATACTATAAGCTTAGTAACTTAGAATTGTTGTATTTCCTTTGAGTGAATTGATTTATGCAATATGCTATTATCATGAGTATTCTTTCTAACTAGCTATCGCCCGCGACTCCGTCCGCGTGGAATAAAAAAAAACTATTGGTCGCAGCGTAATGTTATAAAGCCTAAACCCTTCTTCTATAAATAGACTATTTAACAAAAAATGAATTTTTCAAATCGGATCAGTAGTTCCTGAGAGTAGCGCGTTTAAACAAACTCATTCGCTTTATAATATTAGTATAGATTTGTTACGTAATTTATAATCTGTGGTGTATTTCAAGATTTGTTAAACTATTGTAGAAGAACAGAAAGAAACATTAATAGACTTTATACTGTATAGAAGTAGCTACTTTCTCGTTTATATTTATGTCAATAACAAATCGCAAATGCACGTGTTTTATAACAATGACATTAACTCTATTATTATTTTGCATTGTCACTGTTAATATCGGTGTCACATAACACCGTGTTTCTGCATGTTTTCGTGGAAAATTATTTCACTAATAGAATAATCTTACTTCTTACTTATATTATAAATGCGAAAGTTTAGATGATCGGATGGAATGATGTTTGTTATTAGGTATCTCCGAAACGACTCAAGGGATCTTGATGAAATTTGGAATACATGTAGAAAATAGTCTGAAATAATACATAGGCTACTATTTAAGTTTTTTTTTAATTCTACCAGTAAGGAGTTGGAGGCGACAACTAGTTTTTTTTTTATATATCACAAGGTGGCAAACGAGCGAGCGGCCACCTGAAATCGCTGAAATAGCGAAGTGACCGTTGCCCATAGACATACGCAATTGCATATGCGTTGCCTACCTTTAATCGACGAAGGAGAGGATGCACAGAAAGAAAATATTTTCCCTTTCCATGCATCCTCTCATCCATAAAGTCCACTTCCACTTCCCATCCTTTCCTTATAAGAAAAAGGATGGGAAGGGAAAGAGGACTAATTTTGGCCTCCGGGACACACACTCATCAGACGAAACGCGGAATTGTTTCCACTTCACGCCTGTCTTCTGTGTGGTCGTGGTATTTCACCGGGCGAGCCGGGCTAATTCGTGCGAAGATGTTAAAGCGGGCTCTACCACTGTTAAAGTTAGTTAGTAGTTACTAATAAGGTTAAGTAAAAGTTACTTGTCAAAATCTCTGCCATAAAACAATCTGAAGTTATAATAATGTTTTGCACATGTTGAAACCTTCACTTGCTCCAATATTCAAATTGTAACAGTTAATGATTTTTTTGTTTTTTTTTTGCAATTCCGAGGTCAAGGACCGATCGTCATTATCAACTATGTTAAAATGATCTCACTTTTTTCGAAATTAGTCAATTCAAAACCCGTTGCAATTTCGGTCATTAGAGTATTTAAAATTCTACCAGATAATTTGTAGGTGACATTGAACTTGTTGTTTTGAAATGTCGATCGATCAGTCACATTGTAAGCAAGCTGTTCCCACGTTATCGT
Source organism: Papilio xuthus (assembly GCF_000836235.2). Taxonomy (NCBI): domain Eukaryota; kingdom Metazoa; phylum Arthropoda; class Insecta; order Lepidoptera; family Papilionidae; genus Papilio; species Papilio xuthus. Next base: position 3,885,779 of record NW_013532534.1, on the reverse strand, counting down.
CTTTATTATTTGTTTTAATTCCACAGTATTTGTGCTAAAATTTTATTAAGATGATCGAAGCTAAAATACCAGTGACCAGCTGTTATCTCCGACTCCCTCCGCCCGGAATTAAAACTTAATATGTTCTACATCTATGCCAAATTTTAGCGAGATATATGTAGCCGGCTTTCCCCTTTGAAATCGAACACACACGTTCATAAATACGTATTGCCGTGATAATAAACATACATTCAGATCACTTTAAAGTTTACGTTACAGCGCCTGATTATAATCAGGCAATGAAAGATGTCTTATCGTAATGAACGATCGAAACATTCTGGAGCATTTTGGAAGTTTAACAGGTTTTTAAAAAAGGAACTGAAAAGAAAAAGATCATTGTTTCTGGCTGGTAATATAGCGTTATATTTCCAGCCAGAAACAATTAAAGAATTCGAGACGTAAGAATATTTTTACGAACTCTGGATATAATATAACAATATTCTCGTATTTTTCACTAACCTACTTTGTAAAATTCGTTGCAGCTAATGAACCGAAAATTAATAGAGAAACCCCTCAAATAAGTTAATCCGTTCCACCTTTACGTTCGCTACATGTAAGTAGATGACTGAAAGTGCTTCAACTATTTCATTCTACTAATTTATCACCAAATATTTACTTAACTTATAGATTGTTATAGGTATTTCACCCGCTAGAGTAAATAAATGTAAAACAAATCATTACTAATAATTGATTTAAAATTTCTTTAAAGTATGAGACAAATAAATGGTCAACGTTACTTATAAACCCTTACAAAATAAAATAGCTAAAGTTCTATTATGATTATTTGCTATCTGTTAAGCGTTAATAAAATTCAAACATCTATAATTTAACATTTTAGTTCATTGGATTATTGGAAATTGAAATTAATTATACACTTATTTAATTCCTTAAATACGCGTGTAACATTTTGAAACCTACAAGGTCGCGAATTTTTAATAATTTATTTAAATGTTTTAAGTACTTGAATATATTTATATAATTCTGCCATTATTGATGTTCAAAGAACTTGGCCGGTCTATAGTTAAAGTTTGAATGATATAGTTAAACAAAAAATAAGGTATTGTAGATTGAAAAAAAAATCTCAAATATTTATGGTTGGAAGAAAACAAGTTTTTTTTAACTAAAAGATAATTTGATATCCTGTTGACCGGTTGATAAGATATTCTTTAGGTTTAATAGCTGTGGCCCTTCATTGAAAATTAAATTTGAATAATTTTGAAATTCAAAATTGCTAATTTTTCCAAGAACTTGATTATTTTTTTGAATTTTAAATCAAAAACCTTTAAAAGTATAATAAACCAGGACATGGTCTACCATAAATAACAAAGCAGTAGTATCCAAACTGTATCGGATTTCTGAACAACCTGAGGTACTTGGCTTACCCGTGAGTATACAAAATTTTTTAAAAGATTACTCCAAAGATTTGCTTTCCTAAAAGATAAGCTTTACATGAAAAAAACTTTTAAATGCCTCTAGAAATATACAAGCTTTCAAAATATATTATAGCGTGTCCAGAAAAATAGAAGAACTCGCCATGTTGCGGAAAACCTAAGCAATAATTTTCTTGTAATGGCAACAGCAATTTCATTTAAAACATAAATGCGTCGCCGAGTTAACAATATGCTTTATTTTAATCGTTTATTAAACGTAGCCGCAGAGAAAAAAAACATAAGTAAAGAAATTAGAATAAGTCTTAAATAGTCTGGATTTCATTTGGAATAACATAATAATTGCAATATCAAAGTTGATTGTGGAGAGGGATGCTATGTTTCTGGTCAGACTATACTCAAATATAGATAACCGATGAATTTGCTTATTTTCACCCTGCTAGATAAGAGTTTTCAATTCCATAAAGGATATAAAGTTGTAATACACAATCGTTTATGTTTTTTTTTATTATTTTAACATACAATTAGCATATTTAATAATATTTTTGATGATAAAAAAACTTACAATAATATACAGTACGTCTCAAACCTTACTTCACCAATATGACATTGTTTAATCATGTTTTATAAATAATAAATTGTAATTTAATAAACATTTAAAGTACTAAAGTAATACCATATACTACATTAATATGTATATGAAGCAAATGTTAGCACAATTTATATAATGATTATTTGATGTACTGGTAATAATTGTTAAATTTAATAAGGAATGTTACTATCCTATGAATGGTACTCTCTGCCGCGGCTCGATCTGTACCCTAAATCCGTCGGTACGTTTCAATATAATGTCAGCTTGGAGCCTGTATTGATCTTCAGTGATGTCAGAAACCATTTTATAGTTTCTTAATATAGTTGAAAGTAGTATTTTCAGTTTCAAAATGGCGTACTTACGACCTGAAAAGTAAAAAAAATATTTTAGGGTATATTTAATTGCTATGGGTCACCGTACTCTGTATGGGCTCAAAAAAATTACGAAAAACATGTTTATCAAGTTTGAATAAAAAAACGTGATTATAATATAGTCAGCTATTTCTTATATATTTTAGTTTTGCTGTCGTGGAACGCGTGTCTATATAATTGTCTGGGGCCGACGCGGTTGGCGTGAATTCTTGGGTACTTTATCGGTTAAACTTTTGATGCGTATCACGTAAGATGTGAATCAAGATAGCAATGGCCAGTTCGTAAAGAATTATTTTTCTATGTAAATAAAACGAAAGCGATAGTAAAGGGAATCTAATGGATGCGTATCATTGTAATTAATAGGCGTATTATTTTAAATTGTTTCAACTTAATTAACCATTCTCTGTTAAACGATTCTATTAACAAAGAATGAAAACAAAACACTACGTTGACATGCATCCGGTGAAGATTTTGTTAGAACACTGTTGTAAAACACAAACAAAGAAATAAAGATACACAGGGTGTGGTTTTTAGAGAGGTTCCTAAAAGTCATTAGGTGTTGTGACACGCATGAAATGTGACAAAATTGTAAGTCAGGTATCTGTTTATACCTGCCCTAATTGGCAATATGTAGTATTAAAAAGTGGTTAACGAGCTAGCAGGTCACCCGATTAGATGACCACTGCCTATTTTATTGCAGAAAAATGTTTCTTTTCCGTGTTAGAAATTTTTACTTCATACCTATCTTCTGTGAGGTCGTCGCATTTCATCAGTCGATGCATTCTATTCGGGAAGTATGTTATTGTTGCTAATACAATTTAAATAACTTACCAACGCAACTTCTCGGTCCAGCACTGAATGGTATGTAGCTATAGTAGTGCCTGTTCTGGGTATTTTCTGGTAAGAAGTTATCAGGATCGAAAACATCCGGCTTCTTATAGTATTTGGGGTTGCGATGGATTTTGTAAGTACCGATGACAACTGTTGCACCAGCGGGCAGAAGGTAGTTGTTTGTAGCTGAAATATAGGATATAAAAACGCATTTGTGTCATTGTGTCATGGCAAGCTAGTAATCACACATATTATAGGTTACTTAGACTTTTAATCTTGGCATTGGTATATCACAAGTTACATCTACTTATTTCTTTCCACGAAAAGTACTATAGTTTGAGAAAAATCAGTAAACTTCATTAAGAGTAAGTAATATATCCTATAGAAAGTATATTGTAATGAAGACAATAAAATATGTTTCCAATTTTTTATGCTTAAACTGTTAGGAAGAAAATCCAACACTGAGCCGGTGCATCGGCGCAACACTAGCCTTATTAAAATATCAACGCTTATGTCCCCTCACTAATCAATCTGACAATTGACTTGGTAACGAAAGCGCGCCATTCGCGCCAAAAGATTCTAACTAATAATGCCTAAAATTGCCATTGCAAAATTATGTAATACTGAGGCATTTGATTATCGATTGAAACAAAAATACTGGTGTTACCTATTTTAACGTCCCTCTTTAATTTTCTAGCGATAATCGGTACAGGTGGATACATCCGTAGAGATTCGAAAATGACGCGTTCCAGATATTTCATTTGCAGCGTGTCTTCGAAGGTCGCTGGTCGATCCGAGTCGCCAAATATTTCGTACAGCTCATTGTAGACTCTCTCCTGAATTTTCTGGTGCACTCCAAGGAGACACAATACGAAACTAGAGCCCGCAGCAGTCGTGTCGTGGCCCTGTAATTAATACGAGTACCTTGTATTCTTGTAAAGTGGAATACTTAGGTCATGTACTGCGGCATGACAGTTACACGTTACTTCAGCTGACAATGATGGGCAAGATGGAAGGCAAGAGACGCGCTGGACGTAGGAAAAAGTCTTGGCTACATAATGTTAGGGAGTGGACGGGGATCAGGTCAGCGGAGAAACTGTTTGGCCTTGCACATGACAGAACCAAATATTCCAAGTTAGTGGCCAACCTTCAAGACTGAAGAGGCACTAGAAGAAGAAGAATTCATCCTGTATTGTATTTAACAGGGATTAATATAAAATTATTGAACGTAAGCCATGTATGAATTTAGGTATAAATGTAAAATTTTGCTAACTAAAACTTAAAACTTCCTGCAAGATGTAGATCACATAAGTATTGTTAGATGATTATTGTGAGTAAATTATATTTCTTAATGCAAATTTAATTGCTAATTTAAGTATTGATATAAAATTAGAATTCTTAAAGATAACAAGTTATAATTAAGATACATACCTCAAACATGATCGTATCCACCTCCTCTTTGATTTCAAAGTCCGTTATATCATTGGTACCATTTTGAGCTGATTCAATCATCAGATCTAAGAAGGCTAAACGTTTCTTCTCACCTGTGAAAAAAACTAAATAAGTATGGGTTCTTCATGACTATGCTCCATCTCTGTATCAACTTTCATCGACATTGAAGCCGTATCTCCATACCTTCAAACAAATATCCATCCATCCATCTAAACATTAACATTTATAATATTAGTCCAAGCTATTTAATACTGACCCACGTCATTGTCATCATTGTCGTCTAAATCATCTCTATATCCTTTGAAAACGGTGTCTCCTAGTGTTTTAGCATTTGCTAATCCTGAGTCACTTGTTACTTTGTTTTGTGTAATCTCTTCGAGTGTAGGTGGAATTATACCTTTAGCTTTATTTTCTATATATTTATCCTTTTTGTTTTTAATGACCTGCGATTTAAAAAAATAATTACATCAAACTTTTTACTTTAATATAACTTTTTAATATTCATCTATAAACAAATGTTTACCTTGTTCGTTAAACCGTGAATAATATTTAACAGCTGTTTTTGTTTTTCGAAGAATTTCGTAAATTTAAATATGGCGTCGAAACGCATCCAGAATTTATAATGTCTCTGATGAATGATGTCACACATTCTGAAAGTAATTATTTCATGATTATATTAAAAAATTGTATGAATTTGCCATAGAACATTATAACACTTTTTCTTGAACTAAGCTCAAAAGTGATGTACTAAATTGTTTTGGAAAGGCTCTAGAATTCGATAAAAATTAGCAACTTATATAACATACGGAGAGTTTGGTAAAATGTGTAAAATTATATTTAAATAATGTAAACCTACTTCATAACAGCCATGGCGTAATCAAATCCAGATTCGTCTTGTGTTTCTTTTGTGATACCCATAGCAGTCTCTGTAATAACAGTATCTATGGTAATTTTGGCAAAACTTAAATGAAATAAAAGATTTTAATTTTGTTGCTTGCTTCCTAACTTCACAAAGCGTTACCATGTAGATAATTATTTTCTCATTTTTGTGTCCTGCGTGTCTTTCAAAGTCCCACACTTGGATGGATCAAATCATCGCGTGTGATGTATTATATAATAGTTAGTCTATATTATTGTATTAGAGATAACAAATTAACATCCATACATAGATACATAGACAGAGGTTATAAGTTAATAATATTCAATTGTATATGCAAGACCGTGAGTTTTGAATAACTACCGGTTTACCCTATAACCTGATTAATATTAATTGAAGTAACTATGTTGTTTTTCGGCAAATACGGCTATTAGCATTTTACATTTATATTTCTACAATAGTAAAATTGTGCAATTAGTTTGAAATGTAAATTATAAAAAAAATTACACTTATGTTTCATCAAAGATCTTTCTACTATGACCCTCTCAATAAAATATATGGGCCAGCGTGGTTGACTTTGGCCTTTTCACCCCTAACTTAGGGTAGGCTCAGAGGCCCTCAGTGAGGATGTATAGTAAACTGATGATGAAGATAAGGAAGGGATTGGATGCTTACCAAGTAAAATATCAACCGTTACTCCGCTCATGTAGTCGTGTACGTCAAATACTTTTCCTGTTTCGCTTTTCATTTTGTCCACCACGTTCTTGCTGTTCTGATTGAACACGCTGATGAAGGATTTCAATATGTTTATGTGAAATGTTGGTGCAATCATTTTACGATGTGACCGCCATTTTTCTCCTAGAAAATAACTTATTTTTTAAAAATAAAATTTGTGTTTTTTATATTATAAGGTGGCAAACAAGCGAGCGCGCTGCCCATAGACATTCTCAATTGCAGATGCGTTGTTTAATATATTTGACGGAGGAGAATACGCACAGAATATTTTACTTAAGCGTCTCATCCTTTGTCGAATCAAACAATTTTTTTAATTCGTATACCGAAAGTTGTACATTGGATTCGCTTCCACTTTTTTTACCTTCCATATTGGAAAAGGATAAGACACCACAGTCGTTAATAATACTTAGAAAGTCCACGATTTTGGATTTTATTATTTACTAACTAACTTTTCGGCAACAAATATAGCTGCGGTCTCTACCACTGTGATTGATTAAGATGTGATTTGCTTACCTGAACTTATTAAGAGTCCTTCACCAAGCCAAGGCTTGAAGAATCTGTACTCCGACGCCTTGTCGATGTGTTCCTGGCTGTTTAATATGACCTCAGCGTCGTCGGCATCGCAGAGAAAAACAACCAGCTGTGAGCCGAGCCATCCTCGGACCACCGTCCCGTACTTTTCAACGTAGTCCAATGCCAAAGTAACCAACTCTGTGGATGGGTCATTATTTAAAAAGTTGTCAATGTTAATCAAATTAGAAACTATTTTTGGGTGAACTATTAATGTAAAATATTTTAAAATTTAATAAATGGACAGTAATTTTTGGATTTTTTATATACATCATTAGTATATTTTTATATGATTCGGTTATAATTGTCGTTAGACTGCGTCCATATAACCTGAGGACGGGCAGCAGCGTCCTAAAAAGTTGGAGAAGTACTGTGATTGTCAACCAGTCTGCTAATCCCGTATTTTCATTGTTTCCTAGTTGTGGCAAGTGAATCTGTTCGCCCGTATTTAAAAAAAAAAGTTAATAGTTCTTCCAGACTATTTTCTAAATATGTGCTAAATTTTATCAAGATTCGTTGAGTCGTTCAAGAGATACTTTCGAACAAACATCCTTCCATCCATCCATCCAAACCATCGCATTTATAATATTAATAAGATTTATTGTAATTAGTGGTCGCCCTTTGATTGAAGTCCGACCATAATACATAATCATAGAGATGTTTTATTTTATTTCAATAAAAAATATATTTGCACTTTTCTTCACATTAACTTTGTCAAATTCTTTGAACAATTTCTTTTCACGAATTTAAGTATAGATAAAAAATAAAATTATAAAAATACCATCGGGTTTCTTCCCTAACGCCAATAAAGCATTGCCAAATAGTGGTACTGTGGAAGGTCCGGGCAACTTATTGCCTAGTTTATACAGCTTGGATTGTGTTTGCCATCTATATAGAATCCAGAGTACTGTGGCCACCAGTACTAATGGGTAGATAATCAGCCGTGTTGACGTACTGGGGTCCGTCGGTATATCTTCTACTACCGTCATCCTACTGAAAAGACAATATGTTATGCTTAGAGCTTGGATGTTGTTAGTTTTTAAAACTTTTTACGTGTGTTAGAGAAAAAAACAATGAAATACAAGTGAAAATTGACTGTAGTGTATAGTTATATAGACACGGTTATTCTTTGTGTTGTGTCGTTTGGAAAAATCGATAATTCTATTTGACCTTGAATAAGTAAGTTTGGTCCTTTGTTACTTATAAGCCTAAATAAAAAGTAAGCTTTAATATCGACAATTTCTAATAAATTATTTACAATATTCTGCAAAAATTATTAAATAAAATTAAAGTTAAAGAATAATGTAATTTTGTTTTGTTTCAAATAAACCTATTATTAAAAAAAATAAGGTTCAGTATCCCGTGATTTTATGTCCAATATTCTAGTACTTTCCATTAAAATCTTTAAAATTAATATCGATTTCTCGTTTAAGAAAAAAAATTCTGAGTACTTTTTCGATACAAAAAAAATGGAGATATTTTTTTAATTACCTTTAAATGTTCGGACATCAAGGGACAACCACCTCCGCGTTCTGCCGACCCGTGCTTTACTGTAATACGATATGCTGTTTGCATAACTATTCTTTTTATATATTATGCGAGTTGTTTACTTTAGGTTATTAAGGCGAAGCGATCGTTAACGTTTTAATTCGTTTCAAATTACTCATTTTCATAATTCGTTCAAGTAACTAATGATACCAGTGGTCATTGGTCGAAATGCTGTATAAAGGTAAAAAAAAACATAGTTTTGTGTACTTCTTCTCATTCTTTCCACATTAACTTTGACTGTGTCTTTCAATTTTGATCGTTGGCGAAATATTTTAAAAAAGGGGTACAATTTTTCGTTTCATTATATACTCATGATCAATATGTAACTAGCTATCGCCGGCTACTCCGTTCGCGCAAATAAAAAAAAACCTTAATTATAATAGTAGCCTATGTGTTGTTCCAGACTATGTTCTACATCTATGCCAATTTTCAGCGTGTCCATGCAGCCGTTCTGGATATATCTTCTAACAAACATCCATCCGTTCAAACATTCTCATTTATAATAATAATAAAAAGTGAGATGATAATACGTATTTCAATTTTTTTGCAATTTTGGATGTCTGCTATTTTAATAATTTCGTTGGTATGTTTTCACGTGGTATTGTATGTAAGCCAATAAATATGATTTGACTAATTAGACTGTCATTTGACTCGAATTCTTCTGAAGTGCGTCACAAAGGTACAGTTTTGTTGTAATCGTTTTTTAATTTAACAACAAGTTTTGTTGGAACCGTTACTAAATATATCTAATTACGGATTAAACTAGCTGTAACAAGTCTGTCAGCGGAATTAAAAAAAAATATTAGTGTTCTTCCTTTCTACATGTATGCCAAATTTCGACGAGATCCATGCAGCCGTTCTAAACGTACCTTCTAATAAATATCCATCTATCCAAACATTCGCATTTATAATATTAGTAAGATATTAAGAGCGTCGGTGGCTCAGGGGTTTAAGCACTTGACTTGCAATCTGCAGGTCCTAGGTTCGAATCCCGCCATGTACTAATGTGTTTTTCTATTTTCAATATACATATGTATGTATCCGACGTTCTTACGGTGAAAGAAAACATCGTGATGCAACCTGCACATATCTGAGAAGAAATTCAAAGATATGTGTGAAGTCAACCAACCCGCATTGGGCCAGCGTGCTTGATTATGGCCTAGTTACCCGTAATATAGGGTAGGTTCCGTGCCCCTCAGTGGGGATGTATAGTGAGTGAGCTGATGATATAAGATATTAAAATTGAAGCTAATCTTTAAATTTTACATGATAGAAACTCCTTTGTGATATATTGAATTTTATTATAAGCTAGTCTTGTCCTAAAGACTGTTGCAAATATTTTTACAATATGGTACGCAAGAAACTCTACGGACAGAATAACATTGTAAAAAAAAAACATTTTCACTTTAATGCACCTTAAATTTTCTGTGTGATTTATTTATTCCTGTATTCTACATTGACTTTTAACCTTAATTTTTTCATTGTTTGTTAATTGGGAAATGATAGTATTACAGTGAATAAAAGAAAGATGCAAATTTTACTCTGATAGTATAGAAATTAAATACATTTTACAATGGCTGAATTATGCGTAACAAAACATTAAAAAATATGATATTTTAGTGATTGGGTTGTCATTGTTTGTCTGGAAAGGTTAACCTTGTGTAATGTAATTAATTACAGAAGAATTATCCAAAGAGGTTTAGCCTAAATTAAAACTCTTTGCCTTGCTCTTGGTAGGGACTAGCCTCGATCGGAAGTTGCTATATTACCTAAAAGAGTCAGGGATTCCGATACTAAAGTACTAAAAATCAAAATAACAACAAAGAAAATTTTAATTAAATAAAAAACACTTTTTTTTATGATGCAAACCATCTCTGGCGTCCTTAGAACAACCTGAACATCATGAAACTTTAACACAAAATTGTTTATTATAAAATAAACCGTTTGAACTGTAATAAGATATGTTGAACTCTGAACAGCTTGGCCTTTATATTAAAGGAATGAGTATCAATAAAAGTTTACAGTAAACATTACGGACCTTACAATAAAATATTAGACAGTGTTTCAAATACATTTTAACAGAAACACATGTCAACCTTTTTATACATTAGGCCTCTGAAATGCGATATTGACAAATAATATAATAATCCGGCAGCAGCACTATGGAGAATCGCGGCGCAGACAAGCTGGCTCCGGCGGCACACCGATTAGCCAGGACGGAGAAGTCGACGCACGTCATGGGGCCAAGTCACAACGGCACCCAGCCTCACATCATTCAAAAATAGATTGAAATCAGTAGCTTCGAGAGGGCGCTGTATACATACGAATAATTTTTCAAATGAATTTTGTTTTTGTAAATCGCTCTTTGACCTGCAATTCAAACATTACCAATAAATATTGTAGATAAGAAAGTACTTACACTGAAAGTATTTTCGGTGATTTATTGGTAAAACATACCTTTGTATAACAACGATGACGTCCATAATATAAATTACCGGCGGTCAAAGGGTTAAAACAATGTTTAACAAAACAATGTCTGACTGTATTTTTGCAGTAATATTTACATTATATTTTAATCACTTTTTTCATGGTAGAAGGCGCCAGCAACAACAATATCTGTTGCAAAAATGAGCCAGCTCAGCCGGTGCCATACCAGACCACACAGAAAACGTAACTCTGCGTTTCGTCTAAGGACGTGCGTGTTGCAAGCCTAATTATAGTCCTATTTCCCTTCCTACTCTTTTTCCACTAGGAAAGGAGGAAAGGTGATTTGACGGAGTATAGAACGCAAATGAAGGGGAAATATTTGCTTTCTGTGCGTCCCCTCCTCCAAAGAATAAATGTAAGTAACGCATCTACAATTGCTTCGCTATTTCGGCTAATTCAGGTGACCGCTTCCTCTTTTGCAATCTTATAATTAAACTAGCTGTCGCCCGCTACTCCGTACGTGCTGAATTAAAAATAACTTATTTATTAGCCTACGTATTCTTTTAGACTATGTTCTACATCAATGCCAAATTTCAAGGTTCTATACAACCTTTTTGAAGATAGCTTCTAACATCTATCCTCCCATCGATACATCCACGCGATCACATTTATAATATTAGTAACATTAGTATGATATTTTTTGGACTAGGTACTTGATAATACACTGCTCGAATTATACAAAGACGATGAAGATATGATGGCGATTGTCTCAAATATTTGTTCTAGACTCACAGTTAAAGAAAAATGTTTTTCATAATTTGTTTATGTTCGACATATTGCGCGACATTACGACGTGACGCAAGCACAGGTTAACTAAATTAAACGTATTTCGTAGGTGAATACAATTAATCAGGATTAAAACAAAATAGAATGTGCTAGTAACTTTGAGGTAGGTGTGTTAAGCCAATTAGTTTTAGCAGATTATGTCTGCTTTAACCTATATAACTTTAGCGTGTCAGCTCAGATTACGTTCCGGCACAAATCAATACTCGATCCTTAATCATTTTTGCTTATCAACGGTAGTTCTAATATAGGTATTTGTTAATTAATATTATTAAATGATAACTTACTTTCAGTATGTTTCTTGTAGTGTTATCAAGTAAAAAACCATTTTATAAAACGCTTTGATTATTCAAAGCTTACGTTCAAATAACGTAAGTGTTTGTCTTTTAATGCATGTTAATTATTTAACTCACGTTTATGTTGAGATAGGCGTAAGCTGACCTTTGATCTTTTGTTTTTTATAGTAGACAATCACGTGGCTTAGACAACGACTGTGTATTAGTAGATTCTTGAACATTGATGTTATGTATTGATGGATGTTTTCTAACAATCCTCAAGTTTTATGTTTAAGAACAAATCAAGATTTCAAAAGTTAATTAATAGTCAATGCATCATAAAACAAGTCCTGAAGGTATAATTATAGTAAACTAAAAAATTACGTTATCTTTTCAATCTGCTTTTTATTTGCGCCTATAGCTTTTGCATAGCAATATGTGAAGTAATAAAATTAAACATTTGTTTTCTTCAGGCGTTTATGCTGCTACAGTATACTTTATTTGTACTATAAATTTAACCTGTTCCCTACGACTAGCCTTCGAAAAGATGTCTCTTATAACAATGCTGAGGTGTTCCTAATGTCAATTGGTGGTTACTGATAGCAGTGTTCATATCTGAAGGTTACAAATTGGTAGATATGAGTTTTGAAATAGCTTTATGTCATTGACATTGGATCTGATCTTCATCCAATCTTATCATAAGCGTTGTATCGAATAAGATATGGGACGGAGCGAGGACGAACGGATATTAAGTTTACGTAAGAGTTTAATTGCACCGTATAATTAACTATCGCATGTTCCATATATCCAATTGTGTCGCAGTTTTATATATTTTTAAAGACATTAGCTATTATAAGTAGATATACGAGGGTATACATGTGTAAACATAAAGCTGAGAATCAAAAAAAATTTGGGATACGTGTGTAACTGTAACTATCAAAAAATAAATCGAAATAAAAAGTATATAAAGGTCAGACATTCCAAACTTATTTCTGGACAAAGGTAGAATTTGGTTAAGGTTTTAATGCCGAAGTGATTAAAAGAAAAGAATCAAATAATTTTATGTGCTAAAGTAGTGGCCAAGATATTATCTTACTTTACGGTAACATAATATTTAAGTGTTTAAGACAACAGGAAAACAGGAATTTGTAAATATTAAATCGTTATTTTCAGCAGAGGATCTAAAATAAGCAAAGGTGAACGTTCTGATGTAATAAAGAAGCCCATAAAGTAACACAAACTTGGAAACCGTTATACAAGTTGGGTCGTATCGAAATTACAATTTGAAATATCGGATTACGTAAAGCTTGTAATATATTGTCGATTGTTGACTTCGTAATTGTTATGTTAAGGTTCATGCCTGAAGTAAGGAGGTTTTTATGGCTGAGGATCGTGGTTAGCATCGGGATTAGTTCTGGAGTAAATGATTCGCTCCCATCGACTTAGGTCCAGCGCATCTCTCACGACTGCGTAGAAATTGGATGACGACTGTTTCTTTGCTGGGTTGATGGTCGCGCGATCTTCTGCTGTGTATATTAGAGTTCGCGTAATGATTATGTTTGATCAACATATCACCGAGACGATAAATAAACCTACCATTTCTTATGAATCTTCGGTTCGTGCTTTCGCTTTTCCTACGGTCGTGTACTACAGGCACCAGTATTAGCTATGATTCAAGGCATATATGTGTTTTTCTTGTAGTTGTCTGTATAGTTCTTTATACATCCATATATAGAGCTATAGCTCTTTGTTATAAGTTAATTATTGCAATGGTAAAAAATTCTGACACAATTAAAAGGCGACTAAATTAATTCAAGTACATATTTACTATCTCTGCTACCTTGTTTTTGGAAACAATACTATTTTACGTAGTAGATAATTTTTAATGTTTTTCACATGAAGTTAATGTGAAGACAAACACCATAGCAGCGAAATTTATGACTTTCAAGTGATAAAAAAATTGTAAATATTGTCACGTAAAACCTAACCTAACTCATCAACTTTAAGTGAAACAGACTTATAGTTAAGTCTAAAATATATATTCTGGAGTGTTAATCTATTAGTTCACTAAAAAATTAGTTTAAATATTTTTCAAACTAAACGTTACAAACAATTTTATAAGAGTTCCATTCCATACGTTAAACACTGCATAGAAAATAAGACATATTCTTAAATAACGTGTATTAAGAAGGTATTTATAAGTGATAAGATAATTCATAATCAAACAGTATGGGAGTAGCGTAAGCGTCGAGCCGACCATGCCACAGTAGTGCACAGTTCCACAAGTGTATCGAAACAAGATGGACCCAGACAGTGCGTCCGAATTGGAGAAAATCAACAAAAGTGCCAATGAAAATGGTAATTGTGACATAAAGGATGATTATTATTCCGAAGAACGTTCGCCTTTTCGTAGACAGGTTGGTTTTAATTGATATTAAATTTAATTCATTAAAACAGTTCGAGCGAGATGCGTTAAAAAATTGCGTTTTGTATGGTTTTTATATCATACATTTTTTATTATAATTTTTATAGCAACATGTTTGAAATTAATTTTGAAATTGGAATAATATTTGTTCTCTTTGTTTTCAAACGAAGTATCATTAGTTATCATCAAATAAATATGTTTGGATTTAAGAAAATTATAATGTCTTAATAAATATTAAATGATATTTGATAAAAATTAACGGCTAGATAGATATAAAGATAAGCGTTCCAGAGTCAGGTAAGAACATTAAAAGTGATGCGTTCTGATTTTGCGATAACGAAAAATTATTTACTTTATATTTTAGTTGCGATGATTATTTTACACTTAGATTAAGACAAAAATATTCGTAAGATATAGAGTACTAAGTACTAAGTAAGTACGCGAAAACATATTTGTGGCTAAGGGTAAATTAGTTAGTGCCAAGGACGCATATAAATAATATAAAACAAAGAAAAATGATATTATTTAAATGATTGTGTAACCATATTTATTAAAGACTCCTTGCTTTAATTCCTGCTTATAAATAACAATTTATTCATCTGCAATATGAATAAGTTCATTTCCTCAGTTTACTTATAAAATTTAAAGGAATTTTTGCATATTGAATAAAATTAAAATAGGAGTATTTAATAATAAGGAATAATAATATCTCAAGTAATGGTTTAATTTTAAATTGTAATGTTAACGAACTTATAAACCTGTTATTTTAATTAAAGGGGAACAAAGAATCTCATCCGTCAAATATATTTTGCATTTACGCTCTTAGTTTCATCATACACTAGCTGTCGCCCGCGACTCTATCCCCGTTGAATTAAAAAAAAAACTTAATTAGTAACCTATGTGTTCTTCTAGAACCGACTATGTTCAAAATCTGTGCCAAATTACAAGGTTCCATTCAGACGTACTGAAGAAACCTTCAAACAAACATTTCTCCATCCATCTAAACATTCGCATTTATAATATTAGTAAGATAGCTGTTGCCCTTAGCACTTGTTAAAAACGGAAAGGATCAAGGTAATTCAAAAAACATAATAATAATAATAGCTGGTATATCCCTAGAAAATAGTGTTGAAGCAGTCGTTTCAGTAGTTTTACATGACTTAACAAAAAAAAGATCTCTTTGTACTCTTGGTGCAAAGTAGGTTTTAGTAGTATTTGATATTTTAGTTATTCATCAAAGTTTGAGTTTAATATTTTTATCTACTCGTTCAAACTTCAAGGTTTTGGTTCTGCACTTTATAAAGTAACAAGCGACTGTCCCAGACTGGTTTATCTGGTTTTCGAATAATGAAACGAATCAAAATAATTTAATTTTCCTTTTCGATTTCAAATTATGGTAATATTTGTAACGAAATCTATCAAACAACGTAATATCAAGATTACCAAATGTCGTAATAACGATTTATGTACAAATTAGATATGATTAGAAAACAAAATAGCTTTAAAGTTAATGAGATATAATTAAAGAGTTATAATATATCTGATACCATTCAAACTTTTAACCGTAGTTAAATTACACGTTACGGTTAAATGCGTAAATAAAAATAAATAATAATACATTTTTCGGGTTCAGTGATTTTTTCATTTTGTTTACAGTATATTGCCTTGATTTTTAGTAGAGAGATCAGTTATTTACCTAGTTCATACCTTTGATTATATACCAACCGCCTGGGGTCTGCGCACAAGATTTTATTAACCTTAATGTTTTGGCTTAAATTTTACGACTCGCCGCTTGCCAGTCGCCAACCCTACTAAGGAGTGAAATTAAAATTCAATATTTATATTTTAAAATAAATTGTGTTATCATAAACTTAATAATTATAGCTTAATACTTTTAAAAATAATTACCAAACTTCTTTTCATGCATATGACCAATCACTGGCTGGTTATAAGAGAGCACTGATTGATTTAAATGTTGATATGATACATATCGGTTGTGGCTGATACCAATATTTTAACGTTTGAATAACATTTTAAATTTTATTTGATGTATTTCCATATTTTTTGACATTATTAGTTAGAATCCCTTGGCGTGAATCGCGCGCCCTCGTTATAAAATCAAGTGTTAGAATGATTAGTGAGGGGACATAAACATAGGCTAGTGTTACGCCAGTTCACCGGCACATTCGGATTTTTTTTTTGGTAAAATATTAGCAAATTTTATTTGTAAATTTACTAATATTACTTTTACCATTCCAACTAAGCTCTAGGCTTGTGCTAGGCTATGGTTTACGACAATAGTCGAATGGCGGGATTCGAATCCCCGACCTCGTGAACGGAAATCCGTAACCTTAACCATTAGGCTATTGACGCTTTTTCTTTCTAACAATACCTATTTATAACGTCGAAAACCTTCGCCAATTTATTTGGAAATATCTTAATTTCTTTGTCGTAGTTCGTCTTTGCAGATGTTAGTAGATAACACCCAAAGATGTATGCAACTACTTTACTAACCGGTTTGAAGGGCCCATAAAATCTATAGGTCAATGAACTTTTATGTCTTGTACAAAAATCTACGATATTCGATGCATGTTCGGGAACTCCGAATATAAATCGAATCAAATTAAAGTCCCCCCAATGCCTATTAAAAAATGAATTCGATATTCAAGTTATTAATTAACATTTTAAAAATAAAATAAAATTCTTCTGTCAAAAAGTCACCGAACATCGTGTCTTAATTATGTTTTATTTTAATACAAAATATGACGAAATATAAAATATTAAATTTTACTACTAAAACATTATTTTTTTAATGTCAATGTTTGAATATATGGATGAATGGTTTCGTAGCTCAACGGATTTTGATTGAAATTTTGCTTAGATGTAGAACATATTCTAGATGAACACATAGGCTACTATTTTTTTATAAATTCCGCGCGGACAAATCGCTGTTGACAGCTATTATAACATAACGTTACGTCAAAGTATAATATAAATTATTTTTTAATTTAACAATGGATACAGTTTGCAATAAATATGTTCTAATGTAGACAGTAGACTAGTAGTAGAAGCCTCTAGTTTCCATAACTTGATGTCGTATTTTGATCGAGTGACGATGATCTGTCTTAGGTTTTTGGCTAGATGTCTGGCTTAGGTTATCTTGAGTGTAGTTTTTATCTTAGGTCTTTATCTTGTCTCTACATTTCTTGTAGTAGGTAATTGCACTCAGATTGATACGAATTAGTACAGTAAAAAAAACGATAAAAAATCAAGGTCATGGACTAAAAATTATTTTTGATAACAATATAAGTCAATTCATTAAAATAAATTTATTACGTTTGAATCAAACAGTAATAAAGTTGTCTAATTTAATCGATTAATTAAATGAAAAAAAAAAACCGTTTTAAAATTTTGATCTTTACTCATGGAAAAATTGTAAATAGTAATAAAGTAATATGGAAATTTAATGATGTTTTGATGTGGTTAAACAAGGAGACACTTACTATGTAGTATGTAAATATAATATAATGAACCCATAATGGATATAAATTATATTAAAGCCTACACTTTATATCCGGAACTTCTTTGATTACAATTATTTTCAAAGTATATTCAAAAATTCTAGAGTTTTTTTTAAACATTGTATTTAAGTCTTTAATGTGGCCAGCAACATAAAATTTTATAAATTACATTTTTGTAGATATACAAAGTTTCTTTATTAAGCACAAACATATCTAAATACAAGTACTATTTATCACCCGCAACTCTGTCCGCACGGAATTAAAAAAAAATTAATAAGTAGCCTAAGTGCTCTTCCAGACTATGTTCTACATGTGTGCCAAATTTCATCAGAATCCTTAGAGCCGTTGCGGAGATACCTTCAAACAAACATTCATCCGTCCATTCATTTAAACGTTCGCATTTATAATATAAATAAGATTAATAATATTAGTAAGATTTAAACAGACAAGATGTATTAAACTATCTGAATGTATGTAATAAATAGCTATACCACAAGCTGACAGGAATACGTTAAGTATATCAAATTAATATTATACGTGTAAGTAGGTACGACCGTATGAGTGTCAAGGGATTGACCGCAAGGACTTTTAATGATTATAGTATCACTAGCTATGGCTCTCGACTCCGTCCGCGCGGGGTTAAAACAGAGATATTAGCCGATTCCCAGACCTACTGAATGTTACTCCGTACTTCTTACTAATGTTATAAAAGCGATTGATCCGAATGGATGGATGTTTGTTTGAAGTTTATAATTTGGCAGAATAGAACATTGTCTGGAAGAACACATAGGCTACTAATTATTTTTTTAATTCTGCGCGGACTGAGTCGCGGGCGACAGTTAGTATGCATATAAAATTTCATAAAAATCGGTTAAGCCGTTTCGTAAGAGTATGGTAACTAGCATTGTGATACGTGAATTTCATATGTAAGATATTCAAGCTCGCCTCAACTCTATCCAGCTTTGATCATAAAGAGCTATATTATTTATTATTTAATCTACTTCATTTAAGTGCTGGCCAACCAAAAGCCTTTTATTATATTAAGGATTGTGAAATAAAAAAAAATCTTATTTTGGGAAGCTTGAGTTTAATTACGCCAATCACTAATGATAATGGCTAAATGTTATTAATCTTTAAACAAAGAAGTTTATAAAGGGACGACTACCTTTGACATTTACTAGGAAGTAAATAAAATATTCTTACAAGGAGACGTTTTGTTTTTCTTGTGCAATCAAGTTTGAAGTGAAATGTGTCTTTTAATTTAATATTTTTATCGACTTGTAAACATTGCGTATGATACACAAAGAACTTGTTTTTACACCAAGATAGTAATTTTTAAATGTACCAAGATAAAGGAAATGCAAATATTAATTTATGGTTAAATAACATGGCGTTTCTTAATACTAGTATTGTTCAGAACATTTTTTACTTCAAATTTCTAAGAAGCATCAATGGCCTAATGGTTAATGGTACGGATTTC
The DNA here is from genome assembly GCF_000836235.2 of Papilio xuthus. Lineage (NCBI taxonomy): Eukaryota > Metazoa > Arthropoda > Insecta > Lepidoptera > Papilionidae > Papilio > Papilio xuthus. Next base: position 3,866,405 of record NW_013532534.1, on the reverse strand, counting down.
TAATCACCAGGTCGGGGGTTCGAACCCCACCATTCGACTATTGTCGTAAACCATTTCCTAGCACAAGCATAGAGCTTAGTTAAAATTGTACAAGAAACATAAGTAAAATAAAAAAAGGAATTTCCAATTTTATTTATGAACCAAAATTGATGGTAAATTAAATAGTATTACGATATAAATGAGTACATTTTAAAAAGAATTAAAAAAAAAGAAACTAGAATAGATAATATCTTTCTGTGCATCCTCTCCTCCGTCGATTTAAGGTCGGCAATGCATATGCAATTGCGTATGTCTATGGGCAACGGTCCCTTCGCTATTTCAGCGATTTCAGGTGGCCGCTTGCTCGTTTGCCGCCTTTTGCTATAAAAAAAAGAATATAAAAAAGTTATCAAGATATATTATACAGATACTAAATATAGTATTATTTATATATTTAATGCTTATTACACGCGAAGCATTGACCTATAATATTATGACCAATTTTATACCAAAAGTGATTGTACATTTTATAAAGGTTTTCGATTTTGTCCCCTTTTGTATTGTGTAACTTTTAAAATAATATCACACACAGTAAAATGTTAAAGCGAGGCATATATGAAATTTATATCGTTGTACTTATAATTACTAGCTGTAGGCCGCGACTCCGTCCGCGCGGAATAAAAAAAACTTAATTAGTAACCTATATCTTCTTCAGACTATGTTCTACATTTATGCCAAATTTCAACGAGATCTATGCCGCCGTTCTGGAGATACCTTTGAACATCGATCCATACATTTAAACAATAGTATTTAGTAAAATTTTGCGTAATCATTTATATTTTTTTTTGTTTTTTTTTTTATGTTTTTGTCAAAGTATTATTTTGAAATGCAAATAATTGATGCTAAGTTTAGCAATTCTTATTATGTCATCATCGTATACAAATCATGCATTATAATATATTATTTAAATAAAAAACGATATGTTTGAGAAGGAAATAAATAAATCAAAAGTCATATAAAGGCCAAGTTTTGCTTTTTGTTTTATGCCATGCCTTGAATATTAAAAATTACAATGTAAAGCTTTACGAAATAATTCTCAAGACAAAAATCTTATAAAGAATCAATTTAATTTAATGAAAGACATGTTCGTTAATTTAGATCATTTTTCATTGTGAATTAGTATCGAGAAATTTTTTTATTTAAACATAAGCATAAATTAAAAAAAATTAAAAATTTTACATATTATAAAACATTAAACTTTCGACAAGATTATTGATAGTACCAAAATTTTTTTTCAAGTTAATTCATAATTTTTTTTGAAAAATTGATTGATTAAAAAACTTTTTACAATATTCCTGCACGTGCTGACATTTTTTTTGTATCGCACATTAAGGAAATTGTCAAAAATGTTAATTTGGTTTTAAATTAATGTCAATATTTTACTCCTGGTTTCTAGTTATGTATTACATAAAATTTTTGATTTATTATTACTGCATCGTGGTCAAAAGTAAAAGAATGTAAATTTTTTAAAATAATTAATTCACGCGGTTGAGAATCACAGAATGATTTATAGAATATGAAAATATATTTAATTAAAAGACTGATTTTAAAACGATTTTACTTTCGTTTAAATCCTACTACTAAGTAATTAAGAGGTTAAGTCCTTCCATTGATCGTAAAAAAAGAAGTATCCATTCTTTAATCTTCGATTCATAATAATTTGTTTGAACAAGTCATTGTGATCTAAATTTAAGTGCCCTTAACACTTATTGATTATCTAAACATTCTGTTAGGGTCGATATTTAATTCTATATCGTGACTAAGGGGCTAGTTTAGAGACCAAATAACGATACCAAAAGTGGCATTTTTAATCTGTAAATCTGTAGATATTCCGGATTTAAATTTAACACGTTCTTGGCGAAAGTTTATTACCTCTCTTCAAATACATTTAACTATAGGTTATTGGTACCTTAAAATTAAGAGTATTGTTCTACATCAGTCAGTTATTGTCATGTTTCACACCTAATAAACTCTGTAAAGACCGATTATTATTTATTTTTATTTGACCCTTACAGGTTAAATAAATGTGATTCCTTATTGCTAATCTTTATAATTTATGCTTTGTTTTGATATGTGTCATTTTTAAATAATAAACAATGTCATTATTAACACTATATGTCATTATTAACATTATAATAAAAGATTTGCCGCAACTTTAATAAATATTAAGATAACAAATATTTTTTAATATTTTAATAAAAATATAATTACATTTTAAATATCCTTTTTCAGATTTATATGAGTTTGGTATTGTGATATTACTTTGAATATTTTTTAATTATAGTGTGAGAAAATATTTAAGGAATTTTAAAACGAACTTCAATGAAAAATATCGTTCAAGGTTGTCAACTTTTGCACGTGGTTGTGTTTTTGATTACATCGACATCTAGCTGTAGCCCGCAACTTCGTTCGCGTGGAATTAATTATTGTGATTTTTCAGTTCGCAAATTATATAAAAAGATTTGCTCGTGGAAACAAAATCTCCGCCCTTTATTCGTAGACACACATTTCAGAGTTACGTTCTATTGGTTATTGTTTCCGCATCATCATCTTAATGTTTATGAAACGTTCAAAAGACTGCCGATTTTAATTAATTAATTTTTATTTATTTATTTAATAACTGGAAAACTATATTAATAATAATAGTTTTCGCATATGGATAGTAAAAATAACAGTATAACATCACAATGAGAATAGCCAATAAAAAGGAACAAAGAAAAACAGAAATACAAGCGGCTAGGGAACTGGAAAATCAAAGAAATCGCTCCTCAAATCATTTACAATGTCAGCAATATTAAATTAAACTGTCTGGCCATTCTGCAAAAGAAAAAGTTTGCTCTAAAGTTCGTCGTTACTCGATTTATATTAAGATATAGATTACTCTTACTCTTAAGGTAGAATATCGCCCGATTCCCAGATAGTATTTATAGTAGCCTTAACAATTTAATCGATTTTAATGAAAAAAGTATAATTCGATAGATTCATTTGTAGTACATTTAAATTTGAAACATATGAAAAATTGCTACAATTCCACATTTAAATGTTTTGACGGTTCAATAGTTCATCAGACATGTTAATTCTAGTATTAATTATGTAAAAATATTGAAATATATTTATATATCGACTTATAAATTGTTTACCTACCTTGAAGAAGCTATAGTTGTCTGACTAAACTCTGAAAACATACATTATAATATCGTTTATAAATATAGTTTCATTTCAGGATCGAATCTAGAATGTTTATGTAACCTCTGGTTATTCTAACCACTTATTTATGGGATACATCTAAATCGTTAGCGAAATAATTATGTAGAGAATGTAATGTTATTCGTTCATTCGCATTTTATTAAATATTCTATAACTTTTTTTCGGCATAAATATTTTCGAAAAGACTTGCCGATTAGGCCTTTGACGTTTTTTTTTCAAGATTCATCTACCATTACAGGATTTTAAAATATAGATTATTACAATGTGCAGTAAAACACCAGTACAGAAAACATTATATTGTCAACTATTTACGGGAGAGGTTTTGTTCTGTAATACTTTTAGGGCAAGGGAAATTCTTGATACCATAAACTGTATGTATTTAAATTTAAAAAGGGATAATTTCTTGGTATTGTCTCATATAACTTATAGACTACCCAAGCTCACATTTGGGTATTGTGTTTCCAGGCGATCATAGTACTCGGAACATTTCTACTGTCACTCAGCGCTGGTGCCACAGCAGGCTTCTCCGCTGTTCTCATTCCTCAGCTGCAACATGACAAGGGGCATAAAAAATATTCAACAGAGATGGTGTCATGGGTAGGTATGTGTTGATGTGCAAATTAATTACTATATTAATTAGTATTGCAAATTTCTAATAACGCATTTCTTTACTTTTCAGCTGCGATATCATCACTCGCTTTATTGTTCGGGAACATGATTTCTGGATATCTGATGGATAGGTTTGGTAGAAGATTATCGCAAATGTTGCTATCCTTGTTTTATATCGGAGGATGGGTGACGATAGCATTTGCTAATAGTATACATCTTATCCTGTTCGGAAGATTCATAACAGGTTTTTGTCAAGGCTGGCTCGGACCCCTTGGCCCCGTATTTGTGGGAGAAATAAGTACGCCAGCGTATAGAGGATTGTTTCTAGCTAGTTTATCCTTAAGTATTGCTTCTGGTGTTTTTATGTCACATTTGTTTGGAACATTTTTACACTGGACTCATTCAGCACTACTCTGTGGCACCTTCCCATTAGTAGGCTGTATAATTTTGTATTACGCACCCGAATCTCCCGCTTGGCTAGCATCAAATAATGAAATAGACAAATGTATTAAGTCATTCCAATGGTACAGGGGAACAAGTCCCGCGATGAAAACGGAATTAGATAAAATGATATTGGAACAAACGAAGAAAGTTGATAAGAAGAGAAAGATTGAAACGCTGACCACGAATTTAAGAAAACCAGAATTTTGGAAACCTTTATGTATTATGTTAATTTTCTTTGCGATAACACAACTCTCTGGGATAAATGTATTTTGTGCGTATACAACAGAAATAATGGAGGTTTTGTTAGGAAGCAAATCTAACACTTATGCCGCTATGCTGGGTATTGATATTTTGCGTTGCGTAGCTCTGGTCACGGCTTGCATCATGCTAAGACGAATGGGTCGTCGACCTATTGCGATATTCAGTGGTACTTTTACATCGTTGTCTCTAATCATTTTATCAATATATTTATACTTAGTGGAAATACGAGTAATAAGGCACGTGAAACCTTTGATATCTCTAGGGTTAACGGCGACGTACATTGTTGTATCAAACATCGGTATAGCTCCTTTGCCGTGGAATATGGTTGGAGAAGTATTTGCGACGGATACAAAGGGAATAGGATCTGGATTAAGTGTTATGATGACTTCAATATCATTCTTTGGAACAGTGAAAACAGCGCCAGCAATGTTCGAAAGTATAGGCCACCACGGTACGTATTTATTTTACGGAATGTCAACCTTAGTGGGAACCATATTTCTGTTCTTCTGCCTTCCTGAAACAAGAGGAAAAACCTTGTTGCAAATAGAAGAACGCTTCAGAGCTGAAAAAAAAGAGAAGTTAAAAGCAGCAATTGATGTAACATCTGTCTAATGTGAGGTCAACGTTATTATGTCAGCTTGATAAGATAATTTATCCCAAGTTCAGCACGACATTTAAAGTCTGCTTAGGAAGTAATGATATTACACGATGTTACATCATTTTGTTTGATAAGATAATGGAATTTGTCCTAAAAGAAAAACAAAATATTAGTAAATATAGCCGAGAAGTTGCTAATAACCAATATCTGTGTTCAAATAATAGCCTAATTATATTCAATACGAAAATATACAACGGAAAAATCTATAATAGAAATATTTAAAATAATTTGCCGTTACTTTAAGCTAGATTAAATTAAGTCGACATTAAACTATTTTATAAAGTTAATACCGCTTAGTGTTTAGATAAAGTAATCTTATTAAAAAAATTATTAAACACTTGTAAACATTGTAAGCAGTAAGGACTAGTTCCGGCCATGTGGAACTAAGGGGTCTTGGTGCACCCTGCGTAGTAAAAACAGCAAGTCTATTTCATGGTCCGTTGAGACCGGACAAGTGGCACGCGTCTACGCCACTAAATTGCAATCACCTTCCTGTTGTGACACGTGGATACGACACAACATGTCTCGGGATGTTCAACCAAACATCTGCGAAGTTAGAGGTTCCCACGTTGAAATGCGACGATTTTTTGTCTCGTAGATTAACAAAAAACAACCAGGAAAACATCTGGAGAGTGAATATGGTTATTTCTGGAGTGACTTTCGAAGTGTTTATGAAGTTAAGAGAAAGGAAGTTATTAATTCCGCATATGAATGTGTGATCGATATCAAACTTAATGCCATTTTAAATATAGTCTATGTATGCAAATTAATTGATCTCTAATAGTAAATAATAGGTATAATTAATAATTCCTGTGTTCGCTTAATAAAACATTTCGACTTTTATGTTGTTTTTGTTACTTGTTTACGATATTTGTTTCACTTGACCGCTATTTACAAGCTGTAATTACTTGTAAAAGATAAAGTGATAATTAGGTCTAAATGATTGTCATTTACATTGAAGTGTTTGAATTGTAAATGTAGGGCGCAAGTACGATAAAAGGAGCCAATCTTCCGACCCTCTTCCTTTGTGTTGAGATTTTAAAATAAAAGACTGTCGAGATTACCTCTATTTTCATATCAATCGATTTTTATGTAGGTTTCTCTTATTGTTCTCTTGCATATATCAACATTGTTTTGTTGCATCGAGTTCAAACGGAATGAATATTTAATATTTTAGCTGCCACGTGGCTGAACGGAAACCGTGCACGTGCTATCAATTATAAGTGGATTGATAGAAAAAAAAAACTTGGCTAGAATTATCGAAGCTTACCCCTAATGGGTGGAGTAGCCTATAAAATGAATAGAGAATCGTAAACACAACTCCTTTGTGTTCACAATAAATTTCTTTAGTTATCAGGAGTTTGTGTGCGTGTTGGAACGTTACCTTGTTAATATATTGAATATTTTCAAGGTTAAGGTAAACGTGATATCTCTAGTAAATATATTAAATGCAACATGCAAATAATATTGCACTTTGTTATTGTTGTTTATTATTTAACTCAAAAAAAACATACTTGTAGTATAGCTAAATTAATTTAATAAGTAAACTTCCACTTACTAATATAAAAATTCGAATATTTGGATGGATGGATGGATGTTTGAAGGTATCTCCGGAACGGCTGAACAGATGACGCTAACATTTGGTATAGATATAGAACATAGTCTATAAAAACACATAAGGTACAAATTATGTTTGTTTTTAATGCCGCGCGGACAGAGTCGTAGGCGACAGTTAGTTTCCAATAAAATACAGTAAAAGTATGTATAAATAAAAGAATGAGGATATACAAAGAAAATATATTTACTTATCGTTAATGCTTCAAAGTAATGCTTGTACAATAATGAAAAAAACTGTTACAAATTGTAAATATTTGTTTTAAAACGACCCTCAGTAAATTTCCTCCAGCGTTGTAACGCTTTTGCATGTGATAGTCTTATCAAAGTGTTAAAGTTCAAATATTCGGTCTGTATTTTTCAATGAATGTTATTCACTTTAAGATAAAGAAACGAATGATTAATTACATTTAAATATTAACTTCCTTTTGGTAAAATGTATTCACCCTGTATAAAATAGAACAAATAAATAATAGAGAACATTAGAAACGTATTTAATATATTCAATAGCAGTGAACTTGAATACAATACAAGGTAAGTCTACTAAACAATTTTTAAATGAAATAATTTCAGTACGTAAATTTAATATAGACAGAGTACCAGTGAATATTTAATAGTTTAAATGTTATATTGAATACACTTACTAAGATTATTAATGCGAATGTTTGGAACGATGGATGTTTGTTTGAAGGTATCTTCGGACAAGTCAATGATATTGCTGAAATTTTGGTATAGATGTAGAACATAGTCTGGAAGAACACTACCTACCTACTACCTACTTAGTTCTTTTAATTTTGCTTGGACGAAGTTACGGGCGATATCTAGTCATTTAATAAAGGATCTGCAAGTAAGAATATAATATAATAATTCGAACTAAATAAATAAAGACTAACAAAATGAATGCGGATACTTGAAATATGTAAATTATTTGCTGTAAAGCGCCTAATTCTACGGTCCTTCTAACAATTCAACACAACTATTGAATTATTCAAACGCTTGTTAACACGTTCCCTGCGCCATCACTTTCAAAAAACTTTCAGCTGGTGCTTTGGAGACCTAAAAGATCTCCAAACTAACCTACCATTTGGTGCGTTTGAGACCTAATCGGTCTCCTAAAGATACAGTTTTCAAAATAGTTTATATCTTCTAAAAAAACAATCAAATATATTTTGAAGTTTTTGTGGGTGAAAGATAGCCTATTGCTTTATATTTTGCTAGGTTCGCACGCAGTTATGACATTTGAATAAACTACAAAAAACAAAAAAAAAAATGATATCGATTGTATCTCGTACCGCAACGGAAGATAGTTCAATATGTGTAGTAAGTAGTGATGGGAATAAAATAATATCTCAGTTATCGATTGAAAAAGTTTTTTATGCAAAGTGTTTTTCATTAAAACATGGTAAGCACATTGATTGCTTGCATTGCGCGCAAATAGTAACAATTCGTTTAGTTTTTTTAGAAGCGTCAGTGCTGTTTAATGTGCGTCGTAATTTTTCGTAACAACCCACACAACGTCTTTTTTTGTCGCCACGTTGGAAAACATGATCAGTACATCTTCCTTCAGGTAATTCTGTAATAAAGTGCATTGTATAAATAAACAGCATGCAACTATGTCAGTGAAGTAAATGCGATGGAATCTAATTTTGTTAGTTTCGTTATTCGAGTGTCTCATGTATATTTTTGTTCTTAGGCTGTTGTGGCTTTAAAAAAATATACGGAGGTATTAAATAAAAGTTGGATGTCACAGGTCTCTTGTAAGTTTACTATAACAACGTTTTTGTTTAAATAACCGAAATTTAGGCTACCAGAAACTTACCAGAGAGTAATGTGAATGTCGATGCTAGGACAACACTAAAACGAGTCACGCAGCGCCCGCGCCGCCCACCTTCCCTCTCTTGCGTCTACGAGGCGTACGATTCCACGAGTACCGACATATCTCCTAACGCAAGGAATGAAAATAATTACAGTACTGTGCGTTAGGGACCTAATCCATCTCTAATTTCTTTTTTAATGTCCTTGAATTCATCTTTAAGTAGGAAGCAAATATGTATATTTGTCCTACTCATACCTAAAGAACTTTACACGTTAGATCCTCCCGCAAGGAGTGAAACAACACTATTATATTCAACGCACAATACAAAAGTCCTGCAAGAGATCTGATAGATCTCGTAATGCAACGAACGTGTTAAGCAGCATTTTATTATTGAATTATTTAGCGACATGTGACTGAAGCGAAAGGAAATGAGCTTGACGTGCACCCGCCGTAACTGCTGTTCTGATTTCCGTAATTCCGATTTTTAAATAATTTAAAATGATCTTGCCACGTGCGATGCTTATTCTACCGAAACTGTGCACCGTTTCACTTAATTTCTATTGAAATTTTATTCCTATTACAACTTATATTTAAAAGTCTAAATGCAAAATTGGGCATTATTTTAAATGTAATTGTTTTAAGGTCTATATGATTATCTGTTGCAGTTTTATCATTTACTTTCAAGCCACATGTAATCTTGATCAATTTATACGGTGGCACATGTTTCCATCCCCCTTTCAACCCCTTACATCCCTTTTTTCGCATTAAAAAGTTGACTACGTACTCTTTCAAGCTCTACTCTATCTGTGTACAAAATTTCATTTAAATCGGTTCAGTAGTTTTGGCGGGAAAGTAGACAGACAGACAGACAGAGTTACTTTTGCATTTTTAATATTGAATAATAAGGATTACGTAACATGAATTTACGATCCACAAAAACTGGTTTCATTTTTGGTTCATTGACATTTACTCAAAATTACGATAAAACTATTTATAAAAAGATATTTTGTAAAGCGGTTTTTGATTTGATTTACGACATTTTGACTGACCTTGTACCTATCGTGTGTAGAGTAGATTTTACAAACGACATTTTTGTTTAATTTTTAGTATTTTGGTTACGTAAGATGTTTGAAATTAAATCCGACAGTTATATAAAAAGATTGTTAATAAACATAATAATTTTACTTTGCAAAAGACATGTAAATAGTTCAATGTACAATTTTACATTTTTATGAGCTGTGACTCTGTCCGCGTGGAAATTATAAAAAAAAAACTTATTCAGTTGTATATGTGTTGTTCCTGGCTATGTTCTACATAGGCCGCGGACGAGAGCGAAAGCATGCCCGTGGTCCCGTCCTGATGCGTTGGAGGAACAGAGAGGTTTAGTGGGTATGCCTCCGCTATGGAGGAGAATCCCACATAACTACCGCGTCCCCCCCGGGGTGCGGAGTATGCATAAAGCATTCCTCTCTGGAAAAAAAAGGCTATGTTCTATATCTATTCCAAATTTCAGCAAGATCCATGTTCTGGAGATACCTTTAAACAAACATCCATCCAAACATTTGCATTTAAAATATTAGTAATAATGTGTAAGAATATTAGTAAGACAAAATTTATTGTTAATCGAACACTTAACTAATTATGAAAAACCAGTTCATTTAATAAATACGTTCTTATGCAAAGGTTTCTAGTATAAATATATTTCTATAGTACTTTTGAATCAGAATCAACGACTATCCGATATGTTAAGGTCATTACAGATTATAAATGTAAGTATTACAACTAAATACTTACAATTTTAATACTTATAAACGTCCAACAGCTTTATTTAATTACAAAATATTCAGAAATTGTTATTCTACCGGTATAAATAGAGATACAAAGAGCAAAAATTTTATTTTATATTGACCATATTTAGCCAGATAGTTTAAAAGAAAAAAGAATTTAAAGACGTAAGTTAGTCGAGTAGGAATGGATAGATGGTAAATTTGGCACATATGTAGAACATATTCTTGAAGAACATATAGGCTACTTATTAAGTTTTTTTTTTATTTCGCGTGGACGGAGTTGCCAATGACAGAAAGTATTTTATAAATTTTAGTTCAATTATAAATTTAATAGTTACCAAAGAATTGAATCAAAACAAAAGTGGTATTTTTTTATATCAAAAGGTGGCAAACGAGAGAGCAGCCACCTGAAATCGCTGAAATAGCGAAGTAATTGCTGCCATAGACATACGCAATTGCATATGCGCTGCCTACCTTTAATCGACGGAGGAGAGGATGCACAGAAAGAAAATATCTTCCTTTTCCATGCATCCTCTCATCCGTAAAGTCCACTTCCACTTCCCATCCTTTCCTTATAAGGAAAAGGGTGAAGAGGGAAAGTGGACTAAATTAGGCCTCCGGGACGCACACTCATCAGACGAAACGCGCAATTGCTTTCACTTCACGCTTGTCTTCTGTGTGGTCGTGGATTCGTGCGAAGATGTTAAAGCGGGCTCTACCTTTGTTAAAAATGTAAATGTATGTTAGAGATATAAAAGTAATGTGTATTTAATTAGCCGAATTATTCTATTGTTTCATCAATACTTTGTAGAAAGTTTGATAAGGAAATTACTATGTACTTTGTTCCCATTTTAGTACAAAGTCTTTGTTCAATATATTACATAATAAATGACGTAAAACATGTTAATCGTCAATTTGCGAGATCTGGTTTTATCTCGTAATACTTAGGCATACATAGTAAATTACGATCTAACACGCGCCTGAACAAAGACAATGTTCACTCAGTTCAAAGATTAAAGTCGTTACATTATCTTATTTACAGTGAAAACCTCTTAGTCAGTATAAACGTTAATGAGTCATTAGAAAAATTACAATGTTATAGAATATGCAGCTGCATGTCACTTGTTTTATTTGTCACGTTATTTGCACGCTCGTTATTCGCGATAACCCAAAGTTCGTCGCGTCAACTTATCGATAGAATCTAGGAATAAATAATAAGCGTGAAAATAACTAAGTAACAATGTATTTCCGCTATGTTTTTTCTTATTTAAAAACTCAGAAAATCAGCTTTCTCCTCTCTGTGTTTTAAAACGAACCAATTACAAGTCCGTATTTTTATCTTGAGTTTTAGGTTTATATAGTTTTTTAATTACATAAAAGCTATTGATAAAAATGCCAGATGATTTGAATAAGAACATACATATGGTTATATTTGGATCGTGAGACCTTTTTATTTATTTAATTCGAAACAAATTTGTTCAAATTAAAATCAAACCGTAACATATGCCACCGTGACTTTTGGCGTACGCTGGAGTTAATTTAGAAGAACTTTTTTGTACAATCTGTGTTGATCACCAGATGTCGCTCGCTCGCATGCCGTATGGCGGCAGCAGAGTCTGGTGCAATTTCACTGTCTACTATCTCCCTTGATATGTCGGCTCTGGAAAGCACGGTTTGGCCTTGTTTCGTTTTTTTGCAGGATAGTAAATGCCATTCAAAGTGTTTCTCGTAAGGATTTCGTTGGCTTCTTATAATTTTACAAAGTAGTTAGCTCTCAACTTTGACGATACGCATTTTTATACTCTAGGGAACTTAATATTGATTTGCCTTTTCCACTTAGAAGTTTTATAAAATGAGTTTTTTCAATTACTCTACAAGCGTTGTCTAACAAAATTTCAATAATATGTAAGAGTATAGACCTGACTACAGGTAAGACGTTTTTTTGCGTTGATACCATTTTAGATGCCACGATCAAATATTATTTCTTTAGCCCCGACCTTTAGGGTGTTCGCATAAGACGTGCAGATTATGAAAGCGGTTCTAATCTTTGAACACGTGGATCGTAGACGAAGCGGCCTATGCGTTGAAAAAGTGCTTATTCAGTTTTGTTCGTTATATTCGGTAGTACCCTAAAGGCGAAGTCCGTTTTTTGCCCTTTCCCATGAACCCTGTGACAATGGAAGCGACCTCGCTGAAAGACTCCACAGAACAGATCCACGCAAGAATAAATATTATACAACAATAGGGTAGCTTCTTTGACTTTACCTTGCGTGAAGCTCGCTTACGTGCATTTGATACTTGAGTCATAATTTTTTAATTTTTTATCATCTGAGCAATGTAAAGCAATAAATATTCCACCAATTAATTAATTTTTCCAGTTTATGAAAATATTCCCTTTATTTTTCCAATTAACATTAAACATACTTGGTATATGAAGACCGACGTATTAAAGTTGGTTGATTAAAGTTTATACTTAAAATGTTCGTACGTAAAGTTAAAAATAATATTCAAAATACTTAAACACAAAAATTTCATTAACTTAAAACATTTTTACTTTCTTTTTATAATTCACACAAGTATCAAAACTATTATAGTACACATTGGCGCAAGACAACAAAAGCTATAGCGGGCCGTAACGGATTTTTTCTTTGAGTTTATCGATCAGGATTCCTTCCTAGTCAGCATTGCAATAGATTTTGTCATGGTAAACAGTCGGGTTTCTCACGAATATCCTTACGTGGCCTACTTTCTTTTTAAAAAGCTCATATTTCAGATATTTTTCTATACTACATGTTAAAGTCGGTTGAAACTGACTACGAATATTATTTTTAACGTCAAACTAACTTTCTGTTGAATTATTACTTTTGAGTTATACTTAAGTCTATATATTTAAATATAGAAAAAAAATATTATTAAAATACAAATCAGAAATTTCGCTTAAAGTAATTTCAATTTTAATCACACGCTAAATAACAAAAAATGTCCCTTACATTGATTCAAGCTAAACTTTGTTTCAAACCACCCGTGTTCTTCAATGGTTAAGTACTCGTAAAGTATCTTAGATAAAACTAAATAGTTTACTCTACATGCCCCTAACCCTAACATAAAGATAAGGATCCTGAAGTGTCTTAACATGCGGGATTACATTTTCAATACATTATATGAGGCAACGATCATTAACGTTTTAAATAGATAAAATGATACTTTAACATTTATCCCGAGTTATGTTAATGACTAGTTGTCTCACGCGATTCCGTCTGCGCGGAATAAAAAAGACTTAATTAGTTACCTATGTTCTTCAGGCTATGTTCCATATTCGTACCAAATTACGTCGAGACCCGTTGAACCGTTCCGGAGACACCTTCAAACAAACATCTATCCATCTAAACATTGGCATTTATAATCATTTGATTTTTAATGTAAAACTTTAATACTGCCTAACACGATCAAGATACAGATAAGAACAGACACAATTTAAATAAAAATTATGACAGATTGATTTTTATTCCATTTTTAAAATTGCGTCAAATTAAAGTTTTTTTTCAAAGGTGCGTTGTGTATACTGCCAGTTCACGTGTATCCAAAACTCTAATCACTGGAAACAGCGCCTGACGAATGAACCGGAAAATATTTAAATGGAAGCCGAAATACCGTGCAATACGTTTACTCACTAAAATATTATGATATGGTAACACAAGAAAAAATTATGTGAAAAAATTAAATTCCTCCAGCACCCGGAAAGAAGGTCTATTGGGTTCACGTAAGAAATAATATTTTAGTTACTTTGAAATATTTAACATTCTTTCTATGGTGGTATGCTAAATATTTTTACTAATTTGATTTCAAGCGTAAAATTAAGTCGAAAGATCGGGAGAAGTAGTATAGAAATAAAAATTTTGAAAAAAGAATTCAAATAGGAATTATATTGTTATGTATACGTAGGTATACATAATACATCTTTACAAAATAAAATCTTTTTTTAATTTCCAGCGTGATTTTTCTTAAAATATAATATAAATATAATTACAATAGTCGCTATATTTGACAATTTTTTAAATATCCAGATATATATAATGTAGATATAAAACATGTTTCTTTACTATGAACCTTAATAGCGACTTGATCTAAAATTTAAATGACCCGCTTTGCACCAAGGACTTATTTAAGAGCATTTTTTGTCGCGCAGCAACAGCACCGCATTATAATCACAATAGCTTTGCCGCTAACCGTTAACGTACTTCATATTTGGGACGATACATTTACTCTTCGTTTAAGTTTTAACTATAGTTTAAGAATTTAAATTTGATAGTATTAATAGATTTAGTACTGATGATCAATGACAATAAAGCATAAGGGAATGAGGAATAAAGTAGAATTAAATACGACTTTTAACACGTAAGTATTTTAACTAGGTAGTAAGTGCAGTGTTTTTATTAGAAGGGTAAATCAAAATCATCGGGAACTTCCTAAAAGTTAGTCGAGTTACCAGATGTTGTGAGTTGTCCCAGTTTCTGATAATAATTCGGTTGTGTAAAGGTTTTAAATAATAAGGCAAATTAATTCAACGAACATGATTTCATTGCCTACTTATGTATTAAATCTTGAAGATTTTAGGACTGCAAAAAAACTAAAAAGAATAAAGGTACGGTTACTTAGACTGTAAAAGAAAATAAAACGTCGTATTATCTTGAAATAAATTATGATATTTATTGTTCTAAATTACCTACATACTAAGATCACATAATTTATAGTTGAAGGCACTGTAAAATAAAAATTACAATTTTTTTAGCTATTATGGCGCCTTATCGTAATGTTTTCAACACAATTCCAAGTTATAAATTAAGTTACATTATCAATACTTTACAAAAATCAACTATATTAAGATAAAAAATCTATAATTTCATTACCTTATAAATAATAGCTAACATACTGTTTATAAGTTGCCTCTAAAATATAAAATAAACAATTAGAATACATTTAGAACAAAATGCCAGGAGCGCAAAGACTTTATTACTCGGAGTGACCGTTACAACACACCTTGCGCCCGCTCCATACATTGCTTTGGGAACAGCTGTATGTTATGTTTTATTACACACTATTCTATACATAATAAATTACGATACGTTATCATATTATTATTTAAACTAATTCTTAGTTTTAGATACTGGACGGCTTTGTCTGGTTTTTTCTTGCCACCATTTCAATGTTTCTTCAAATTGTTCCCTATCTTCGGGTGTTACTTGAATTTCTGGAAGTTCTTTCTTAAGCTCTATTTCATTATATGGTTGGTTTTCAAGAAACGCATGGTCTTCTTCTTTAAATTTATATTGATTTTGAGAAAGAATTAAATCTGGATTTATGGCCTCCAGAGGTAATTCTGTCTCATTTTCGTAATCTGGTTGCATTTGTTGATGTATAGATTGTGCGTATTTTACTTCGAAATCTCTGTCATGTAGTGCCACTTCTGTTTCACTGCAATAGTTTTGTTCGGGTATAACTGAAAACTGTTCTGCAGAATTCGGAAATGGAAAGTGACCATCTATTATATGCGCATTTCCTTCTTCGTGTCCTAAAAGATCTGACGATGGAGTTAATGGTTGACCCACATTTTCTTCTTCATCATACAAGTGTGGCGTGGCAACAAGGTGGAACGGTTCTGACGATGGCATTTCCATATAAGACTGTTGATGTAATTGGAGGGAACCATCTAAATCATCCTCGTCTATATCGTCATCGTCGATTGCTGGCGAATTCAAGGAGAAATAACTTCTTTCTTGACTGTTTTCTCGAGGTGATGACGAAGCCGGGGATGGAAAAGATTCCATTGATGGCCTTGACATATTTTCTTTATCATGACCTATGTTCAGTAAGCTTTCCAGGTTTCGTATATATTCCACGGCCATGCGCAATGTTTCCACTTTACTCAGTTTTTTGTTTGGTCCACGATTTGAGTTAGCATTCTCAAAGGCTGCGGCTACTTCATCTGGTATGTGTCGGCGTAAGGCGGCAAATCCATCGTTAACTTGTCGGACTCGGTTTCTTTCCCGCGCATTTCGTCGGGCCACAGCGAGTGGAGTTGGGGCTTTTGATGCATCCTCTATTGGATTTTCCCGAAATCTCGGTCTCTTTGCCAGATTGGAATTCACAGAATCTGTTGCACGCACTATTGACGACACTGAAACCGTATTAGGAGATGTGATCTTGTGTTTTTTTCTTACGATAATAATTTCACCAATGTTCGGGTTGGCATCGTTATTTGATATGTTCACAGTATTATTCACGGATTCTTGAAGCACCTGCGCTTTGCCTAGCGGTGAGTTACGAAACACTACGACTCCGATGGAACTCATTTCAGCGGTGAGTTGCCGATTTCACATGTTACTATTGTTTGAATAACAATTAGTTCCGGGTTGGTGTTTTTGATGAAGTCACGTACCGTTATGGAAACCGTTTAGAGGTGGTTGTAAGGCAAGGAATGTTGAGATGGCGTCAGGGCGCCGGCCACCGCGGGAATGGCGCGTGCCGCGCGGACGCACCTGGGGTGGCCCGCGGGGGGATCAACAGGGGTAGGTACTTACGTTTGCTAGTTGCACACATGCTCTTTCAAAGGGCGGCATAAAATAGTGACGTGACTTAATAAAAATATCGACAATTTTTACATTGCTAATCTAATCCATATCAATTAGGAGCTTATCTAAACGTGATTTTCTGAATAAATATATTATATATTGTCGGTACTGTATATGATATTTAATAACTGATTGTCAGTTTTTATTTATCAATAATAAATATTTCCTATTTTTCAGAACTATAAAAATTCTAATTATTATATTCTCAACCGTTATCATGTGTGTACAAATGGATAATGAAATCAAGAGAACAATATTCTTACACAAGTTATCGATATAATGTACCATCCCTCGAAATAGTAAAGGACAATAATTTATAATGGGGTGGCGCACCCAGCTGCCGCGTATGTGTGAAGGTACTATAGCACGCACACACGCAAACTATCAGATGAAATTGGTATACACGTGTGAGGTAACGGGGATAAAACCGTTTCGCTTAATGGAATCCTGCGCCTGCGCCGGCGCAGAGGGTTGAAGCGGAATTTTGTTTCTTTACCTATATCAATCTCTTGTTTTGTCCTAACTATAAAATAGTAGTTGTTTACTCATTGATTTTAGAATAAAATATAATAAAGCAAAATTGTAATAAGATAATTATTTAGTTCAGGAGAAAACGTTTTTTTTTCAATTATTTTGTTTTGTAATCAAATAAATAAGGAGAATATTATAGTATTTTTCCAATGAATATGGAAACAACATTTTGAATAAATATACAACCATTTTAATGAGTTATTGATTTTATTTTGAAGATTCTAGAGAGTGTTTTGATTCATATTGATTCGTGTTGAATCGCCATATCATGCAAATGCTTCAAGAAAGCTCTTTTATAAGCAGATTTTTACTTTTGTACGTACGTTATTTTTATCATCTGATTTTTAAATAACACGATAATTTGAATTTAAATTAACCTTAACAGTTGAATTCAAAATTCATACATTAATTTTTTTTACTTGTGTGACTCGCGTGTACAGACAGTGCTAGTTGGGTTTGTGTGAGTTCACCTACGCCAGCTGTCTTTGGCTGTTTTTATCTTTTGTGTTATGGCACGCGCCACAATTCTATGACTTTTGTGACCTATCATGAAAATAATATTGATATGCCATTATACAGGTTATGAGGTTCGCATAGAAACCATATTTATTCAGCTCTGTTGCAATATCGCGATTTTGAATTCTGTTTGTGAAAGAAAGGGGATGATAACATTTCGATAAAAGCGTTATTTGATGACCGTATAGGTTAAGTTAGTAGTATCACGACTCTACTTTCTAGGTTCTAAGTTGAATATAAACTTAAAATAACTTACGAATTAATCTAAAGACATTAGTAGGATTTCAGACAAAATCAACAGGTAAAATGACAATAAAATGTTAGCCGCAATTTCAAATATTAATACACTAAAGTAAACTATGCAAAAGTAACAGGCGCTCAAATTATGACATTAATATGGCGCCTAATGTTTTTCTTGAAATGATTATTCTTATTGTTGATGAAAAAGGTCCTGTTATCATTTTATTTTATACGAAAGACACTGAAGAAAATATTCACATAATATGTTACTACCAAGAAAGTGTTTCTTTTTAGTAAAATTTGTTAAAATAATTTCAAACATCTACAATGTCTTTATGTAACAAAACCCTTATTCGAGATTAGGATTCACCGTCTGACGGTACAATCCTCATAATGCTCAGAGTGCATCCTGTAACATAAGCGGTGTATTTTTTCGCCGGCAATCCGCGTAAGGTGAGGCTCACCATCTTGCGAACATGTGCGCTTGCGCATGTCACGGTAGGCTATACTGAGAGCTAAATTTAGTTCGCCCATATGTTAAAGCAAAAGGGGAACGTGTAGCAAATCAGTGCACAGGTTTCGAGAACCGTCTGAGTGTTGTTAATGTGTTTATTTTTCTGCTCAAGTGTAAAACCGACCCCTTTCACTTTCATTTGAATCTTACTAGTATTATAAATGCGATGTTTGGATGGATGTTTGTGTGAAAGTATAGGTATCTACAGCAAGTCTTAAGGAAAATCGGTTAAAGAGGATCTGGAACACATATTGAGTTTTTTTAATTCCGCCCTGAACAGATTTGCGGGCGACAGTTAGTATTGTTATTATTTTTCGACAGAATATTCAGTAAGATTTTCAAACTCAAAACGTGACTATAAAAAGTTAAACAGACTATCATAAAATCGGCTTTTACTATATTATAATGTGACGAAATCTAATATTCTTATTGCTAAATAAAACTTATATCTGAATACCGAAATAACGTAAAATATCACATAATATATACGATTGCGAACAATCTAAAACCTGTACATTCAATATTAACAGCTGTGTAATGAAAAGATTCGACCGAATTACCCTTTACTATAACCTATCTCAATGCAGGTCGCCTTGAAGCTAGGCTATAGAAATTCATAAACCCAGACGGTATATTATTCCTTACTAGAGCACGAATAAAAGGGAACCTTAAACTTGAAAATTAAATAAGCTAAGGTCACCAGTATAAAGAATCCGAGACTTGCATCTAGACGACTAGACCAAGCTTCTATAGACGCTTGGGGGAAGTTGTGAAGCCATTATATCCGGTTGTTCGCGTATTGAGTTTTATGAATATAGTCATAATAGAGTTTATTATAAATATTTATTTGCTATAAAATTGTATGGACCATAGCAACTGTTGATTTCCTGGTTACTGAGTCATTCTAAACGTAAAAGTAACTCGTCTTCTAAAAGTCTTTCAAGGAATTTTAGTTTGAATAATTTTATTGTTTCAATTACACAATATGCATGTTTTATTACATTTTTAACTATTTTCTTACATAACGTTAACGTTATTAGTATAATTAACACATAATATCGCATTCCAGTTGGATATAGGCAGTTTTGTTTTTAATACGTTTTTATTTAATCGAACAATTGCTATTAAATATTGTCAGCGCAAAGAGAAATTAGGACACAAAACTCATAAATAAACTTATTTTATTTGTCAAATATCTAGAGTTCAATACTTCGTACAAGAAGAAATCAAAGCTCGCCTTATGATTAAAAAAACTCAAATCCCACATTCACAGCCACTCGCAAAAAATGTTCCACATTCCCTTTCAATATCAATGTCTGGACAGAAAATAACAATAATTACAAGCAGTTCGTGTACAGCAATGCTCATTGAACAATTCGCTGCTTACAAAACGCTTTTCAAAGTATTGTTTCTCTCCAGACGGGAGACTCAGAAACTTGCCCCTTCCTTAGGGACCTCCGAATGAGCTGCATTCGTTTTCAATGAACTTCTTTTGACTGCTACTAATTTATTTTTACACGATAATATACATTCCGTCACTCAATTATAACCCTAATTGCACACATTATAAGGATAATACAGTAAATCGTTGTTTGCATTGTTTATATTTGCTGCTACAAGATCGAGTTCTTTTTGGTTTCATTCAATTTAGGTTCACAAGCCTCTCAAAAGTAAACCGTTACATAGAAACCAAGCTTTACACTTCTTCAATACATTTTGTAATTTAACTGTTGAAATGTAAAAGCAACGAATTGTAATTCTTTAAATCAACAGCAACAATTCCTACAGGCTCTACGACTATGTTAATATTTTATAGTTTAATTATTAATTTAATTATAATTTATCATTTCATTTTCATTACAATCACAGATTTAAAAACGAGCAGATGTTTAAACTACACCCGAAATCGGAACAAACGTATTTTCTTATCCTTTCTTTCTAAAGCAACTTTATAATATGAATATGAGACAGAAATACAAATAGGGGTTGCGAGTGTA
Source organism: Papilio xuthus (assembly GCF_000836235.2). Lineage (NCBI taxonomy): Eukaryota > Metazoa > Arthropoda > Insecta > Lepidoptera > Papilionidae > Papilio > Papilio xuthus. The sequence goes on along the minus strand of NW_013532534.1, from coordinate 3,845,543 downwards.
ATCACGTGATCTCTCCCTACGGCGCACCTACACATACACACACATATAAACATAGACCCTCGATTAAGTTATCGATCGGGAAATGAAATCCTTGCAATCATTTTGTATATGCCGTAGTGATTTGTAACATCAATTAAAAACAAAAATTTTACAGCAATATTATGTAGGTACAAATACGTTTATACGCGTTTAGTTTTTTAATGGAAAACAAGATCTAACTTCCAATATACATTTGATGTATTAAACTTATTAATATTAACAGAATAAAAATATATTTATTTTAGTTAGGTTGTGTCAATTACGCTGCTAGGAGACTTTGACTTGAAATAACATAGAAGCTTTTAAAATGTAGCTTTAACTACTTTTTAATGTGCCTTTAAGAATTGTATTTCCTGAGATACTGTTTACCCAAAATGTGCATCATTAAGATATCCGTTATAAAAACAGTTTTGTTGCTATTAACACATTATGTGGGACGTCTAAATAATATCATCAACTTATTGGCCTCCTACAATTGGAAGCGTGCGCAAGAAAAACAAACTCTGGACGCGGATATCGTATTACGCTACTTAGACTGTCGTCGGCCGCCACCCACTACGGTCTTTTTTGTTTATTTTTTTACCAAATCTTTTTACACAACTAAATAGATTTCCTGTTAGAAAAACAAACAACGTTTATTGACTACCGAAATGTCATTTTTTGAACGATGCCTTGTTTCGAATGAGTGATGTGTTTAGAATGACTCTCGACCTCGGATACGTGCGGTTGATGGAAAGAAATTATAACTCATGTTTTATAATTTATGAATATTTTATAATCTTACGTATCATTATAAAATGACTTCGGGATAATTGAAATGTCTTCCCTTGAATTCCCGTTGCGTTATAATAATATAATTTTACTACGAAAGATGAATACAAAATTTGCCACCAAAGCTGGACTTTGATATATTACTATGTTGATGAAACTGCATAGGTTCTATAAGGTCTGAAATGACCACTTACATGTTAGTCGACATAACTTTGCATATAAGATTACTTTTTGTGTCAGAGGGACATCTCTTTAATCTTTATTAGATTTAATTTCTTCTTTTTTGGTAAAATTTCTTAGTTTTTGAACTGAAAGAAGGTTGTTATCTGTTCATCAACGCGGGGCGTTTGTAGCAAATATATCATGTTTTATACAATTTCACGACTGGTCGAGCTGGCTGACGGTGCGTAGGCAGCGATAGTAATCGATCACCTACTGTTGCTTTTGTTTTCACGATTCGCTGATGATTATTAAAAATAATATCATTTGTGTACGATTCGTTGCTTTGCTTTGTGAAGGCCTATATAAAAGGGTACTAGCTGTCGACCGGGACTCCGTCCGCGCGGAATTTAAAAAAATAATTAGTAGCCTATGTGCTCTACCAGACTATGTTCTACATGTATGCAAATTTTCAGCCGAATCCGTTTAGCCGTTCCGCAGATACCTTCCAACAAACATCCATCCATCCAAACATTCGCATTTATAACGTTAGTAAGATTTGTTTAAAAACACCTTCAAAATATGTCGCTATAAAATCATGGAAAGTTACGATACGAGTAATCATGTACGATTCTGCAAACGATAAGTATAACATATTCAATGACGAACTATAGTTTTGAATTTGGCGGCTTATACGCGTTTTAGTGTAGGTAAGCTATTCATTTTTATTCTCCCCGCTCAAGTGGGTAGTTTAAAATCCCTCACGGCGGTGAGAAATTTTAGTCGGTAATTAGTTAGTAGGTTTGCGGGGGCAATGTGGTAAGTGAAGTTTGACCGAAAGGGTTACATATTGGACGTGTTGGTTTCCGAGTGTATAGGGTCGCTTATAGGTTTACTGATTCGCGTTCGGTTTGACAACGACGCGTTATAGCGCGTTTACGGGAAGCAGTGCATCGCGTGCATCAGGAGTTCACCATTACTGGCGCCTTTATAATATTTGACAGTGAATTATTTGAGTCGACTGACACCGACAGAGTTACCAGGCACCTGCAGGCGGTGAACGGGGCATCGAGTTGGTAAGTGCCACTACATCTAGTTACAATATTTCAACCCTTTCCAGTGTCGCAGTACGTCCAGTGTCAAACACGTCGAGTATACTATTACAATGTTTTTGACAAGCACCGAATCGTTTACTAGTCGGTGACAGAATCGGAAATGACGTAGACGTTTAAATATTGTCTTTGATGGGCAGAAGCGACAAAAAAACTCGAATCGGTCAACAACTAAGGCTACCGTGCCCATGATTTACGAGATATAAAATTTTGGAGATATTTTTAGCGCTGCAATTAAAATATCTAAAGAACCTTCGAGACACAGTGGGTGGTAGGCGACAGTTCCCACAAGCCTATTAAATATAATTTTATTTGTTTTTCTGTTCCTTGTTTTTTTGCTGGTTGCGGCGAAATGTACTTTAGTTTATTGTTATGGGTCTTTGGTGTCCTTTACTATGCTTTATGATATTTGATTTTCTAAAGAGGATTTAAACAAACAAAATTGTAATATGAACTTTCTGAACTAAACAATTTATACTTAAGATAAATTTTCCAACTTTAAATAAAGTGTATCAAAGATCTTTACATCACAATTCCATTATTTATATACAAAATATCATTTCTTGTTTAGAGATTGCACTAACATTTATTAATTTACAATAAGAATGAACGTTTTTTATAATTAATAGGGTTGAATGAACGTTCTTTTAATATTTACTGCACATTCCGCTCCAAAACTATATAGTTACAAAATTTATTATAATTTTAATAGGATATAGTTTACGGCGTCATTAAAGATAACAAGCTTATTATATCCAGCGATTAATATGATTGTATTCAAAGAAACAAACCCCTTTGGTGAAGCTTGAATGTTCATATGTCATCGATACAATGTCCCGATCATATCGGATGCTAACACGACCACAGATAAAAAATAACGTAATAAACGATTTGTGAAATGTTCTGTCAGCATGATCCGAACTTTTTAGGCAGTAAGAATTATATTTTTTTATCTAACCAAGAAGCTTTTAATAGTATTGTCTTCGACACTGCGATGAAATGTCTTAGTGATATCACAGCACGACACTTACGTTCACCGTTTGGAAGCCGCCACCCGCTTTGTTACGACGTCAAAATTAACATATAAAAATCATTTTTAATCCTTTTGCTCGGAGCCGGGGCTCGCACGAGAGTAAAGGATGTGACAGGATTTGTTTATGGCTCGTGAACGGGAGCGGCACAGCGGCGTGTTGCAGCGTGGTGCGGCGTGTTGTTGCGCGGTGATGACTTGCGTTGCAGGCGCTCGTTAGTCCGACATGAGCGTTGCGGCGCCTTCTAAATCATTCCTATTTAAACAAGCTCCTCGCCTCGTACACCGTCTAGCGCAATAATTTCCGAGGCGTTGAAACGAAAGCCGGCGGTGTCGACAACGAGAACAATTTAATTGAATAAAATTAGCCAATAAAGTTCGCCTGTCGATCGCCACAATGGAATACCGCCACCAAAGACCGCCGATCGTAAAACAGCCTTATTTAGTTGAGCTCGCTTTGGGAATTCACATTAAGTAGTGTCAATATACACCTGGGAACGTTTACAAGTGTTCACGCCTTAGGAGTTTTAGTATATTCTACGATTCCCTTTTAAAGCGCATCGTTGTCTGCCCGAGGAAGACTAAAGATTACTATATAAATGCTGTATAATCATTGGTCGGAGAAACATAAAAAGACGGGTATTCATCGCAATGTATTGTCTGCTTTCATTGCAAATTACGATCCATTTTTTTGGTTAAAAAGTCGAGTCCCGTTGTCTCCAATTAACAATTAAGGGTGCTTGTCGAGACAAGACGCGCGTGCCCCGCGGGGCGCCGCCTCCGGAATGAGCACTGAAGTCTTAATCAAAGTTTCGATTTAATTCCTTGCTTTTAGTGGCCACTTTGTCGGGAGAATAAACAACGTCTGCCAAAATTCACGGTAAAAACCACACACAATCGCCAGTTGCGTGTGGTTAGGTTAGCGACTTTATCTTTCATTTTTCAATATTAACATAAATTTAATAAATTGGACATGATAAAAGTATCGTTAAAATTCAAATACAGTTTTGCCGATGACATTTTTAAGATGTCTGGAAGTGACTGCGAAAAATAGAGACAGCAAACGGGAGAGGCTTATTATTTATCAAGGCATAAAGCGTGATTAATATGAAATGCAAAAAGAAATAAGTTATCGTAAGCTGTATATTACAGTGATGATTCTTCACAAAAACAAAAAAAATACAAAGAAATGTTGATAAAAATAGTGCTGTTTATTGTTAACTTGGGCAAATGAAACCTGTGGATCTATTACAAATCTAATAAAATTTCCAATTATTATTTAAGCGGTGAGAATTCCGTGAATTCTACGAAAAGCAGAGCTCAGAAGTCAAGCTGTGGAAAGAATTTCGCTATTACTTCAGTGTTTGCGTGACAAATGCTAACCGGGGCTTTGTCGGCGGCCGTAATGAGACGCACGACGACCGAGATACAAATTCAACCCATAAATAACCTAATGAAATGCAGATTCGCAGACTTAATTTAGTATTATATATTCTATCGTACTATAGTCCGTTCAACTTATCCGGTCCGTTTTGAGGGGCATTGCTATCACGGTAAATTCTGCCAAATAAAATATACTTAGACGAAGAAAATGACACACAAGAAGAGTCATATTAGGGAACAGCTACTCGTTGTATACTTTGATATTAATAGGCTCTAAAGAGCTATGGTATTTTAGTTTCATTTATGTCCACCGGGTCAGATAAGTTTGTCGCACTGTAGTGTAATAATTCATGCAAAGCAGTCTCATTAATTGTAAATCGACTCTTAGAATAATTTGATAGTTTATCCTTTTTGTATGTCTTATGACAATTTGTTACTTAGTTATCATTAGCATATCTATGAGTTATTTAAATTTAAATATGATATGGTATATATTAGTTTATAATTTTATATTTATACTAGCTGTCGCCCGCGACTCCGTCCGCGCGGGATTAAAAAAGTTGTTGGTAGATTCTCCGACCTACTCAATGTGCTGACAAAATTTCATGAGAATCGGTCAAGCCGTTTCGGAGGAGTATGGGAACGAAAATTGTGACACGAGTATTTTATATATGTAAAAGATTGTAATATGTTCTCGATAGAAAATTTAAACATAATTCTTGTTTAATGCAACAAACTCGTTTTTAATAACATAGATTAAGTGTGGGAATTATTTAAAACGTCTGTCATAAGCTCGTATATATATGTTATGTCATGTTAGTATCTTTGGCAAAACAGAGATAACAATATATTTTAAACTTTAATTTTAGTTTCAGAAACCCACAGTGAGTTGTATACAGATTTAGCGATTTACAAACATTTGATTTAACTTTGGAAAATGTCCGGGGGCTAAGTGCTTATTTGCTTAACGACTGTCCATGAAACTCTAATTAGTGCAAGGGTATTGCCGGAGCGTGCCCGAGCGTACCACACAGGCAGGCCGTGTGCCGCCGCAGCGTACCGTCAATACAATCCCGTATGCAAATATTAAGTGTACGCTCCGCGCTATAATAAAGCCATCATTTCTGTTACGCCATCGTATTCATTTTGGGCACTCGCATGTTTCAAATTAAACTACTGTCAGGTGGTAACTGATTGGCTACGAACAGTTACCTCATGTGATATGTTATTATACACTTTTTTATAAACTCATAATGCTAAGGATATAAATAATTTTCGTGCACGTGTTTGTAATATTTTATAACACGGAGAATATTAAAATTGCGTGAATATTAGTGGACTTAGTGATGCCCTGTTTTTATATTGCCGTGGTGGTTGCTTATAGTAATTTAGTTGGCATTAGAATTTTTATTTCAAGTAAAATATCCGCTTCATTTGGGACAAACGTAGTCATCTTACTTATACATAATATGTCTTTAATGCGGTAGTCTCTACACAATTTAATTTTTGGGTGGTACGAGTTTTTTATAACATAAGGTAACAAACCAGCAAGCGGCCACAAATTCGCTGAAATAGCGAAATAACCGCGGCCCATCATCATCATCATCAGTTCACTATACGACCCCACCGAGGGGCTCGGAGCCTACCCTAAGTTAAGGGCGATTAAGCCATAGTCAACCACGCTGGCCAAGTGCGGGTTGGGTTGGTTGACTTCACACATATCTTTGAATTTTTTGAACCGCGGCCCATAGACATACGCAATTGCAGATGCGTTGCCTACCCATTAATCAACTCAGAAGAGGACGCACTTCCTATGCGTTCCCTGCTCCGTCAAATCCACTTCGCCTTTCCATCCTTTCCTTATAAAAAAGGCCTGGAAGGTAAAGGGGACTAAAATTAGGTCTCCAGCATGCACATTCTTTAGACGAAACGGCAAATTGTTTCCACTTGTCTGTCTTCTGTCTTCAGTGTAACACTTTTTTTAATTTAATAATCACGTTTAAAGTTTGTATTAGCTTTTCTATATATGTTATAATTACTTGAAAAATATAAAGATTCTTTTAAAGTAAATATAACATTAATATACGCATGTTTGATCGTTTAGGTTCGTTCCGATTGTAATTTAGAATGTTTTTTGCAAGGTGTCAGCAGGTTGTTAACAAGTTAGCGACTGCTCATTATTTACTAAACAAACTGCGATAAGGCGATCAAACAAGCTTGAAGATACTCGGCCCGATTTTGGCTTTTGGCAAAGGGAGAAATGTTTTATGTTTTTGTTGTTTTTCAACTGTTTTTGTTCGGATATCGCACAAGTTTATACCACCCGTGTTCTAATAAACACTTATCGGCATGATCTTCGGCAGCAAAGAATTATGGTATATTTAAAAAAATTTATTGCCGCCGCAAAACAAGGGAAATGCTGATAAGCCTCTTGTTTTGCGATAACGTCTTGTGTCCATTGAATTTGCCGAATTTTTTTTTACATTTCTTAATTTTTTTGTCGTACCCGGAGATGTTATGATCACCTGTGTTTTTATTGAAATAGATATGAAATTACTCGACAAATATTACATTTTAAATTATTAAGACATTCGATTTAAATATTTAATGAGATATAATGAATGATATGTCACCACTAATTACGTAAATAATGCTATTAGTTGCATACGAATTGTTCAATTTGCTTGATTGTGTCATTTCTCTGTCTCCGTTTTGTTGTTGTTATTGTTTTATTTTAAAACATCATCCTTTGGTCAATTTTGAATAGTTCCATAACATGTAAGGTCAACAAAAATATATTTCTGTCGGTATTTTGAATTCATGTTTAAAACTACATTTGCAATAGTTTAGTTTATATTTATATGAATAGAATTGAAAAAAGGTATCAACCTGTTGGTTCTTTAGGATTATTGATTTCGCTGGATCTCTTGATATAGTAATCGAAGTTGACAAGACAAAAATTAACTACTAATAAATTTAATTAACTATTAAAAATAATAATAAGTTTGTAAGACAAAATTATCATAAAAAAATAAAGAAAAATTAAAAAAAAGAGGGACTTTTTCGAAAGTGTCAACATTTTATTTTAATCGATATTTAGCTGCAGTTCTTTTAACCGTAACTTAATCTGTTTTGCAGACCGTGAAATGGTGAGCACGCTTTGACATCTTAATCCAATCAGCCAAATTAGTTATTAGATTTCAAACAAGGCCGTTCTAACATAAGTTATTGACTACTTAGATTTCTGGCAACTTGTCTAGACGATTAACATTTGATAGAGTGGGGTAGGTCAGATATTTTAAATAAATATCGTCACAATCACCTGTTATTCTTGTAAATTTCTTCTTAACGACCGGAAAATATTTCTTTAATTATTTGACTATCATAATTTTTATTTTTAACTAACAATTTAGTATTTTTGTGATGATAAATTTGACATTTAATTTGAGAATTTAGGATATAGCCATTATCCTTTTTCATACATAGTTCAACTGTCCGCGGGTTTCTGATACCAAAATATATAAAACCTCTATAACACATATCGTCATCCTTGACATTAACTTTGACAACATAGTGATAATGACAATGTTTTAAACAGAGATTTTGGTCTCGGAAACACACGGTTAGTTTTTTTTAATCTAGAAAGAAATACTTTAACGTATGACGTATATTATAAAAACAAAAAATACAAGTCGTAAGGTTTAAAACCTAGCTATTACGTTAAGTTTGCCTAAACATAGCCTTAAACCGTTTACGAAGTTTGCATAGTGCATAAAACAAATGCAAGATATTTAGTTCTTTAGTTTAATTACTTTTCTGTATAAAATAAATATTTATTACCCTAAGAAATCTTTTTAAATGTCTAAGTTAAAAACACTTATGTTAAGATATATTTTAAGTGATAGTTAAATGTACTTTTAGTAAAGTTTCTAATAAAGGATAAAAGATTTACTCAAAACATTTTAAATAGTCATCTAATTTGCTACGTTTAGTTTAATCTTTTTTAATATAGTCCGATACATTTTCAACACCAAATGACTACTTAAGAGAGATTAAATGCCTATAATGACACAAGTAATCGAGTGTTCGTGGTTGGGACGCCATCAAAATAAAGCTATTATTTATACATACTTTATACTGACCGACTTGTTATCTGACCCGGGAATCCTTTCAATCCATCCACTCTATTGTTTTTGAACGCATTTTTTGTGTTGATATCATTTTTTTTTCGATCGGAATAGCGATAAAATAGTGATTTGTTCGGAAGAGATATCGAGTGACTGGGTTGGGATGCCTTTAGGCCTTTTATGATGCGTTTATCATTTGGCGGCAAAGTTTCTTTTGTGTGTTAATATATTAATGTAATTTAAAAAGAAAGCTTTCAACTATGACTACGAATAATAGTTAATATCTACATTTGAACAATATGATACACTATCATTATATTTAAAACAATTGAATACTGAAGAAGCGAGATATTTGTGACGTAACAAGGACAAAACCTTTTTGAGCGCATAATCTAAATTTATTCGACATCTATAAATCGATTTACCTAGCCATTAATATCTAACGTGTAGAAAAGAGTAAAAAATAGAAAAGACTAAATAATTTACTGCCAGTATTTTGTAATGTTAAAAAAAAGAAAATCAAAGAAAACATGCAATGGGTAACATGGTAAAGCAATTTAAACAGAGCTTATTACTCTAGTCTTAGTAATATCGCTACTTCTAATATTCGTGAGAATATATCTGATATCATCAATAAATTGTTATGTATTTTATAAAACGATTAATAATTCGATAAGAGGGAACAATAGAAAGTTCATTCGTTATACTTATATGCGTTCGATCCGACATTTATGTATCTTTAATAAACTCGTTATCCCATTCGCATCGTATATTTTATATCATCTTCGTTTATATTACACCGACGTCGAGAATTGCAACAAAACGTATCGTTGTGCTAAGTAGGCCATTAAATATAATCGACTCGTTATAAACGACAATTTAAAGAGTTTAAAACGATTCTGATTTAAAAGTCTGTAAGCTTTAAGATGTGATTTTATTTGTTAATTTTGGAAATACACATAGTTTATATAATCTTAAATAGTAGACAGATTAGATTTGCAATTTATAATTGTGGACATGAAATTTGAAATATTATTGTTACTAATCTCATTTAATATATTGAGCAATTGTCGTTTTAAAAAAATACTACAAAAAACTTATTACCTAATTAGTCTATTGTGGGAGTCACAGCCGGAGAATACTTTTTCAAATAAAACATAGTCTTCTTTAACTTATATGTTTATTTTGGAATCATATAGAAAACTTTTTCAAAAACATCGCTGTTACATTGTCTTTTCGATTTCCCGAATGAATGAATGAAAAAAACATGGCCGTCATTCACACGAGCAATTACAATACTTTTAATTTACGATACCGAAATACTGTCAGTTAATTAAAATGATAAGTTGAATACTATTTATATTTGAGAAAATAAAATAATATAAAATATTTAAATAATCTGTTGGATCGTAATACAAATGATTAATGTTGTTATATTAAATAAACAAAAGTGTTATTGACTTATAGCATAGACTAAATAACGTTTTAGGTTAAGGAATTACAGAATATATAAAATGGCTAACACTATCTACTATTCCAGATAATCTGTCTCTATCCAAAGTCCTTCAGGATCTGTCAAACAGTTCTAAAGTTATACGCTTGTTCGTTGCAGAAAATGCTTTGTTTTTTTTTAATCATTCGCATTTTTAATACCAGTAATAAGTAAGATTGACTCACATAAGCTGTAAAGTAAGCATACTTTGAAGTAGATCATTTCTATATTAATTATCGCATTCAGCATCGAATGATTGATACTGCACCCGATATAAATCCGTTGTGGATACCTTAAAAGGTTCGAGGGAAATTAATAGAGATGTTTGTTTTTAGAAGCGAGTGGCCAGCGTGCATCGCCGCGGGCGACCGCCGTATTCCAGCCTTTAATAAAGTGTCGGATTTGGTGTTTGATTCGTTGTAAAGGAGTTTGTTGACTGTAAAAAAGATAATATTATCTTAACTCAAATTGACAAAAAATGCTAACAATTAAATAAATGTGATACTTTTATCAACATATCATTTTAGGAACATTTTTTTAGGATCTTAATGTATTGTGCATTTATATCCTAAGAAAATCTTTCGAAAATCCAAAGGCCGTTATTTGCCGTGTCATTAACGAAGATATTTACTCAGCTCTCCCTAATCTGTGAATTTCAAGATTTTTTTAATCGGTCAGTATTACAATCTTTGGATGAGCATTTTCAACCATTTTATTTTCACAGTATTACATCTAGCAACTATTAGGAAGAAAATCCGAAAATGTGCCAGTGTATTGACGCAACACTAGCCCTACTAAAATATCGACGTTTATGTCCCCTCACTAATCATTCTGACACTGGACTTTGTAGCGAAAGCACGTCATTTACCACAGATAACTCTAACTAATACTGTCTAAAACGACCTTTATACGAACCTATATAATTTTAAATCGAACGCACATGTCTTGTGTAGAAGGGCCCTAATACTTTTCACTTCTGCATTTGTCTGGTCTCCGGCCGTCAATAAATAAATATTTATATTGTGTTAATGATAAAGAGCGTATTCGATATTGAGATATAATAGATAAGTAGTCGCGCCCAATTGCCCGTAGCCCGTAGCACAGCGTTTCTCTCGAGTACGGCATTTAAATGTGATCCATTTCGAGGCTTATTAATGATTTCTTTCGGACCTTTACACTCCGACAGTTGGACACGTTTGTTTTAATACATGAATTAATAATTAGAATTCCATAGCTGTCATTCTTAGAGCTAATCGAAACTGTTTGACTGTTAAACATCTTATTAACATTCATGCTGGAGAATGATGAAAGTGCTCGCATTAATATTGATTTGTACTGCGTTCAGTTCCGTAAGACGTTATTGCAAATGTTGATCGATATCGACTATCAAATGACTGCCTCTTTAGATTAAATTGTACGGAATGCTTACATTGAGCTGAGACAAATAGTTATGAAACACATCGAACAGGTGAATTATAATTTGACAACGAGGTATAATGTATACAATTTATGTCAATTATGACAGAGATTATTTCAGATTTATTTTGACGAGTAATGACATTTATATTACTAGGTTAAAATTATTATTACGTAATTAGAACTTACTAGTATGAAGAATTACTTATTAATATTTTTAGACATTATTAGTTAGAATCATTTGGCGAGAATGACGTGCTTTCGTTACAAAGTCAACTGTCAGAATCATTAGTGAGGGGACATAAACGTTGACTTTTTTAATAAAGCTAGTGTTGCGCCTGTACACCGGCACAGTTTCGGTTTTCTTCCTAACAGTATGTGCGAATGTTAGTTGATTAAAATGTGCGTTAGGGCCCCCGTACACTAGAGACTTTTAGTCGCCCGATAGTTTGATGGTACACTTAAGCATTATGAGGATGTAATGTGCGCATCTCCATATTATCCTCATACTGATAATCATCGAACTATCTCAAGTGTGCGGAGGGACGCTTAAGACTCAGAATTCTTACATATCTAGATTATAAAAAATCTAATAAAAATTGCTTTTATAATATATAAAAACTTACTGTAAAAATCGAACAAAGAATACACGTAATTTTCGATGAATTTTCTGTAGGGAAAATGTCATTTTGTGCGTTGTAAATAATTGGTTACATGACAGTGTGATGTCGTTGCATTGCGTTGTATGAGGTTGTTTATACTGTTCCTAATTGTAGTCCGGGCGCCGATGCTCCCGCAATTTGACGATAAACACCGAGACGTCCCGACATAATATTACACCCGTCGTCACGGTGCTTACGAATTAATTAACTGTCATTATGGAAATGTATCTGGCGAGCGTTCGCGAACTCTTACAAAGTGGCCGCGTATTTCTTTATTTCACGAATTTTTTAAAGGTGCAAGAAGATTTTTATTGGCCGTTGTTACTTATCCAATTACGACTAACTGTTTATACTGAAGTAAAGACATATGTAAATTGACTTTCAATAATTTACATATATTCGAATGAATTTTATACTTAAGGCAGCTGTGCAAAAACTTGTGAAAGTAAGTAAAATATTTGATGTTTTCAATGCTGATCGAATGCTGAATGATCGATGTAAAAAACTTTTCACTGGAATTATTGAAGTTAAATCAAGTATGTATACTTGGTAATTAGAACCAATTGATCGAATAAATTAGTACTGTTTTTAACATATTTTACTTTGGCTATATTAAGAACTATTAATCTTGAATCTAAGAAATGAACACGTCAAAGACAAAAAATAACAAGCTCCGATTAAATGAGAAAGTTGGAGTTCAAATATTAAATCGTTCTCTATTAAAATTTCATAGTGCGTACTCTAACTATAAATTAATGTAAAAGCTCGCTTCAATCTTGAAGCTATCTCGTATGCGTCGCGAGGATTCGCTAAACTCCTAGCTGCCGCGAAAATAAAACTTTAATAATTCCAATTAACCTTAATAATAGGCTCAGCGCACAGTGAAAAGGCAGCGCGATTAAAAAGACAAATTCTTTAACCACTACACTACAATAGCAGGTTGCGAGAATTCCCGACAGTTCGGAGCTCAGCTTTTATTAATAGACTCGAGACCGGTAGCTCTGGAGTCGCCATACTGAGCGAGAGATATGATTAACACAGAACCGATACATAATAAGCGATATGTGGACCAGTTCGGAGAGTTATAGGTATGCGACCGAAGGTATTAGCTAGCATATCCTTAGTAAGGACGACGTTATTGCTTGACAAACGCGTAGGTTTTCGTTAGCAACCCTTTAGTACGATCTTAGTAATTCAGATGGAACGTAAACGTTGTAATTAACATGTCTCTTCAGCGTTGTGTAATGTGTCCCACATCAGTATGAAGTGTTTCGTACCAGTGTACACGAGACTTAATTAAAAGTCAGACAGATGTCTACTCGGCACGTGACCAATGTAGAACTAAGTTAGTACTTACTAGTTCTTTACGTTCTTCGTGAATCTTTATTGTTTCGGTGTTACTTTAAAATTGTAAACGTTTTGCGTTTTTAGAATAATAAAGAAATAGTTAATAAATTTAATTAGTCTTAATGAGCAACATTGTGATTTAATCGGTTCAATTTATTACATTGATTCATATCGTATGCATTATACCGTCTGCATTGTAGTGTGGGAAGAGAATACTATAGTTCTATTTTAGCTTTATATATACTGAATTGTCTGAAAACATGTTATAGTAAAGATAAATTTGTTTATGTATCTTATTTCATATGTTACTTCAACATAAACTGAAGCTATCTTAAAATACATTCATCGATTCTTTTTGAAATGTTTTGACAAGCCTTTTAAGATGTATGCGTATAAGTCAACCTTATCTCTTAATAAATACACATGCACCATTGTAAATAACTTTCCAATGACAAGATATGTAATTGGTTGCGCTTCGACATCGTTCAAACGGTACGAGTTATTAAAGAAAGAAACATAGCGAACAAAGTAGTTAGGCTCTAAATAAACATACCTGCGCACTTGTAATTTATTCAACGGCTCTAAGGTAGACACACCACAGATCCTATTTGGATAAAGCTTAAAAGAAATAATTACAGCTATATACTTTCAGTTTCTTTATTATAATTTTTATTCCACGAAGTTTATTAAACAATGCTTATTCAGAAATTCAGAATGATTTTAAACATTTTGCTTTTTTTTTTCAGTATTAAAATGAAATAAATTTTTTACCACACATATACAAGAAAAAAATACACACTGTTCAGATTTTTAACAAAAATTAAAAAAAGTTTGGCAAAATGAGACAACTCAGCATAAGCAGGGACAACCTAAACAGTCCCTGCGCTGGTTTTCAGTGTTATTTAAAACCTAGAGGTTGCCATGAACTACATCCGCGCTTAAAACTTAATAAGTAGCCTATGTGTTATTCCAGACTATGTTATAAGTCTATACCAAATTTCATTAAGATCTTTTAAGCGTTCTGGAGACATCCACCTAATCATTCGCATTTATGATATTGGTAATAATGTTATTTTGTCACAGAATAAAATCGTCATTAACATTTTAACTATAACAATCAATAAAGTCAAGACACCCAATTAAATTCTTAAGCGCTACAAAAATAGATTCGAGTTTTTTCACAATCTCCGCTATTTATGCTTAATTGGTTTGTAACCTTTAGATATGAGAATCGGTAAGCGATTCTCTGTAGAATGTTCTTTTGGTTTCATTACTATGAAATATATTTCTTTTGTATTTAATCGCACAACAAAAGATTACCTAATAGGCGACTAACGCTTCCGAAGTTACTCCGATGTTGCGAATGTCCATAGATTTCAGATCATACTGAGATCCGCTGCTTATTTGCAATCCTGCAATAAATCCTTAAAAACACCATAAACTTGACATTCAAGTAAGTTTTATTAAGTAATTTTGCTTATGTTCTTAAAAATATCGACACAAACAAAGAATTCTAGGATCGCTTGATTTTTATTGTAGTTTACTCTGTTATATCGAATCATTTAATTTTAAACAATAAAAGTAATTATAATTATTTTTCTTTCACCGTCAACAGGGATTTTATTAAGTAACAGTATTTTTTTAATATCTTTACCTTCGTCGTTTAGACTAAATTATAGCTGTCGGGTTCCTGATGAATTGATTTGCCACTTAGTCGAATTCGTAAAGCGAAATCGCTCAGGAAAAGACAAAGAAAATAAAGATGCATTTATTTCTCTTACCTCTTTTGTCATAAAAAAAGTACAGACTTACACCTACGAAAAAGATAAAACGGTTTTTTCAATATTCTAAATGAAAGCTTTTAACGAAGTCCGCGACGATGCCATTAAGTATTAACAAAATAAAAAAAAACTCTTTCATGAATTTGTTTCTTTTTATTAATATTGATATGTAAGTACGGTATTGACAATTCTGGCATTACTAGTTCTATTTTAGTAAGACAAGCGATTGCAAAAACTTCAACAAAATTGCAACGGCTGTAGTATAAAAAGTAGCGAAGACAAAAGTGGAATTCGAAATTTTAATTGTGCAGTTAGAGTGGTGACCATTGAATGACCATTATTTATTTACTTGACGTCGGTACCGTGATTAATGTCGCACGTTACGAATGGACTTCTTCGACGAAATTTTTTTTTAGTGTCATTTCATCGGAACTTAACTACAAACGATCGAATTTTACTTGCGTCTCCAATCAATCGCCCTTGTTAACATTGTTTAATAATTTGTTGCACTGAATATTTTTGAATTTATTCTCTTTCATATTTTAAAAATATGTGTTAATAGGGTTTGTAATTTTTTCATTTTATGTAGTACGATCAAACGCAGATCAGCACAGCACAGTTGGCCTAGCAGGAATATTCGAGACAAGTGCCTGCGTATCGTCATCGTCAATTGTTTATGTCAAAATTAATCTGAGATTTTTGGTGTACTTTACTTTTTTGGCGCTGCACAGACTTTAATACGATTTTCTTAAATGACGATACGATGGCACAAAATGTGTTGGTCCTCGTGTGAAATCAGCATTAGTGTGTGGCGCGTGGCAGGCCCGAGCGGGCGACTGGTCGCGCCGGTTGCTCTGATGATTATTATTCCTAAATAAAAAATAAACAGCTCTCGGTGACCGCTACCAGAGCTACTTGGTGAAATAAATTCCACTCCACAATATTTATTATTGCAGAAACAAATCTAACTATCCTGACAAACATTTCAGTAGTTGAAAATTATTCCTCTCCGACACGAGAGCGGTCCAACTTTTATTTTTCCTATAACTTCAACGAGGCGTGTTTCATTTATTTCTTAATAAGTCGATGTCCAGTTTCTCAGTTTAATTAACGAACTAGATGTACGAAGCATTCGTTCTCAAAAGCGGCATCTCAGATATTTGTATTTTAATCGCGATTATTTATAGATTCGACTTTATTTTTGTCGTAACTCTTAATGGTGATTAAAGACTTCTTTTATGTGAGAAATATACTAATTGGGCTCTGATCTCTACTCGAGTTTTGCATCATGTTAATTAATTGCTTGTGAATTTCATACACTTAATAATGCCTTTTAATTAATGTAAATTTTATTTATTTTCGAAACATAGTGGATGATCATCGTATTTAAAAAACCAATACAATATCTTTTAAACTTGCACGAATACAATTCTTATTCAATACTTATAACAACTGCGGAAAGTGTTTCAATATATTTTTAATTTCATAGACTGAATTTAAAGTAACATGTACATATAAATGTACATATTGTGAATACTTACATATCAACCTAATACCAGTCGCCCGCGACTCCAACCGCGCGGAATTAAAAAAAAAACGTAATAAGTATAAGCCTACGTGTCCAGACTATCTTCTACATCTACATCTGTGCCAAATTCATTAATACCATTGAGCCTTACCTGTGATACCTTCAAAAAAACATCCATCCATCCAAAAATTCCTATTTATAATATTGGGAAGATATACAGGACGGAATTTGCTGTAGCGTTTTAATATTCTAGTGTTTGCGTTATCTTTAAATATTGCGAATTTTCAATAGTAATAGTTTTATAATGTATCGAATGTTACGAGATGAAAACGTAGATGCTTGTAACATGCGAAGTCTTTCATTGAAGAATTTGTTGCCGAGCAATTAAGGCAGAGCAGCATGCGCCACGCCATTAACAAGCAGCAAAACGAGATGTACGACATTCATTTAGAGTACAGCATCAACAGAAGTGTGTTCATACCTTTAAATCTATCATTCACATGTTTTACTTGAATGAACAAACAATTTGGTGATTTATATTTACACTTATGATGGCACTAGTATCGCCTCTGTTTCATATTGGATGTATCAATTATATTCTTGGCAATTGTTATTTTTCATTATTAAGGTCTCTACAAACTTAAATAGTTTGATGTTGAAATACAAAGCAAAGAAGAAAGAATTCTTTTAATTTTCATTACTCTTTTCTGAGGGTCCAGCACGAATATTCGTGACAATGTTTTTATTTGTATTATAAAATTAATGCAGCGCTCCTACCCGACCTAAAGTAAACCAACGAATCTCTTATAAGTTTTGACATATCTTGTTGATGTCGTTATGACGGCGCTTGTCGCAAATATTCGTGCTACGCCCTCTGTACTCTGTATGAACCTATTATGATGGATAAAAAATATGAATCGAAAATGGATTTTTAGGTTTAAAATTTTAAAAGTTTAAAATCATTACAGAAAGACGAACGTTTAAAATTATCAATGACGTTCTTTCGTAATTAACATAATTTCTAATAAAATGTTTTTGAAACTACTTCCTTGCAACGGGTTAAACAATAAACATGTTCTCTTATTTCATCAGTCGCTCCATTTTATCGTCAATAAAATGGTTCATGATTAAGGGTAATGAAACACAACAACGCCGATGCACAATTCGTTATTGCTTCGTAAGAATTAATCTTCATGTTATAAAAGTCTGTGCGTATGATTTCATACAAATTCAATTATGTCAGTATGTTCAGTTGAATAAAGTATGTTCTGACGATATATGCAATTTGTGTAAGTGATAAATTGATTTGAGCATACTGTTTTTAACTACAGAACTGTCTGTAGTAATAAAATATTTGTAAGATATTAGTGTATGTCAGAGTTCATTGAACATTGCCGAGCTGTTATATGAATAAGAATCTTACTAATATTATAAACAGCTACTAATATTAAGAACAGCTTCATGGATCTTGATTAAATGTGATATAGCTGTACAACATCATCTGGACGAACACATAGGCTACTTATCAAATTTATTTTTTGATTCCGCGCGAACGGAGTCACGGGTAACAGCTAGAAGTTAGCAATTATTCATGGGTAATTAAAAAAAATAAATAAATAAAAAAAGGTTAACAATTGTCCAAGACATAATCGTACTTTTTTGGGTGATATTTATTTTACTAGCCTATCGTCTAGACATGCAAAAACCAAATTATAATTCACAAAATAATATTACAAAATAATTTCGTCATCTATTAAAAGTTAAGGCTGCGCCGTGGCTGTTAATCTGTGCCTATTAACCTATTGATAAAAGAAAAAAAAAGATTAATGATTATGTAGCTTCTGCAAGCTTTAGGCTGTGTTTTATAATTAAAGCGATTATTTTCGCAAGACAGTTGCAAGTGGTAATTGATATCTAATGAAATTGGTATGCAACGGCTGCAGGGATGAAAGTAATTAAAAAAAGGCTTAACCGCTAAGAGAATATTGAAAATTAATAGTGAAAACTTTTATACAGAGGATTTAATTAATTACTGCCTGACCCACGCCAATACCCACTGTCGTGTTAATACAATAATAATTAATTTAAGTTTACAGCACAAATCATCTAGATGTCGCTGTATGCGTAAATTATATGTCAAATTCTGTTTTGAAATCCCAGGTTTTGTTGAATTTTTAAATTTTATTATATTTATCAACGGCAAAAATAGTTTTTAAAATGTCCCAATTTTTTAATATTTAATTTGGTAATAAATTAAAGTATTAGAACTATAGCAGAGTAAATTTATAAATGCGACTATTTGGATGGATGGATAGAAAAATGGATTGATGTTTGTTACAATGTATCTTCAGAACTACTCCTTGGATCTTGCTGAAATCCATGCAGTTGTTGACATAGATATAGAACATAGCCTACAAGAACACATAGGCTATTATTATTTTTTAATCTCGCGCAGACGGTGTCGCAAGCGACAGCTAGCGTAGTATTTATAGTCTGTGATTACAAATTTGACTTTGTAATGACTTTAAAAATTGAATTACAAAAAACCTGTAGCTAACATATCCTATAAATATTTCTGATGAATTTCAAACATAAATATGAAATTTTTCAAGCACGCTCAACACCTGCATATTCCTAAGTTTATGGTCATGCAAAACGGCAACTTTCCAGTGTCGCGGATCGCACGGGAGCTTGCGTAGGCGCACGTCATTTACTGGTCCCGTTTTAACATCAACGGGTTTGCTCCACACGTAACAATGTAAATTACATCAATTTCTTAATATTACGCATAATCGTCTCTTGGCTGAACGATCAAAGGCAAATTTTTAATAAAAAATGCAAGTTTTTGATATTACTTTTAAAAATGTCTTTGCTATTTGGTTTCCATTTTAGAGTTGCTAATCTTACTAATATTATAAATGCAAATTTTTGAATGGATGGATGTTTTACAAAAAGTATGTTAAAATCTCGACGAATTTTGGCATAGATGTAGAACATAGTCTGATAGAACACGTATGCTACTAATTAAGTTTTTTAATTTTGCGCGCACGGAATCGTGGGCGACAGCTAGTATTTGAATAATTAAATTTAAATTATACAAAGGTTGATATTTAACGTTGCAGTTTATTTCGATGAACGTATAAAATATCGGGTAAGGATAACAATGTAACTTTTTTCAATAGAATGAAACTGAAATTTTTACAAGCGCTTATGAAGTTATTTTATGATTTTTTTTTCTATAAAAGTAAACTTAATTTACAACTAAATGTCACATTAAAAAATAATAGTCTATATCGTGTTTAAAATTCCATACTGACAGCTATGTGATTATACGTAGCCGTCGAGATAGTTCCGTTAACACCGGTTTGATAAATTAGCGCATGCCGAACGAAAAAAAAAATGCCTCTTTTTCATTTTAATATTTCAATTACTTAAGTAATCACTCTAATAGTATCATTTAATATATATATATGATTACATGAATAATGGTCTGTTATGATTTATCGATATTCGACTTGAATTTTATTACACCACTTTTACGATTTACGATAATAGCATCGAAATAATTGTATCAAGGTTAGAATTTATTAAATTAAAAAAAATAGAAATCATAATGTAATTCTCTTTTAAATTATATTCAGCACAAATATTAATCTTCCTAATATTATAAATGCGAATGTTTAGATGGATAGACGTTTGTTAAAATTTGTCTTCAGAACGTCTCCATGGATCTTACTGAAATGTGGAATAGTTGTAGAACATAACCTGTAAGAACACATAGACTACTAATTAAGTTTTTTTTTTAAATAATGACGGTCGGAATCCCGGACAATAGGTAGGCAATGTAAAAATTATAAATATAGAACAAAAAATATGTAAGATGTATAATTTACTTCTATGAGATAATTTAAGTTTATTGTTAAGTCCATGAAAGGTATTTTAGCTAATTATAGTACCATCTGCCGGAAGCTAGAAAATTTTTTCGCGAAATCTTTTAAGCTATTCTTAGAAAGGACTAGTTAATAGGCATTTTATATCGTTATATTTTAAATTATTCCTCGTATCGAAGTATTACATTAAAATTATATTTGGCGTTAGCTTTTGATGTGGTTGAAGAGACTAATATAAACCCTGGTTAATTTGGTAGGATACCGGCGCCACTGCCTACAATATTCCTCTCGATATTCCGCCGTAATTAGATCACATCATTAGGGGTTCAACCTTTTGATATTAAAAAACGTTTTGAAAATTTCTGTTATTTATTGAATAATATTTAAATTCATAACACGATTTTTATTATTTTTATTTTATTGTATTATAAGGTTGCAAACTAGAAAGCGGCCAACTAAATTCATCGAAATGGCAAAAGAACCGGTGACCATACACATTCGCAATTGCAGTTACCTTTAATCGATGAATATATTATGATTTACTTCTTTACTTGAAAACAAATGATTTACCTTTCATTAATATGTACAAACAACGTTGCGAAAACCAATAATTAAGGATAACAAGGTATTGAGAATGTGCAATTCCTACATAACTCATAGAAGATAGCATTGCCTTCGACGCTTTGATTTGTCGATGATTTATTGCTCACCCGTGAACTTAAAGCTATATTACCGTAAAGATGATTATAGGCTTAACAAATGCACGCGGCAGCTTTTAAAATTAATGGACACATGAATTAAAGTTGCGGTCCGCGGCAGTAATGAAGATAACGCTTCGTCGGACGCCGCACGATAAACTTCTGACGGCTTTTCAGTCTCGAAGATAAGGCTTTAATTACTGAGATACAAGCCCCTACGTAAGCCCTCATCTAGACTTTAAAAGTGTCCGACTCCTAGGTTACCTACATGTAAACTGTCTAATTGTCTGTACTGCAAACAGCGCGGTCTGGCGTCTTACAATGTCCTTGATAAAATTATTCCAATACAGCTGCACGACTCCTTTATAAGGGCTTACAGCATAATATACGAAAGATTATTTTTTTATTTGACTATTAAAAAAGTTCAATATTAGAACATATCTATCAGAATTGACGCCTGCCTTATAAAATAGAAATAATTATTAATAAAATAAATATAAAAATAGTTACTTTTACATATTATTTTAAGCGAAATTTCCTGTAAGTTAACGTTTCAAATTGCGTTTCTTTCTTTTGACTCTTATTGAAGAAATATTTACCTATATATTACTTAATTGGTTTACTCTGAGAATCTTGTTGTGTCTGACAACTTACAGTACAATGTCCATGAATCCAGTAAACACAACATTCATCAATCTCTCCTTCATTAAGTTCTCGAAGCATTGATTGCGCGGTAAGAATTCGCTCGCCCCTCGACCTGAATCCGCCCACTTTTCGCACAGATCGTCGAAATGTGTTTATAACGACGCCCGCGCAACACCCCCGACATTTGCACTCGACTTTTTTAACCCACCACTTCATTTCCTAGTTAGCTAATAGACACAATGATTGATGAAACTCGAATGCCATTGTATGCGAATTAAACACACCCCGGACACTGATCGGATCGATCTACTCTCACTCTGTAATTATAAAGAGATTAATCTTTAATTTTAATAACAAAAATACGTATGAAATTAATTCCTTGGGTCGTTTCGCGGAATTATCTTTCAATAATTTAACCGGATATGACAAATAAAGCAGTTCGATGGGAGATATCGTGTTTCCGCTATCAATCTCGATGAAAAACAATAGGTTGGCAGAGTACGGCTCGGAGGCAGCTTCCCACGGACACAGCTCACCAATCACATGGGACACGATGTAAGCTATGAGCGAAAGCGATAAAATCTTTACCTATATATCAGTTACTTTTAAACAAAATTATTTATCTGAAAACATAGTCCTATATACTGTTACTATATATTAGGACTAGAACTAGGTAATTAAATCTTACTATTATAATATTATAAACGCAAGCATTTAGATAGATGGATGAATGTTCTTTTGAAGGTATCTCCGGAACGGCTGAATGGATCTTGATAAATTCTTGAAAACATTTTGGTACAGATGTAAAACATAGTCAGGAAGAATGCATAGAGAACAGTTAGGCAACAGTAGGCGACAGCTAGTAGGTGAAATAAAAAACAAAAGATAAGATTTATATGTCCCCACTCTAGAATTTATTATACTGTTTGACAATTTCAGTGGTATTTTTTAAATATGTCTAATGAATAAAATGTTCGAGTAATAAATAATAATAAGCAAACAATTTTAATTGCTTCAACTAAAATATATCAGCTGACATAAATCTTCAGATAAATGTCGTTTGCTTTCGGCGATTCGATGCGGTCTTTATCAATTGATAAATGCAATTCCTTTAGTATTCAATTACGTACAAATTATAATTTGCCAGTAATAAATCGAGCGAGCTGATTCATACCTTGTTACTGTTCAAAGAGCAACACTGTTACTAAAAATATTATTAATATATTATGTAATTCAAATACATAACTAAACAATTTAAATATTACTTATTTAGTAAGCTACAAGTGTAGTTTAATATTTATTATTCTTCAAGTATTCATTCTCATTATTAGGTCTTCATTATTTTTTTCATCAGAAGCTGTCAAATTAATCTCATGGTTACATCAAAGTGGTGATTATTAATGCCCATGTACGCACTTTTCCTCTAGTTTTCCTCCTACATTTAAAAGTGTAAATAATGTTTTAACTACTAGAGTATTATTAAAATACTCCATCTATTTCCAATCTATAAATCTAGATTAAAACGTAAATGTAAATGTTATTTAACTATGAAAAAAGTAGAAAATGAAATGACGTGCGTGTGTTCTACCCACGGTGGGACAGTGGCCAGACGCCCGAGGCGGGTGGATAATTTTGCCAGCTAAATGTATCCACTGTGATTGCTAACACACCGCACTACGTATTTACGTCTCTCGGTTAAAACATGTCATGGCGGTTTGTTTTTAATATTAATGATACCACGACGATTTAAAAGCTGTGATTTAGGATCTACATATACAGATATACAAGAATACCGTTTGTATAGAGTAAATATGTTCAAATAAAACTCTACTTACTATCCGATTAGTAATACAAAAATTTGCTAAAACTGCTTGTATTCTTAACTACCAATATAACAGACTAGCTGTCGCCCGCGACTTCATCCCCACGGAATTTAAAATAAAACTTAATTAGTAGCCTATATGTTCTTCCAGACTATGTTCCACATCTACGCCATATTTCAGCGAGATCCTTACAGCCATTCTGAAGATACCTTCTAACAAACATCCATCTATCCATTCATACATACATAGATTCGTAAATTATATTAAATAATAAAGTAGTACACTGTTTATAACTTGGAACTCACAGACAGAACAAGAGTGCAGATATCAACGTCATATTTTTTCATGAATTCATTACCTATTATTTATGACATCGCTTCCAATTGATACAGTTTGTTATCCTAGCCTGAGATATCTTAAAAAAAACGTCAACTTAATATAGAGCTCCTTGTTTTTTTTATAAGAGGGAAAAGGCAAAAATCATTACAAAACAGCCTAATAATAGATTCTAATAAGATTTTGAAACTGTTAATTAAGATAAGTATTGACTTTCCTTGGTAATGTATATTATTATTATACATATCAAGAGTAAAACTTTGAGTGAACCACGAGTATGAAATGTAATAAATATTTTTTACCGACTTCAAAAAGGAAGAGGTTCTTAAGTCTATATATTTTTTTTCATGGTGAAATTAAAATCCCAGCCAAAAGTCCTTGGCGAAAGGTTTGAGGTTCCGGTTCATTGATGTCGGATGCATAAGCAGCTTTTTGTTCAAGTCCGGTCCGTCGCTCCGGAGGTCCGACGGTCTGTTGGTAACGCACGGACATTCGACGTCTGCTAATGAGCGGATAGAATGTCTTATTACACGGCCTTTGCCCAAATAAAGAATTCGCTTCACTGGTACAAGGATAGAAAACTAAAAGTGAACATAAAATGTACTCGTATACTTATTTCCTTATGGTTTTTAAGATTCTAATAAGAATAAGTGCAGTATGATTTTTAAAAGACTTCAAATGAAAAAAGTTATCAATTCGTCTTTATGTTTTTATGAAAATTTTGTTTTTAGAGAACCGATTCAAATTTTTTTAATAAGCTAAGTAGTGCAATTGTATTTATCTTACTGGAGGTAGATGGATGGATGTTTGTTTGAAGGTAACTCCGGAACGACTGCATAGATCTCGATGAAGTTTGGCATAGATGTAGAACATAGTCTGGAAGAACACATAAGGTACTCATTGAGTTTTTTTTTAATTCTGCGCGGATAAAGTCGCAGGTGACAACTAGTTTTTGATAGTTTTGGAAACATAAAATAGTTATATAGAACGAGTTACTGTATAATTGCGACATAAAATAACTGGTTCTTATTACACCCGAATATCAAATGCGCATTTGCTAACCTACAATTGTGTTTAAGGGAATCGCAATCGCGACGCGTGGCACAATGAAGGACAGGTGTGCCAACCCTAAGTTCAGCGGAACTGGGGTAGAGGGCACTGGAACAATGAGGATTTTTTTAAAGCAATCAACTCAACATTTTTGACAAGAATAATTTATCAAGTGATTTGTTATTCATGGTAGAATATGTAATAAAATTAAAATAGATTAATTTTACAAGAATTAATAACGAAATACGTAATTGATACAATAGATTTTTATATATGGACATATCATTCTGTATTAAATCGACAAACACATTTTACACATAATATAAGCAAAAAACAATTCAATTTTAAATTTTAAATTGAAGAAGTAGAAATGTTGTTAAAATAAGCTTTATACGTGTAAATGTCACCAAAAAGTTCAATTAAATTCGATTTTAAGACGCTGCTGTACTGAACTATCGCGTTTTTAGGGGGTATCGAAAAACCATTCGACCAGAATTTAGATTTGATAGACATTTATTGATTAAAGCATTTAGATTTCTTGAATTCGTCGTAGTTTTGCAGACGCACAGTTTTTCCTACCGAAGAAGACACATTATCAAATAATAAATTTATCGAGAAAATTGCATCCAATCCAAGTTTTGTTCGACCAGAATCTAGTTAAAGGACTGAAGTTACACATACTAAAATATGACTAACCAAGTATTTTTAGATGTCTTGTTCTACGCTTTTTAGTAAGCGCATTTTGCGTCTGACAGCGCCTTAAGAGTCTCTAGTTTAACAATTGTTTAAGAGTTCGTTAAAAATAATAATAAGTGAGTAGCTATGCACCCTGTGCTAACTAAAACTATTTAAATTCATTCCACTATATAAATTACAATGCACATTGCACGTTCATAGATTTAAGGACATGTTACGTGTGCACACCCCTCATTTTATCATCCACTATAAGTTGAACTACTACGACAAGTTTTGTTTAGGAAACAAGAATGAATATGGAAATGATACAGGTCTACGTAAACTGGTGAGTTGGCTTGTGCAGCAATGTGCCTCAGCGTCGCGTGTCGTTGAGGGCAGGACAGGTGTGTTCCACCCCTTATTTGAGGGAATTTTGAGGCCATAACGCATAACTGTACTGGTGCTTAGTGTTTAGGGTGACCTCAGGGTGACTTTAGTTTAGAAAAAAAATACGGAATCAATTACGGATTCATATTTTTTAGTATAATTTTTTACTTTATCAATTAAAAAATAATTTACTATAAATAAGACTAAATAAAAGAATTCAAAATCATATCTTGGAAGTTTACTCTACATAAGCATCACGTCCAAGTTTTTAGAATAATAATACATGTATATGTATATACCTTTAAATTTTATTCGGATGTATGAAAAAAAAAACAGACTAAGAAACCAAAGCAATAATACTCAACTGTCAAGTGATCGTATTGCTGTAATAAAAAAATGTCCTCGTAATAAAAAAAAGTGTAACCAATAAATAATATTCTTCCATATTTGTAGTCACCCTAGTAGCGGCATTTGCCCAGTGAAAACACGTTACACTTATCGAATGCAAATAAACGTGTTATAATTTTATATTTGAACAAGCAAAGGCAACCCTTCCAACGGTAATGTTACAAGTAAAAGCACAGATTATTAATAAAATTTCACTTTTATAGATTTTCTACCATTTATTAGTACAAACTGGTAATTATATTATTGTCAAAGTATAGTCAAATTCGAAGGAAGTGAGAAGATTTGACGTGATTGTTTCGTGTCAGTTCCATACAATTTTGAAGTTGGCTATAGAATCGCTTTGAAGCGGATCCACTTTGTCTAGCACCGTAGTTTCGAATGTAAAAACTAAGCAGTCCGTATTTAGCTTTCTAACATATAACAAAGTGCAAAAAGTATTTACGCTGTATAAAAAAGATTTGACGAATTTCGATATTTATCTATGTTGACTATTTTGACCACGAAGTTTTGATAAGTTCGGCGATGAAGGTATCTTTTGTTGCAAATCCTAGGACATTGTAAGTATCGGTGACTGTAAATTTGATGACGAGATACCTCCCTGTATTGTGTGATCGGAGGCTTTGAAACTTTGATCAATGGACGCGCCATTGAAATGTGTTAAATTGAATATTTATCACTTAAATCTTTATTTTGACTCGGGCGTTGAAGAGTATTGTAGTTTTTTTTTTTAATCTTTACACTTTTATCTTACTCGTCATCTGATAAAGTTATATATTTCTATTATAAAAGTTGTATTAGTAACTTAGAACTTGAAGGATATCTTATCTTACTAATATTATAAATGCGAATATTTAGATGGATGTATGGATTGATAGATGTTTGAAGGTATCTCCAGGAAAGCTGAATGGATCTCGCTGAAAGTTGGCATAGGTGTAAGACACAGTCTTGAAGAACACATAGGTGCATACAATATTATTTTTTTATAATTCCGCTCCAATGGAGTCGCGGATGATAATTATAATAAATTAGGTGAATTATTATTAATAATTAACTTGAAATTTAAACTGTTAAAATACCGCTATCAATAGCAATGTCATTGAAAAAGCACTCGGTCATCTTTATTGGAAACATATTCAATGAGAAGCGCTTCTATACAAAGAAATTAATGTGTGGTGATTAAGAAACTGCAATAAAACGCCAAATAAAACATCTCGCACTCATAACGACACCCGGTTTACAATGAAAGAAATGTTCACACATTTGCAACAATGATTCGATTCATAAATAAGTAGATGGGTTAGCTTCATTTCGCGATATAATTGACGCGAAGTGGTTCTATGCGCAAACACAGACTTATGATATAGCTAAAACGATTAATCTGACGCCGTTGGTGGTAGAATTCGATTCTTGATAATGAGGCTTACACGGACAGTGGGTCTGCGTTCGCGTGCCAATTATTGACGTAATTATTTTGAAAATATGACCATCCTTTTATGTTATTTAACACTATAATGTGGCAATAAGTTTTAATCGTCCACAGTGGTCGGCTTCGTTCACTCACCACGCGACTTTGTCAATCGGCCATTTATCGCACATTCATGAGGTCTAACAAACAAAAAACCTTATATTTTTCTGGCCCGGACCCGTTTCATAAAACATAACCTGCCCTGTATGAATTATTTTTTATATGCCGCGCGTGTTCAATTAAAATATTCTTATAGTAATCAAAAATTCTGTTCACAATAATGAAGAATTTCCATTTTAAAATATATAATTGAATTGTCTAAAAAAATCAAAGTAAAGTTAAGCCCGTTTTAATGCACACGTTCATTAATTTGAAATTGAAATTATCCTGCTATCAGTCTGAACTTAATACGGGTATTAAATGCGGAGGTTGGCAGGTAATGCGATTGCTAGATTTTTAGTTTTGTTGGCAAAACAATTCCCCTTACTACGGCTCCACTAACTAGAATTATCGTGAGAGCGCGACACCTGAAATGTAGCCGCTGATTACACTGCGCCCGCGCAGTGCCCAGCCGAGCCACGGCTATCGCTCCCTAAGAGAGGTATTAATTAATTTCGATCATCAATTAATTAGTCCTTAGCACCTTCCAAGATATCGCGGCATTTTCCAAGTTCAAGGAACATGTTTAATTAACAGCGAATTAAAATGAAAAATTCGGTCCATTACCTTCTATAATGAAGCGAGTAACAAGACTAGTTAAGAATAAAGGTCTGCGATTTTTCTATATCTGGAATTTACCACCTGACCGGTATGTTAAAGATTCTTGAATTTTACACAGTACAGAGGCTATTCTATTGCGCGCCGAGATGCGGCTTAGCGCATTAAACTGTCGTTGATGTAATGGATTTGGTATTTCATGCTTCAAAGGGCCAATGAAATTAATTTAATCAGTAAAAAGCGATTGAATTTATTCCACAAGAGAAGTTCCATGTTAACCTTTTTCGTTCTATCTGTAAAGGGTTGTGCGTAGCTAGGACTTGAATTTAAAAAGTCAGACAGACATTTCCATACAAATCGTTTCTGCAAATGCAAAATAGTATTGAATGATTGACGGCGGACTTTTAAGATGTTTACAGACGAAACAAGAAATAAAGTGAATATCGAACGGAAGCCATAGTGGATATTGACCCTTTGAGACCCTTACCCAAAACACAATGAAGAGCCAACAAAAATAGAGAGTAAGGAGCGCGCGCCAACACATCTGCCGGCCACTATCGAATAAATCTACTAAAATAATATTTTTATTTTGATTACGCGTGCACGGGTTAGGCAGATGTTAGAAATGTAACATACGTACAGATTGTTTCACACATAAAAATGTATGAGCAATTGATTTTGTTTTAAATTTACTTGTATACGGTGACATTTCTTGTCTGTTGTATTATAAATATTAATCAAAGAACAATTGAAAATACCTACAAAAATATACAGTAAGAGTATTATAAAATATAATAGCAGGAATTAATTAAATAACTTATTACTTTAAAATGAAAATAAAGCTAAAATTAATTTTTGTAATTTTAATCAATTGATCGATTATAAAGAAATAAAAATCATCAAAATTGTTCAACAAACTATACGACCGTGTGTCACTCATCCTTAGGGCAGTTTGTAAGTCGGGGCGACGTTCAATATGAGGCTAGCTTCAATAGGGTGCGTATATTACCATCACCTTACTGACCGAGAACAAGGTGCGAGGGGTTACGAAGCGTAATTGGAGATTAGAGACCCTATTGATATATTGCGCTCTATTAATACTTGACCGGCATGAATTATCTTCTAATTAACCTTATAAGACGAACATTGGTTATATTTCAGTTTTTTTTTAATTACGACTTTTACTATGAACTTGGTGAAGTTTTAAAGATATGATATGATTAATTGCCGCACTGAGTTTAATTCTACACTAAAGAGTTAATGTGAAATAAACGTAAACAATTATGATGATTTTAAAGTAAGTGTAACCAAAAAAATTTGTACTATTTTTACAAGAACTTTACCTTTACACTTTAAGTCGGTCCCTACACATGAACAAATCTATTTTTACGTAATGCTCAAAGATGCACCGCCTCACCACAAAGCCGTATTCCGCAATTTGACAAATAATAAAGGACACTAATAAATAAAATTAGTGACATGGTGTGCGACAATAACAAGTAAAAAGACGCCGCTAAATATGTACCCGGCGGCGAGTCGGCCGACTCTGGCACCCAGACGGCCATTTGTAAAGAGCAAATAGTAAAACTCGAAGGACCAACTTTTACTACGTATAATTTTATTGGGGACATTATAAATGTTTTATCGGGCGTATGAAGACATTATTAATATAACCCTTAAGTAATTTTACGCTTAGAAGATTGAGAATAGCTGTTGGCGGTTATAAATAAGATTTTTTAACAATACTCTTGTAGTAAATTATAATAATAAAAATTACTAAGATACTTTGTACTTTTTATATGATTTACAATTGTAAATTTGCATAAAAACAAAGTCTCTAATGTATAAGCGAATGATAGGTATCATAATTTGTATTAGGATACTAAATAGAATGTAAATGAAATTAGGTAAAAAATTTTTTTTTTAGTTGTGAGCATCTTGATCAGATTTCGTATGTGTTTATGTACGAGTTTATCTTACTAATAATAAATGCGAATGTTTGGATGGATGGATGTTTGTTTGAAGGTATTTCTAGAACAGCTGAACGGATCTCGATGAAATTTGGCATAGACGTAGAACATAGTCTGGAAGAACATCATCGTCATCAGCTCACTATATGTCCCCACAGACGGGCTCGGAGCCTAGCCTAAGTTAGCGGTGACTAGACCATAGTCCACCACCCTGGCCAAGTGCGGATTGGTTGACTTCAAACATATCTTTGAATTTCTTCAAAGATATGTGCAGGTTGCATCTATAGGAAGAACATATAGGCTATTACTAATTAGGTGTTTTTTATTTCGTGCGGACGGGTTCGGCGGGCGACAGCTAGTTTTATATATATTCAGTTGATATGAAAAAAAAATGGTCAATATATCGAACTGCAATATAAATCTCAAACATTTCGATACATTCGACCACACGTCAGTTTCAATCATTATAAAATACCATTCATTGTAGTCAGCAAAGGATACTGTACAATGGACAGACGTCTTCTAACTTATACATTTTTGTAAACGAACAAAGGCACGGTGTCGACAATGTCTTTGAATATAATATCGTTAGACGGACGGAGATATAAAAATATATCGCCCGTGAAGACAGTAAATCAAAATCGATTATGATTTACAGAATTCGAAATGTTTTGTGTTTTAAGGTGTTATGTGACAAGTGCGGTTGTCCAATAAGGGCTAACATATAATAACAGCTAAAAGCTGTCAGTGTAGACGGACCGTAAAACAATCATTATTTAACAAACTCCAAGAGTTGTTTGACTAGGTGAATATTGTTTTAACATAATGTGTATAATGTATTTATACATTTTTGGTACTTTTCTTATCTTACTAATATTATAAATGCGAATGTTTAGACTTATGGATGGATGGATGTTTGTTGGAAGGTATCTCCGGAACAACGGCTAAAGAGATCTTGCTAAAATTTTATCACAGATGTAGAACATAGTCTGGATTAACATATAGGCTACTTACTAGGTTTTTCTTTTCTTTTTGATTTCGCGCTGATGGAGTCGCGGGCGACAGCTAGTTAATTTCAAAGAAGAAAGATTTGATTGTTTGTGTTTGTGTATATAAAATAAACTCTGATACTGCAGAACCGATTTGAAAAATTCTTACACTGTTGGAAGCTACAGTATATCCGGGTGACATTGTTACAGATTTTAACTTCCACACACATAAGAAGTCACGGGCAACTGCTAGTTAACAATAAAAACTAAAACTTTATCGCTCTGGGTCACGAGTGTGTCTGATTCATTTTATACATACATACACATGTGTTTTATATTTATTCGTATACAAATACACAGCTAAATGCAATTTATCTGCTATACTAAATGGTCCAACAAAAAGTCTTCCGTTCGATTTCCCTCGAAACGTCAAATGTTTGCTTTCCAGAAGGATTTTAAAATGCAACATGTTTTTGTGCGTATTGAGTATCCTGGGATTATCGTATGCAAAGCGAATGGAACCGACAACTGATGGGATATCGGGTAAAGGTAACGCAAACTTTTAAGTTTTATAGTCGGTTTCTGAGACCAAAATCCATGTGTAAAACAGAGAACATTATGTTTTATACTGGGATTATGATCTCAGAGTTTTTAGTCGTATTTAATTAGACGTTTTTATAAATTATGGTTACTCTTACTATTTATGTTACATACTTGGATTGTGAGTACGATTACTAACCGTTTAATTAAGGATTTTGTTAACAAATTGGATTTAATTTAAAATACGTTTTACATCGTTTGTCTAGTGTTTTTCCTAAGATAAGTTTGGAAGTAAAAGTAAACTTTGCGTTTAATCCGATATCGTTCGAGCAACTATTTGATTGCTTTATTATGCGGAGTCGACGTCGGTTCATTGTATATCATTTCCTACGTTATATCAGTTTGTATCCTAATTTAATCATCTTGATGTTTGGACCACCGGGGAAAGTCATGTAACGGGTGGCCTCGTTTTACGATTGTGCATTGCGACAGTTCCTTAGACGATGAGATATTTTGACATATTCAAAGGATCAAAATTAAGTTGCATTGATTTAAATATAATTTGAATACAATGATTTATTTGAACTATCATAATTCTTATTTATTTTGTCTTAATCTTTATAAGGAAATTACTTTTGATTTCATTGCAAATGACCTACAAGATATACCTAAAGAGATAAAAAATTTGCACTGTACATTAAAGTTTGAGTCTTATGTCTTCCCCAAAAAAAAAAAAATTATTTTAAAATCTAAAGTATCTTCTAAGTTTACAACTATTTTACTAATTTCTTTTGGTTGATACAACAAATCTATATATGTATATATAAAATCAATTGCGGTTCGTTAATCTCGCTTAAACTCGAAAACGGCTGAACGTATTTATTTTATCTTGGTCTTAAAATATTTGTGGAGGTCTAGGGAAGGTTTAAAAGGTGAGAAAAATGCGAATAATTGCCGGGAACTAATTTAGTTTTTGTTCATTCCAAGCGGACGGAGTCGCAGACGACAGCTAGTCATGAATATATTTTTCATAATTGTGATCCACATTTCCATAGGAACTTTATGAAAGTATCCGCAGTATCAGAATTAGTTTGTTCGGAATTATTTATCAAAATCAATTTATTCTAATGCCCAAGCTTTGGTTCCCTTTGATCGGTTTCAATTTGTCTGACATCTTATTTTCTATGCGGTGGTCCGCTGACTGATATGAATTTATTGAGTCTGTAGGAAAATTGTCAAATTGATTGTTACATAGTAAATTTATTTCTTACTCATTGATAAATGTAACAAAGTATAGCAAATGTTTGAAAAAAGCTCTAGTAATTTTATTTGGAATTTTGGTAATATAAATTTCAAACCTATTTTTTATTGTTACTATGTGTATATTATATAGAAGTATATAATGCATATTCCAAAATATTAAATGTAACATTTGTTCAGATAAGTTCAGGAAAAGTTTAAAATTCGTTATGGACTGCGAAAATATCATGAATGTAGTTGTTGAGTACAAAAAAAGGCGTATAAAAGGTGCATTAGTAACATGCCATGAAGAGGTGTAAAGAAGTGTAACAGTACACCGTGTAACAGGCATAACAATGGGGCATCGGTTCCTCGAAGTCACGAGCGCGGGCGTCCGTTGGTCCACGTCTCGGGTTAAATTTAGCGTTAGTGATCCACGGCGTTAGGCTTTCACGTCTTTTTGCAACCTTTGAAAGTAAAAGCGGACCTTAAAGGCTTTTTTTCTTAACATTGATGAGCTCTGCAATTGTTAACTTAACCGGATTAGAAGTGTAGTTTACATCAATTGTTCATTGATAAAGCTTAAGGGAAACTATAAGTTTCGTGGACGACTCAGAAGGCAAAGAACAGATTTTTATAATTTTATTTGTGTATAGTGTGTTCAGAATATGTTTTTTTTCCAAAAAAACGAAATTTGACAGACGCGGTTTTGTTACTGCAAAAATATTAGTTACTCTATAAGGACATAAATAATAGGTTTAATCATTCATCATTCCACATGTTGCCCACTGCTAGGTGTAGACTCCCAAAGACCGCTACTATGATTGGTCCTCGACCGACCTAGACCCGATCATCGGTTCACTTTGCTGCAATCAATTAAAAATATAACTACTAAGAAATAAAATTGATTCACTTTTTTACATCTATAATTTTATTATAATTTTACATTTTTTTTATATATTAGCAATCAATAAAAATAAAATGTAATTATAAATACAACACATTAATGGAATTAATAAATAAATTATCTGCTTAAAGTTGTATCGTATTTGTTATTATATTCATGTAAGTTAACTTACTTATTGTTAAGACACTGAACGATGTTCATGAAAAATGCAATGTATTTTTGAAGAGGCAGCACTTGTTCATAACCAGGTGTCTTTTTACGCTTACAACTAGTATACAAAATTTTATTACTTAAACGATCGAAATGACGAGCTTTTCCAATAAATATTAATGTAAAAACATTTAAGTTCTGTTCAACATAAAATGTTAACATGTATTTAGTGATTAATAGCACCGGGCTCGTAAAGACCGTTACAGCCGAAAGATTTTTTAACAATCGCAAAAGATAACTGTTAAACACTTGAATGACATTTTCATTCATACATGACAGTTCGTATACAAGAAATTGTATTAATATACAAGCATTAATAATTGTTTGAATGCGTTACGCGCAACAACGATGTGTATTTACATTTTATGATGGCTCGGTATGTAACAGTGGACCCTACGGGATTCCTCTACCAGTTAACCAGGAACGAATTCTTATCATAAAAAAAATAAGTTCAGTAGTCCGGCGATAGCTTCGTTCGGAAAAGCTTTGAATCATCTTGTGTCATATCCTTTAGAAAGTAATAGAAGTCTCAGACACACTTTGATACAGCAATTTCAAATTTTATTTATGTAGTGTTTGCTTTTAAATTAAACTTTGTCGAGGTTGCAATATTCTCTAGAATATTCTAACACTAACTATCGCAAGCGACTTCGTCCGCACGGAGTTTAAAAATAATTCGTAGCCTATATGTACTTCCAGGCTATGTTTTACATCTATGCCAAATCCAGCGAGATCCATGCAACCATTATGAGGAAACCTTCAAACATATATCCATCATCCATCCACCCATCTAAACATTCGCATTTTTAATATGATAATAGTAAGATGTGTTTAATTTCACTATTCTGTAAAAGCAATATTTTTTATTAAATTAACATTTCATCGAACTTTTTTAGTGTCTAAAGAAAATACAGACATGCTAGACAACAAAAATATAATCTTTTAAAAAATAAATGAACATAACTTAAATATAATACAAATAGATGTTATATTTGTGTAATTCTACGCATTTAGTAAACGCCATGTACGATACTGTTTCGAATGCAATATTACGTCATAAAAATGACATATAGCGTTGTGGGCATGCGGTGTACACGATCGCATCGTTGTTACGTCCTCTGTAAAAAGTTGTAAGGCACCTAGAGCCGCGCGGGCCGTTGCCGATCAGATAGTGCTCTCACGGACCGATCCATTCATCTCGAGCATTCAAGGGGTTAACGCCTGTAGCACACGGCCGCAAAAGCAAAAGAAGCGCTATAAGTCGCTTTAGTTGTATTTGTTTCCTCTAGAATAATTAACACGTTTAAAGTGAATCTGAACCCTGGTATTAAACTACTTTTAGCAAGAACTTTAGAGTTATAAGCCAAGGAAAACGCAACGCATAATTTTCCCAATTTCAAATAGCCTGTTTGTTTAACAGTTAGTAGAAATTAACCAAATTTATGGCGTTTTATCTTCGTTTCGCTTTTGGTTCGCTTCCGCGGTTGTGTGCTACAGGAGTAATCGCCTAGGCGGATGCTGTCCGCAGTTTAAATAAAAATCACGGGCCTCGGAAAATTGCATCACTTTTCTACAATTCTAATTGTATAGATTCTATTGCTTTGATTCTATCGGGTTGAAGTCTGATTGGATGTTAATACTCTATTATATTTTTTATTATAAAAATTAACATTGAATCAACTTTTTGATCCATAATTTGTGAGGTAATGGAATTAATGGGTAAATCATTATTTGTGTGTGATTTTAATCACATTTATAATCTCAGATTTATGTTTTATTGAAAAATTTGTAAATAGAATCACTTACCTTTTAAAATTAAACATAAAAAATTTAACTTTTTTTTAATTTTGGAAGAAAAGTGTAACATGCGTGTTTAACCACCAGCTTTAATTTGATCTACGGTATCACCAAAATTATATTTTACATTAAATAATAAATATTTATTTATTCTCCAAAATTAAAGAGACATGTCAATATCAGTAAATATTGTAATTAGTATAAATTCTCGTAGATTAATGTTGTATATATTTATTTATGAATGCAACAACATGTACAGTTTCCTTATTTACATATTACATGACAACTAAATGGACACATTTATGTACATAATATATTTTGCCTGCGACTTCGTTTGCGAGCAATTAAAACAGTAAGTCACATATGTATTCTTCCAGAGTATACTCTAAGAACGTGCCAAATGTCAGTGAAATTCGTTAAGCCATTTTGGTAAGAACAAACATCGATCCATTTATCCAAACTTTCTCTTTTATAGCATTAGTTTTTTTTTTCTATATCATAAGGTGGCAAACGAGCGAGCGGCCACCTGAAATCGCTGAAATAACGAAGTGACCGTTGCCCATAGACATACGCAATTGCATATGCGTTGCCTACCTTTAATCGACGGAGGAGAGGATGCACAGAAATGCATTAGTATGATTAATAATTTATATAAGATTCGTTTACAACATTATTATTCCATAGCTGGTTAAAAACGTAATTTATATGTTGATTTTTTTTTCGACATACAGACAAGGTCGCGAATGATGAATCAATTTAAGGATATTATAATAAAAAAGTTGTCTCATCTAATCAACAAAATCATGTTTAAGATAATAATTTATCTGTCTACAAGTGGGATCTGAGATAAAAATATAATTTTAGATAATAAATAAATAAAAAATTATGTTAAGTCATCATTTTATAGTACCATCAATCTTAAATCTCGGAACATCGAATGTGTTTAAATAAATATATTATGTTTTATTTTTCTATTACAAATTATAAATTAATTTACGAGTTAATAAATGTAAAATTAATAAAATTAATTTATTTTGTGTATTTGTAAAATAAATCAAAAGTATATTATGAAATAAAAATGTTAACGCAAATTAATTATCGATTACATTTTAAAATTGTTATTTTCTAAATAAGTTCTCTAATTTCAAAAACCTACTTTTACTTTCTTAAATCCGTAATAATTTATTCAGGATAGGATAAATATTTTGACATATACTACGAACTTGTTTCTTATCTTTTGCGTTTGGATATAAGAAAATAATAATCTTTTGTCAAATCTTGTCGAGGCGAAGTTGATCGCTATAACCTTATCTCGGAGGCCGTTGATATCGCGTGCTTTGTACCGCCAATGCCGACGTTCGATAGGTCGAAAACTTTTTTAACCCTCAATAATGATCTGACCAAATTTCAAGATAAAGAAGTGCTAGCTAAAGAAACAAAGCGTCATGTACAAGATAATTAAAAAATAATCAACTTGAGATTGCGCTATCATGTTAAAATAATTTCTTAGCATTTTATTGAGTACTGAAGTAGTATATCGCAGAAGGTTTGGACTTCATTTTCGCTCTACTATGTTAAATAAGTCAGTGAAGCATTTTTTGCTTTAGAAGTTTATAAAACATATGAAATTTCACATTTACCATAACATCGGATGTATTAAAACTGTTGATTAAAAAATACACATTGCAGTACCTTAACTGAGCGTTAAGGAAGATTCTAGTTGTATATGACACACCTCTCGTACTAAATCTAAACTTAACATAGCAATTCTGAGTACAATACCCATTAACCGTGTCTTTCCGAGACCAAAATTCCTTGTTTGAAATATATAGTTATCTCTATTTTGTTAAATGCACGGACGACATGTTTTATATACAGATATTTTGGTCTCAGAAACCAACGGTAAGTAAACTAAAAACAATAAATACAATTTTCTTAACCAATGAGACTTGTTGACCGTATAATATTTGAATTCTTCGAAAGGGTAACATATCCCAAGGTAACTTGAAACTGTTTTTCCGGGACACATCGGGTCGAAAGTCAGGTCACTGTTGACATCCGTCCGATTTCTGTTTGTTCACTAACGTTTTTTAGCCGCTACTGGAATTTGGAAAGCCCTCAACTAGACACCGTTTCCTATTCATTAATAATTTGTATATCTTACGTCAATATTTGGACGATAAACGACAAGTAAAACAATACTTTTAATTGAAAATAGTTTTAATATGACATTAAAACATTTGACTCGACGACTAAAACGTATGGGCACGCTATGAGTAGGAAAGAATCGCATGTGGCAAAGAGAACGTTAAATATAAGTGTGGAGAGGTACACCAGTGGAGATAGACGTAGGAAGAGGTGGATGAATTGTGTGATAGTTGCCATGGTTATAAGAGGTGACGACGGAGATATGGACAGATATTTGGTGGACGGAAACTTGGTGCGCCGACCCTACGTATGGGTTTGATGATTTAAAAACATGTCGTAAAAGTATCCGTCATTCTATTTATTATGGAATTCATATTATATTATCTGTAGTATATCTTGTGACGTCAGTAAGATTTACTAGTAACTCTTATATTAAACAAATAACTACAATGATATTCATTGTCATTGAATTGACAATAGTTCTTGTTCTGTAAAATGGTACATAGCTTTCTTTGAAATCGATACCAATGTGATAAAGTATAAAATCTTAACATAAAATTTTGTGAATTAGCATTTTAAAAAGTATTAAATAGAATTTGAATAATACGTATTCGTGTCTACCCTTTTTTATTTCTTATGTATAGTTTTAAAATCTATGTATTCACGTATATTTTACTAAAATAACATAAGTATATACTAAATCGTATAGTTTCAAAAAGTCCCAGTTTCGATGACACGCGACTCACTAACAAAAACTCGAATGACATTGCGCAAGCTTATAATAAAGACCATTCACAGGATAGTATATTTTTTTCAATGTCACACTGGGACGGGACAGCCATGCAATTTTGTTGAAAAAAACGATAAAATCAATAATAGCTGTGTGTGCACGTGTTACAGATGGATTATAGATTATGTTTTCGAAGATTTTCTCAGCGTTTCGTGAGGTCGAGTCAGGTATGATGTCTAGGGAATAGAAAATGTATGGAGTAGTATTAACATTTTATTACTCTAAACCACAATCTTAGCAGATTATTTTTACTAAACATGAACACATCTGTGATTTACCTTTAATAGTTATAAAAAATATTGACAACTATACGAGTCATACGACTCTACATCTGCTTTTCTTATGATGCTAATTTTTCTTTATTATTGTATAATTAAAGCGATACTCTGTGTAAACTTATTTAAGATGAATATTATTTAAGAAAATCACCATAACATTTTTAAAGTTTTGTTTTAATATTTTACTAAACAAACTACTCCACGCATTTTTGTTATGTTTCTTGATGCTTGCGCATCACAAAGAAATACTATACAATTATAACGGCCGAAATTGTAACTGTCTCTTAACAAAATATCGAGGCTGTATTTCTTGAAGGAACATTTTCACAAAAGCAGGTAATTTTATTGGGAGACTTAAATGTATTATGCGAATGGATAAAAAACGATACAGTTATTTTACAAAGATATAGAGCGAAGATAAATGTGTTCCATAATAAATAGGTCAGCAAAATAATAAGCGAAATTTGTGTTATTTAGCTGTCGATGAAAGATGTTTTAAAACAGAAATATTTATTGTTTTATAATGAGATGGACTTTTTGTTTCTTGGAAGTTAATTTAGGTAATAAAAACTTTACATAGAGTTCTTTTCTTGTATCTGTCTTATATTTATACTATAGCCTTTTTTTCAGAGAGGAATGCTTTATGTGTTATGTGGGATTCTCTTCCGGATGGGAAGCATACCCCTCTGTTCCTCCTACGCATCATGGCGAGGCCACGGGCACGCTTGCGCTTTCAATCACGACCTCGCCTGGTATTTATACTATAGCCTAGTCATCCCTAACTTAGGGTAGGCTCAGAGTTCCTCAGTGGGGTCGTATCGTGTGTTGCTGAAGATTTATACCGTTTTTATGTTAATACTTGCTGTCACCTCTGACTCCGTCTGGACGGTATTAAAAAATCTTTATAAGTAGTCTACGTGTCCATTAGATTACGTTTTACATCTATGTTAAATTTCAGCGTGATCCATACAGCCGTTCCGGAGATACCTTCAAGCAAACATCCATCCATCCAAACATACCCATTTTTAATATTAGTAAGATTATACTCGTTTTAAAGTAAAATTTCGATTCGTAAACTGGAAAATCGTTTACAAGGAAGTGTTTAGTAATCAGACGACGTGAAATGATTTTCAAGAAAACCGCTAAGAGATCGTTTTAATCATGGAAAGCAGTACTTTGTGAAATATATGAGGTCTTAACAAGTTCCGACGTAATACATTGTAGATATTACCTTACTGACGTTAAAATATGGTACACTTTTGAATAAATGGGCTTCGGAGTCCAGTTACGCTTATTTATTGTAAGTAGCACTATTCTCATCCCGTTTAATTTTACGAAATTACAATACTGCGTTTTTATACATTCCCATGAATAATATCGTTACATATATAAAATTCTCTTATCACAATGTAAGTTACCATACTTCTATAAAACGGCTTAACCGATTTTTATGAAATTTTTTATCCAAATTCAGTAGATCTGATAATTGTCTATTATATATTTTTTTAATCCCGAGAGGACGGAGTCGCGGGAGACAACTAGTCAACATATAAAATCAGGAACTAACAGAGTAAGAGTCAAATGTTTATAATCATCATTGTTTATAATTGATTAAAATAAAGTTCTAGGATAATCTTAAAGTAAGCGTATTTTAAATATTATAGTTTACTATTTTTTTTATTTTGGGCTGGCTACTGATATATTGTATTTAATAAGCATTGCCAAGGTTATTAACCTTTAAGTTAATTTCATTCAGTATTTTAATAGGATTTACGGATAATTAGGCTTTAATTGAGGTATTTAAAGTTTATTAAAATTTCCAAACTCTACTTTCTGCTGGACACACTCAGAATCGTTAAGGTCTCCCTTAATGTAGCTTTAGTTAAAGAAATCTACATTAAATATCCTCCTTAGTTTAAAATAATCACTCTTAGTGACCAATAATCTCCCGTAGAAATCAAAGTTGATACAAATACTTTTATGTTATAGGATACTACTATATGTTTGCTCTATTTATTTTACAAATTACATTTAATCGGGCGGTATATTTCAAAACAAATATACATCAATTATCGGAGTCATTTACAATGAAATAGCTATTTAACTGTTTCAATAATTACAAGAAACATAGTAAAAAAGATCTTAACTCAGATATACTGTGCACAACACTTAAAGCTTTCGATTCTGTTAAGTGTCGTTTTCCTGTCGGAATTTAATTCATCAAACATTCTATTCGTTGTGAATTACTCCGTATTTTTATTAATGTTTTTTTAATTTCATTTAATCTATTGGTCCTAAAGACAAAGGTCTTAGAGCCAAAATATGTTATTCATCATCACCATCAGCTCACTATATGTCCCCACCGAGGGGCTCGGAGCCTATCCTAAGTTAAGGGTGATTAGGCCATAGTCAACCACGCTGGCCAAATGCGGGTTGGTTGACTTCACACATATCTTTGATTTTTTTCTCAGATATGTGCAGGTTGCATCACGATGTTTTCCGTCACCGTAAGAACGTCGGATAAACGTACATATGTAAATCGGAAATGGAAAAATACATTGGTACATGGCAGGATTCGAACCCAGGACCTGCAGATTGCAAGGCAAGTGCTTGACCACTGAGCCACCGACGCTTCATAAAGATGTTATTATGTCTTAAGATTTAAGTTTGTATAATTATTAAGATAGAAGTATTCAATATTAATTTTATAGCTGATAAAATAAAATAATTATATTTACATTCTTACAGTAATTAAATGACTAATTAATTAAACTACCAAAATAATACTATAAACTATATACTAAAACTAAACCAAACTAAAAATAAGTTTGTATTCAATTATTATTGGTCCAGGTTAGGCAATGGCTTGACCACTCAGCCATCTTGCCATTGAAAATTTAAGGAACTGACTAGACGCTCCCGTGTGGTAAAAAAATAAATTCAATCTCAATTTCGTGAAAAGTTCCAATACGTCAAAAGTTCATTGACAGACAAATTTAAATAACATACCGATAAAAACGCGGTTCGTGAAGTCGCGTGAGAGGCACAAGTCAGCGGCGGATCGAGCGCATCACTAAATGACAATAATCGTGAATGAATTGTAATGGCGGGCTGTTTAATTGATTCAGCGACTTGCTGAACCTGTCTCTCGTGTAGAGTTGCGCCATTATCGATTTTTTATGTCGATTATCGATCGAATAAGTTTGAGGAGCGTTGCTCTGGAGTTGTAAGATTAGTAAATGACAATATGAAATTGTATTTGTTCCGAAGGAAATTTAATATTGAGATTGACGTAAATATATGCTGTATATTACAGTATTAGTTAGAATCGTTTGCCGCGAATGACGTGCTTTCGTTACAAAGTCC
This sequence comes from Papilio xuthus, assembly GCF_000836235.2. Classification (NCBI taxonomy): domain Eukaryota; kingdom Metazoa; phylum Arthropoda; class Insecta; order Lepidoptera; family Papilionidae; genus Papilio; species Papilio xuthus. The sequence continues at coordinate 3,802,368 of NW_013532534.1, read as the reverse complement.
AGTGTCAGAATGAATAGTGAGGGGACATAAACGTCGATATTTTAGTAAGGCTAGTGTTGGGTCAATACACTGCCACATTTTCGGATTTTCTTCCTAACACTATAATTGTATATCGTCTTGATCGAAAAGATCCGATAACATCAACATATCTAAAAAGTCACATGAAAGCTATATTATTCTCCTCTCATTCAAGTTCATGTCTGTTGACATTAGACCAGCCATCCTTGACACCCAATCGGAAGTTAGTTCAATTGAAGACGCAATTCTCAGCATAATTGTCCGGAGCCGAGACAATTGCATCATCGAATGATGCGCCGAGTCATCGGCCGGCCACTTACAGAGCGGATGTTGTTAACCGTGCCTTGATTAGCCGAGACGATGTTAAACGGCAGCCCGGCCGAGTTCAAACAATTAACTGTATAGAAGTGTCCGACTCTAATGAATAAGACAGACTTGCTCCATTTCATTACACAAACACCGTGACAAGACGTTACTACAAATTGAGATTAATTTCAGACCCTAGCCAGAGATCAAGCCGTATAAAATGTATGACATTCTAACCACACATTCCTCCTTCCATCCTCATAGGATTTTAATATCTATCTACTTTACATAAAGTTCAAATCACAATAACTGTAGAAACTATACAACAAATTGTCATAGACAATTCTTGCATTGTCTGAGACAAAATGCATTGATCTAAACATAGCGCTACAATGTCCTGAGGCTATTTATACCGACAATTATCATGAGTGTTTCTACTTTAGGGCTTTTGTTAACTGTCATGTTGCAAAGGAAACCTTCCATTGTTGTTACTTAAGTAGCTCTTTTATACAATGAGATTTTTTATTTTATTTTAAAATGTTTGTAAACATTAAAGCAGATAAGATCTTCTTAAACATATTTAATCAAGAAATACAATCTATTTCGTTGCCATTCTAAGGAATCTACACTGAACATAATTGACTTTGTAGCTAAAAAACTTAGTGTCAAAGAAATTGGGACTTTTATTAATTTTTGTCACAGATGTCTAAGCGTAATTAGCGACATTACGTTAGAGGGCGCCACTAAAAAAGTAAAAAGTTACTGGCACATAGTGGCGCCGTGAGATTTTATTTCTTTATTTTATCGAGCAGTGTTTTGTTATTTTTCAGTGTAAAAAGAGTGAGTTGTAACAATGAGCAGAGAATAGTGTTGTCCTAAATTACTTATATTTCTTATATCGTAGTGTTTTGTATATATTTGTGTAAAGTTATAATTCTATAATAAACAATTAATCGAAGAGTGTGTTGCTTTTATTTTGCACAAAAGTTTGGTGCCGAAACTTAAATTTTATCGTGCATTGTATTACGTTGGTACCAAAATGTAGAAGATAATGTTATTTCAAGTTATACAATTTGACGTGGAACCATGTGCTCAGTAAAATAAGTACTCAAGACGTTGTCAAGACGATAGTTACTTGATATGATTACTACAAATCGATCGTGTGGCCCACGCTCGGTCAATATTGACTCTAGATAATAACGTAGCATTATACCACCCAAGGAAATGTTACGTGTTACTTAGAAATGTGTACGCGGCCGCTTCGCGTACGATTTTAATATCATTAATAAAAAAAGTATACGTATTTTCATATTTTTCTTGAACGAAATTTTTACCGAAGCTTTATTTTAAAACATTAATTAATTCCGAAAATCGGGTAGTCATATTACATTTCTCGTTTAGTATGTAAACGAGAAAAACATAGAAAACATACTTTTAAATCATTCTCTCAAATTCTAAGTTTAACCCTTAGTAGCCTGATTTACATACGAAAGTGATTTAGTTTTAATATTACTGTGTTTGCTTGATAAAATAAAACAATAATGAAATTTGTATTTTTTTTTTCATTTCGTTGGAAAGAATATTATACAACAGTAAAATAGGTACAGCCAACATATAAAAAAACTAATAGTAATGTGAACATTCGGTTTAAAAGTTTGGTATCAAAATTGAAACTCTAGGCTAATAAGGGTTAATATAATTATAACGCGTTTGTGAACGCTGTATATAAAGGTATGAGCGAGCACACTAATTTGCTGTAAACAAAAAAAAACTAAACTAGTTTCATTTCATATCGTAGGACCAAAGAGTCTGTACTTATCCGCAATGGATTTATTGACACTTCAATTGTAATTTTGTGTATTGTACCCCGTTATTATAAATAAAATCTAAGTTAACTACTCAAGTGTAGAACATGAGAAGGTGACGTTAATACGTAGTGAGTGACGAGACGGCAGTTAAAGTAGTTGCATATAAAGTGACATCTGTTTTCGCCGCTCTGATGGCCAAATACTGACACTGATCAGATTGCCACGTGTTTAACCGGTTTATCTCAATATAATTTAGTATCTGATGTGACCCAAAACATAAAAAAACAGCTGCATTTGAAAGGCAATTAATGTTGGCTAATAAATAAACAAGAAGCCGATTCCTTAACTAGTTAAGGAAATTAAAATTTTGTCACCTGCTTGTTAGAAGTGTTCAATATTCAATTTGGTAAAAGTCAGCTGTTTAACTGAGGTCCATTCGCTGTCTCTAAAGAGTCAAATGGCCCTTAAGGCGCGTGTTTGAAATTTAGCATCTGTTAGTCTTATTGTAATGTTTATTTATTATGTCTGTAGTACAATGAACGACACACTCGAAGTGCAAATTGTCATCTAGTGAAGGGGCGTCGCTGTTTGACAAAGGATCAATGCTCGAAATTTCCGTGTAATTCTTCCTTTTATCTTTTCACACCATTGTGGTGTCGAGATGTCTATTGATTTCCCATTATTGTTTCTTTTCTACAAGGAGCAGTACTTGCGAAGGCGTTATGTTTGTTTGATGTCCCATTGAATTTACAGTCATTGAAGAAATCGAAATATTTAAATTTGAACCTTAAAAACACTTGTATTGAGTGTAGTTTAGAAAAATTATAACGTTTTGATATGTGTCACTATTGCATATCGATTGCTAAATGTGAATGAATAGCTACTGTCGTATGAGTGTAATAATTATTATGCGCAAATTAACAATACCTTTACATTTAAGTTGTAGTGTCATTTATATTTATTTACCACTTTTTTAAATAGCGTAATATAATTTTGAATTTAATGTATACAATTTATAAATTGTATCAAAAGTTTATATCTAAATCAACCTCTTTACGTTCTTAATACCTTTCGGTATTTCTCTAAAACACGCAACAAGTAATATGGACAACACTAAAAAGAAAAAAAAAGACGTTGGATCTATTTATATTATTTTTGTTAAACCATTTTGTTGCATTCCAAGCGGGATAGGTAAGGTTTAATTATAGACTTTTCCTTTTTTTAAATAAATATATTTAGTAATAAAAGTAGAGTTCAAAGAAAAATCTTATTAACTACATTATCAGTCATAAATATAAATCCTTCATTAAATTTAATCCGGGGCGCTTGTCGATATAATTGATGCCGAGGTTCATTCCGACTGGATTTGATGTCTCTATGACGATTCTATCAAATAACTACTTTATAATGACGACTTTAACCAGAAGTCATAAGAATACCGAGGTAAAAAAAAGTCGAAACAATAAACCCATCGAATTTCATAATGACGTATAAGTTTGACCCGCATTTGATGAAGATGTTTCCTCATTAAACTAAACCATCAGCGGATGCATCACAACCTTGTTGTTATCAATTTATAGAAAGTCATCGTGAACTCATTAGCCGATATAACCATATTGAACGTCTTGATGATATTCCCTACAAGAGACCGCGTAGTCGAGTGTGATTGCCCTAATGATCGGCTGTAGCTTGTTAGAGATAATCAGGAGGCATTATTATGACTTGCTTTTGACCACTGGCTCGGTTCATTTTTATATTTATGACTTTCACAACTTTTAATAACGCAATTATGATCAATGGACGACAACTACCGTAATAGATCTAGTTGGAGAGCGAAAAAAAAGTCGGCGTTTAACAAAAAGAAACATCGGACGTTATCATTGTTGAGTGAACAATAAAAACACGCAGCTTTCATTAAAATCAATCAGAGCCTTCCGGTGCACACTTCGGAGCTCTGTTATCAAAAAACATCTTTATTATCTTAATGAAGATCTTACGAATTAATTCCTTTACACCTCATTAATGTCCGATGAGATTCATTTACAATAGAAATGCAAATTCGATGTTCGAGCATTTTGATACTTAACGCTCCATATCGTCCAATTAACTCGGTTAACGCTCCATTTTATCAAGATTCTAATAGGTTAGGAAACAGATAAATTATTGAAGCGAGTTATCAGGCCAACCGTTTTCTGTGGGACCTGACTTGTTACAGTTTTTTTAAGTGTATTTCGACAGGGTTGACTTTAACTTGACACGTAAACGTCTTAATTAAGGTTCTACTGATAACGTGAAATATTACATCTTTTAAAAAGTAGTTTTACTACAAGATTGATTAATTATAAATGTTGTCAGTATAATTGAATCTGATAAATATAGCAACTGTAATTATATACGTCCCCATTGAGGGGCTTGGAGCCTACCCTAAGTTAGACATGACCACGCCATGGTCAATCACGCTGGCCCAGTGCTGGTCAACGAGGTTTAGGCTTAGTGCCATCTGCGCTAGGCTACCTGAAACCCGGTGAAGCTGTTAATGCTTCGTCAAGGCAAACAGTGGTAATTCAGTCACAAAAAAACAGTGCTGTTTGGTTGACTTCACTTTGAATTTCTTCGCAGATATGTGCAGTTGTATCACGATGTTTTCCTTTACATTAAGAAACGACGAAAAAATGTACATATGTAAATCGAAAAACACATCAGTATATGGCGGGATTCGAACCCAGTACCTGCAGATTGCAAGTCAAGTGCTGAAGCCCTGAGCCACCGACGCTCTATACTTTATCGCGTAATGAAAATCAGAATTCAAATAAAGTAGCGTACAATCATTTCAGTGCGTTTATTGAGTCCGACGTTTCACATTATCTGATTAAATTTTGCTCGGTTATAAGTGATTGCTTATAGCTTGAATAAAAATTAACGAGACTATTAACAAATCAATGACGCGATTCCAATTAAGTAGCGCAGGTTAATGTGGTGGTTTGCAGTTCGCGCCTCCCCGATAACTATCATAAAATGAAATCTTAAACGAGGAACAATCTTGTTATACTGCAAATAAGCCAGCCAACCAGCCAGTGTGGACAGTCCACTTGTTACTAACGGATGTGATAAGTAAAAATTGCAAATATTAATAATAAGAACACTCGCGAACAAATTATAAAAATAATTTTAATCACACGTTTATAAGCTTTTCTCCCACATAATTTTACATGTAACTTTTAATTTGATATGGAACACTAAGGCAACAAACTGATAGGTATGTACCTTTTATACATTCAATTGTCACCAAAATATTAGAGTCAGTCAACTTGGTTTGAAGAATTTTCAAATTAAATAATACGAAGTTTACTTTCAAAAAAATAATTAAATGTTACTATTATAGCTAACCATTGATTAATAAATTCGGTCGTAAACGATTCAGTAATAAATGTTTATAAAAAACCGACGAAACTGCTTTGTTCTTTTAAGAAAATAAAAACGTGTTGACACACGGCAATGACAGAGTCCGCGTACGCCAGACCTACGAAGCCCTAAAAATTCGCAAAAAGACAATTGACTCGGGCAGCTGTTCCCATCTTGTTTGTTGTAATAAACACGACATAATTGTACACCACAAGTTTAACAATAGCCCAGATAAATACCATAATAAATACTTTAGTAAAAATGATGGTTTCATGCCCGTATGTCCACTTATGTCTAGATATCCTATGGTTTTGTATGTTTTGTTTCTTGAAATTTTATGCTTTATCATGTTACTATATAGAGAATTTTGGACAAATAACAAATTATAAGGATTATAAGAACCTGGGTTATCAATAGAAACTTCGTAATAATCTTATTTCTTTTTAAAATTGGCATAAAAATTTGTAATATGTTGTCTCCAATATTTGACATTCATATAAAAACCCTTTTAAAAGTGAAACTGTTTTGTTGTGTTTATCATTAAAAGGTTTCCCCATGCTTTTTAAATTGCCTAATTAAGTATCTTTGGCATATTAAATGTTAAAAAATTAATTATTAATGAAGAGATTCGTAAATTTGATATGCAGTTCATATACCAGTCTGATGTTAATTCGGTTTGTAAATCAATTTTTAGATGATTAGTTTGTGACTGTTTATGCACTTATTAACTAATGTTTACGTGACATTTTGTTTGAATATTAATTTTTGAACTGTATACGAATTATAATATATATGTTATCTGATAAATAATCAATTTAATAGTTTATATTAACGATATCAACATGATAGTTTTCAAAACATTTTTTATAATGATCGAAAACATCTTTCCACAGAATTCAGAGAATTATGGTAATTTGAAAATTAATTGAGCCCTCGTTGTTTATATAACTGGAACAAGTTAATGTCGGACATAAACTAAAAAGTGAAAACATTAGCTTATAGTTTCAAAGCTTAAATTAGCATTAATACAACCATTGTTACTGTTTGATATCTTTCAAACAAAAAACATCATCGTAATATATTAATATATTATATAATATATAAAATTCTTATATCACAATGTTACTCCTTCGAAACAGTTTGAACGATTTTTATGAAATTTTCTATGTAGATTCAATAGGACTGCTATATACATTTCTTATCCCAAACTGATAAGGGTTGGCTATTCATAACATTTTATTTTCTTGGATAATTTCTTTTATTTTTTTTTAAATATGCCATTAAAACATAGAACCCCAAATGTACACCTGTCTATCACAAACCCATATTTTTAACAGTAATTTTAAGAATTTAATTATTCTAAATTTCCTAGAAATAATTAATATATATATTTTTTTTATAACAAAAGGGGGCAAACGAGCAGCGGCAACACCGACGTGTTCAACGACGCCCATGGACATCAGCAATACCAGAGGAACCGTAGATGCGTTACCTGCCTTTGAGGTGGTGATAAGCTCGCTTCTTGAAGGACCCTAAGTCGTAGCGGTATGACAAAACAATGTTTGCAGGTTCAACTAGTCATATAAAAATGTATGAAATAGTATAATATTTGGTTCCGTACCATCCCTGACATTATAGGGATCGCCAGAGGAGTCTATTCATTCAATCCCTTGGCTATCGAGACTCTATCAAATGTAAACGGTGTTAATTTAAAAGTAAGTGACTGTATTTTTGGTTAGTAATTTCACTAATGGACCGACTTAAATGTACTTCTAATGTAAGTTACTTGTGATTTAAAAAGCAGTTGATACCAATTAAATTAGTTTAAAAGCCCATCTATCGAAAGTGAACCGCCGTCCGAATGAATTGCTTTGGTACAATTCTTATAGGCTGTCTTTCTTTTATTGTTACTGAATTTATAAATATTTAACAGCAACGTTCTCTTTTTAACACAACCTCTAATGTAACCACTTCATAAAACTTAATTAAGTACCATTAGATGATAGAATTAATTCTATGTTAGCATTAATAATCGTATATTTTGTAATTGTTTATCACGTGTTTCTAATTCTATACGTATCAATATTTATATGTTTAGAAGTAAGGGAAATCTTGTGTTTTATGTCTTTTAAATTAGGTAATGTATAATTCAAAGTAATAAATATTTTGATTGTTAAATTATTTTCACAATAACTTGCTTCTTTATCATACGTAATATTTGCCATATTGTGTACCTATATATGATTAATCCAAAAATAAGATAAGCGTTGCCCTTCGACCAGTAGGACTCTTAGTGTTAAGACACCATTGACCCTTGGAGTTCCGTAACACTAATCTTTGTTATCTTTAAACAAATCTAGCGAGATTTTTTCAAACCTAAAGTAGATAATTAATACAAATTAAACAACAGTTGTATTATAGTTTTCTGAATTTGGCAATAATTTGTACATTTCCGTTATTCCCTAACCTAAATAACTATATATTCGAATTAATTTATATGCCTAGTAATTATTGTTTAAATGTAATCCATAATTTATTACCTATCTCGTGTCTATTAAATGTTTCCTTCTCACCAAATCAGATTGAGATTTCGACTAGAAATTTATTACCTTTAAGCAATAAATGTGATATAATATTTTGCGGCCTATATCTTAAGATAATATTCCATTTTATGGCTGCCAATTCGGTTTCTTAACGGCAAGATGGACACTTCAAAGGCGGCACCTGTATCCTCGTAAATGAAAAGCAAACACAAAAAAATTGACGTTTAAAAAATCATAAATATTAATAGCGTTACATATTTCGAACCGTTAAATGGAATAGGGTGACCATGATACCAGGTGTTATAGGAACATGTTCAGAATATTTCGATAGATCTTAAAAATACAATTACTCGACAGGAACCTAATTTAGAAAAACAATATTGGTAACAACAATTGGCGTTATTTTTATACTGACACAGTTTTTTTAAGCTCTTAACTACCGATTTTTTAACTCAAGATGCTATTCCTTCGGTTTACGATGTCCGTCAAACAACGTTTGGAACGCGTGGTATGGATGTGTAATGTCCTAATATTATTACACATGTTGGTCACACTACACAATGCGAGATTTTAGCGTCAGTTTTGACAATGTGCAGCGCCAAATTCGATTTCCCGATGCACCCCAGACCCGCCCACGAAATTAATCAAAACGCCTCTTTTTCAGACCTGTTTGTTTTTAATCGATATATTTGCTTTTCAAACGTTCCCGTTGATTAAGATTTTATTCATAGATTTTTATTATTTTCAAAGTTACATCGTAAAATGTGTTTTACGTCTTTGATATAGTGTTCTAAATTAAGCAAATCCAGTCAAATAAATTAAGGATTATTTTGAAACAATTATCATTGAATCGGTTGATTTTTGTTTTGTAGAGCATTCATTCTTCAAATTGATTCCCGGTCATTAATTTCAACAGAATAAATATTTAACTTGAATATTTTATTCTTTTTATGTGCTTGATGCAATATTATTTTATAATTTAAGATATGTTAGTGTTAATAAAAAATAAAAGGTTTGATTATCACTTAAAGTATAGGTAGATTTGATTCAACAATTCATTTACTCGTAGCAGCTAATTCATTTAATATAAAAATAGAAATAAAAACTCCTTAGTAATAAGATAAGTCTCTTCTTAATTAATTAAAAAATAAAAGTGATTAAATGCTATGACTATTTATGTCATGACTTCAAAATTCAAAATAAGATCTCCAAAAATACTTCTTTAATCTTGGTCATCAACATCAAACGATGTGGGTAGAAAGATTCGAGATAAAGGACATCGCCACTGGGCTGGCATAATTTCTCGATATAAACAGTGTTCATAGACAAAACCTACGCTTTATGGCCAGCTGTCTCTGACCGCAACAACAAAAACTGAACAGATACGATCAGGTCGAATTACATTAGGCTACGGGCCGCGATGCTGGCCGACGAAAAAATTCACAAAAAAAACTATATTCAACCTCTTACGCCGCCGCAATGTAAACAACTCTGTATGTAGCTACTCTACTATCGGTAAATATCGGGAAATTTTTGCTTTAATCTTCGCAAATTCACAGTACCATCTTGTCTGTCCGGTGTCCGGCAATTCCGAATGAAATAAAAAATGTAACAGTGGTTCAGCAGTTTTTTTTACGTTATATAAAAATTCTATTACACTTTTATAGATTACGAAAAGTCTAGACTAAAATGACTTTATTTTTTACTGTAAATAGTATTTAAATTACGCAATTTTATGGGTATGTCATCCATAAAATTAGTTTTATTCAACGTTCAGTTTGATAATTTCGATTTTTGCTTTTAAAAAATTGATGAGATGATGATGATGATAAATTATAGATCCCTTTCCTCATAAACTACAACAATATCTGGGGTTCTGATTATCTAACATTTTGCCTACTCTTAAATTTACACGATAATCATATACTATGATAAGAAATCTGGTATTCGGTTCGGGATCCTGTGAAGGCACGACCCAGCGCAAATAATACGAATCTAATTTCGCCACCGCATTCGATCCGCGAACAATACCCGTTTCTCTACGGCTTTTAAACATCAATGGGACGGTATTTAGATGATATTTTTTCAGCAAGGTACGTGGCCAATGTTCTCTTATTTGCCTTTTGTCGACTTGTGGGCGCGACGCAGCCACAAACATACCCTGCTGAGCGGCCGACAGGATTTTTTGTATGAATTTCGTATTTTATTTCATTTGTTAACATTTAGTACGTTAGTAAGAATAAGTTCTATACAGTGCAATGTATGAGGAAAAAATTTAATAGATGGTGCATCATGATATATCGTGGCTATTATATCGAAGCATTGTGGTGAATTCCTTTTGACCCAGACTGGACTTTGGTCAACCGAATCGAAGTCGAAGTATAGTAAAAGTCTGTAATAATTCATACATTAGTTTAATAATTTCTATTATCTCTTTAAGATGCGACAATAATTGAGCAGCCTTTATAATTTTGGATTATCACGATTAAAAAAACAAATGTAAAAATATTTTGAGGTAACAGTTCTTAAATTTATTTTGATTGCGCGTTTGCGATTCAAACTTGTCACCTATTTTGCGAATGCAAATTAATTAATTTTGAGATAAAATCAACCCACTTTTGCTATGTCTGGAAATAGGTTCATACGATTAAGGCTTTCATGGTACTTTTTTAGGCGTACTGTGTTAGCCTGGAGCGTGCACAAAACGTTCCGGAACACGTGCAAGTTCGCACAATAAGAGTTTGCATTTCCGCCCGCCATGCACTTCCTTTACTCCGGTTTTACTTTTTATTGGAACCGCTTTTATGGCGCGGTCTGGACTCCTTTGTGCGGTTGTATTGTGGCCGCGACATTCAGCCAAATAACGCATCGTAGGTTTCGATTTCTTTAATGATATCGAACATTTTATAGTATACGAAAACGAAAGGAAAGGAAATATACTTAGAGAAACCACTCGAGTAATAAAAACTAGTGATTAAATTACCGTTTCTAAATTTTGTAAACAGAGACGTCATGTTAGTTTTTGTATGTTATTATAAAGTGTGTTCGCCATCAATTTAACACCTTTAATCTTACTAACCGCATTCGTATATAAGATAAAGTTTCCAGAAAGCCACCCGGAGTGGTTTTTTCTTATAAATATTTGCACACCCAGAGTAGGGATTTAAAACAAAAATTTAAACGCCATTATTCTTCCCGAGAAACAATACGCGACAAAAAATTGCACGAATAAGTAGATCAGATAGTACAAAAGGTTGTTTGGGCATCGGATGATAAATTTGTTTTTGTTACAATTACAGCATCTAGTGAATCTGAACTTTATTCCTATAAGACAAGGTTCGATATTGGTTGTAGATCACGTACAATACGTAATCACCCTGTTGTGGTCAAGGCTTGATTATTTTTATCTGTACGTATCTCTAATGGCGTCAAAACTTATGTCCGGGCCTCAGCATGGTACAGGAAGGTGTTCCCAGGAGGTCTATACCAATTGCCCACACAGGTTGACGTCTTATTTGCGCTTGAATAGGGTATTGAAGGTTAATTTCATTGCAACAAATATTTTTTTATTATCGTCGATCAATAATTTATGGTATCCCCCAAGGCGTGAATTGTATGATAGCTCTATTACCATACTTACGTATTTTGGTTGAGTATCGGTTGCATAGAATTTTTATACTCATAAAATTTCCGTGATCGGAAGCAATCATCTTCATACCTGGGTGTCCTCAAAATAACGGTTATAGGCTGTGGTTTGAAATAATAATTCCAAATTCAAATTGTCACGAATTCCATTTTTGAAAAGTTTCTACTGCAAAAGTTTTTTTTTTTAATTTTCATTAGTAATTGATGGCTTAGTACATTTAAATAATAACACATATTCATGAGATATTTATGCCATAGATTGAAACAACACCTGGTTGTATAAATTTTAAATATGTAATTAAATATTAACATTGAGTATTATACCCACTAGTTTGGACCACATTATAGATAAGTGTAAATAATTTCATACAACGCGGTTAGAGGTCCCAAATATCAATTGCCCGAAGGTGTTCTTAAAAAATATATTATGTTCGTTGTTCAAATCGCGGGTAAGTCAGTAAGGCTGTGTATAATCGTTAGGTACACATACATCGTCTATCATTACAGATTTTATGTTAATTTTTATTGTTTTGAAAGTGTAACACTGTTACGATTATTACTTAAGTATAAGTTTAAGTACAAGTTACTACATTGATTGAAATAAATAAAAGGGAAAGCGATTATGTCACTTTTGGTTAGTAAATTTTATTGCCCTTCGCTACAAAATTATTCATGAAGGTAAACCATTTAATTTGGTTGTAGTTTTATAGGGAACTAGCTGAAGCTTGCGACTCTGTTCGCGGGGAATTGAAAAAAAATAATGAGTAATTTAAATGAGTTAAATTTCATAACGATCCCATGAGCCGTGCCTGTGATACATTCATACAAACATCCATTCATCTAAACTATATATTATTATATTAGTAAGATTGTAGTTACTGTATTATGTTTCTATTAAAAAAAATAATATCATAAGGTGGCAAACGAGAGAGCAGCCACCCGAAATCGCCGAAACAGTGAAGTGACCGTTGCCAATAGACATACGCAATTGCGTATGCGTAGCCTACCTTTAATCGACGGAGGAGAGGATGCACAGAAAGAAAATATTTTCCCTTTCCATGCATCGTCTCATCCGGAAAGTCCACTACCACTTCTCATCCTTTCCTTATAAGAAAAAGGGTGGGAAGGGATATCAGACAAAACGCGGAATAGCTTCCACTTGACGCCTGTCTTATGTGTGGTCTTGGTATTTCACCGGGCGAGCCGGGCCAATTCGTGCGAAGATGTTAAAGCGGGCTCTACCATTGTTAGATATAACATATGTGTTTAGAATCATAATCTGATACCTTTTGAATAGTGACACACACAATTATATTGAGATTTCTTCTTGGCACTTTGTCTAAACTTAAAATTACTATTTGTAAATGTTCACGAGTGACTGTGTTGCATAGTTCATAATGTATAGACCTAAATTCTTATTGACAAGCACATACAAAAACAATAGAATGGTATTCAAGCAATTAAAATATGATCGACTTAATATTTATCAGTTATTAATTTCTGAGACAATCCGTTGTAGTATAATGATAGATTTATTCAAATATACAGGAGCTAGGCGCCGCGGGACAGACTTTATGCTATCGTTACGTACTAGTTTTCTGACACCGCTTGATACCTGCTATTAAGACTTACGCTCAAACTACAAGCTAAAAAGAGAATAATAATCCTTATTTAAATAAGAATAAGGTCTACAATACCAGCAAGATGGACTTTGTAAGTGCATAATGCGTGTAATCAGCCCCTGATTGGCTTGAATTAATCGTAGCACATGCGTGACCGCTACCATCCGACACTGTTCACGAGACTGCCTTTATGAGAAATCGCCCGATCGTCCGCTCTGAATGAAAACTAATGATATAATTAAAACTTACACACCACAGCGTTTCAAAGTAACATTTCGAATTTAAGTTTTAATATAAACAAAGCATCTTTTGATTATTTTTAATCAATAAAATTATTCAATAATTTTCGCAACGTTTTCGAAATAAAATGAAAGGGAATTTTAATGGTATGTAATTATTTTAGTAAACTTTCTATAAAACGTTAGTAATATCACTTACGATAACATAGGTTAATAGGCGTATATTATGAAAGTTTTTTACCCGATATGTGTAGTAATAAACCCATTAATGTAATAGCAGTGGGCGGTAGAAGATTCAATTCGTCACCGTCATTAAAACGATCATGGAAGCTGCTATCTGTGGACCACCACTCGGAATGTTTTCATTCACTTAGCGTGGCGTACACTTGTTGTCCGACCGGTTGAGCTGATTGAAAATATTCCCGGACTTAACATAAGCTTCAATTTTTATTTCTTTGCGACCCTTTTCACAATGACATGAATAAAAAAATACATCGGACTCGTTAATGTATTTACATTAATATTTATATCTAAGATATCTATAAATTAAAAAAAAAGACTTTGTTACATTTAAAATTAATCTTACTTATCTTTACTCTTACTAATTATAAAAGCGAAATAGATGGATGTTTGTTATATTTATAATCCAGAGCAACGAAATGGATCTCGCTTAAATTTGGCATAGACGTAGAACATATCCTAGTAGTCCTAACAAAGTCTGCAATAAACAAGCTAGTTTGATACTAGTTTTACTATAAAGCTTTATTTAGGCAATATTTAATTTGCTGTGACTGGTTGTAAAACAAATCGTGCAACTGATCGACTAAAGCGGACTAAACTCTCCGTACAGTCGACAATTGGTTCCGTGAACTCTCCACATCTCTAGTTCTGATTGACTCATTCGTTATGCGACTACCGTCCATTATCTACTGCTACTGATTGCTCTACACTTAATTTTCCACGGTTTACGTCTAGCGGACACTTTTACTCTAACGACAATTATAATCATTATCTTTCGTCACGCTCCGTTCAATAATTAAGTCATCGTTATTATTTGCTTTTTTGTCTTTAACACTATCCTTATATAAAATAAAAATTGCAAATTACACCTGTCATACATTTTTTGTCATTTTGTTTACAAGAATTCATATGATTACCTCGTCTACATTTTTTCCTTATTATACTTTGTCGTTTCTCGCTTAAGTAGAATAAAAGATGGTCAATATTACGTTATAATAATACCTATGCGTTTATAATATGCGTGTAATTTATTTGTCTGATTATTTAAACATGGCAAAAACGTGGCCTTTAATGTATTTTCTACGAGATTATTATAGATGACACAATATCAGCGGCTCCGTGTAGAAGCTTGCGTGCTAAGAGATCGTAAACTTAGGGCGAGTGTACTCGGCACATCAACACAGGAACAACACAGCCACTTTGTTGCCAACTACTAATCATCGTACCTTCGTTATTTAGAGACTTACGCGTTATCTAATGCCGGTGGTCTCCTTCAATTGTTATTTTTACGTTATGAAAACAATGAAAATTGATATAATAATGACAAAATGTGTGTCCATGTTGCCCAAAACAATTGAACAGATTTTAAAAGTTGCTTGATAGAAAGGGAAATCTGTTGTTAATGATTTATTTAGACTAATTTATGTTGTCCACATCGGCCCGATAAAGCCAGAGCAGGTTGCTAGTTTACTCTGATTTTAAAATGTAAGTTATCTTTCCTAGATTTGATTTTCAAGGTTATCCTGTAAAGGGGAATGAACGAAAAAAGTATTGTTTCGGATCAATGGCTTTGACTCGTGCCTTACCTCTTTCCAAGCAATGGAACAGAAAATTGGTAAGAAAATTGATGCGGTTACAATCACGCCGAGATGATCTGTTACTTAGAAATAGATAAATGTCACTGATTTTCGTATTAAGTATAATACAAATACTAAATTTGCGGTTGGAAATTCCCAATACTATTGTTCTTTGAAGCTTCAAAATATAATACTCTTAAGTTATTTCTTCATAAAATTTTATCTTGTGATCTTAACAAACAATGAAAAAAGAATAAAAGTTCATTTGAAGATAATACGACGACGAGTGATAAAATATTAAAACCCTACATTGCTTTTTAAATTCTTTAATTTTAAAGACAAGATTATCTCGTCAGCCAAGTATCTTCGGTTTGAAAATGGAAGGCGATCAGCTATCGTGAAAACAAAACACGAATTTTAAAATATTGCTATCAAAAATGATCTCATATTACACATCCCCAGGAGTCGTTTATAGACAAAATAAAAATGTTTACGGCAAGGCGCTACCTTTAAGAAATTAAAACTTATAGATTGGTTTAGAAATATATTTTTATTACATGAGATCTGAGCGTAGATGATTAACATTGGCGTTCAATTAATCGATTCATTAAGAGATTATAAGGGTCCCATACTTTCATGGTTGTAAAATACTAACATGATTGCGTTTATATTTTTATAACAAGAAATTTTATCATTATTAATGTATTTACAGTACTTTTTAGTATTGTTGCATGATTGCGGAAATTTCTGCAGTATCGATTATTCTGTATATTCGCTTTTATGATCGATTATTTCGCAAAAGGGCAGACTGGGGGGCGGTGCTGTTGGTAATGATTGCCTACCAACACGTTAGCGTTTAATATTCTCTTAAATACAGTTTCAGTTTCAATGCTTTCGGTAAACCGAGATGCTATTAGCAAATTTCACGTCGAACTAATGACTGGTGAAGCATGAATAACCCACCACGGTATATCAATTGTTGGTTATTAGCCACAAGCGTGTATGACACGATTACTTCACGCAAATTTGATTCCCGAATTACTTTTGGTTACGGTCATAACATTGTAATCAAGACAGATTAAATCGTGTTCAACTTCAGTATACATGAACTCGTATATATTGGATTTAATACTAACGTAGAGTCGTCTCGGTTGAGATATTTATGCAAATAAGGAATAGAGAAAAGATTTACATCCAACTTTCAGTAAATTTTACTCTATTATAGTTCTTTGCATGTCTGCATAACGACGAAGTATTGTTAGTGGTGACATTGGACCACCGGTGTAGAGGTGTTTTTTGATTGCACAATCATTAGAACTAGAGGTATGAACGACATGTTTCTTTCTTGGTCTAGATGACGTGTAACATCTTACATTAATAGGACTTAATATTAAATTACTTCTCTTACCGCATACCGCAATGCAGAGTCGTAAATTCATTAAGGGACTGATCGTAGTGTGAATTTCGTACAAGAAAACTATTGTTTAAGAAATCATTAAAAGACTCTACTCAGGCAGTTAGTCAATTTTTTTTTAAACGAGGTGATGTTGTGGGTAAAAATTTCAAATAAATACAAAAACAATTATAAGCTACGTTGAAATGTGATTGAAATTCCGATGTCCACAGGAATAGATTGACCGGTTAAATTCTTTGTACCTTATAGCATTTACATTTCAATTCCTTTTAGGATTATCACTTTCGATATCATTACGGTCAATACATTTGACAGCTGTATAGAGAGACTGTTGATAAAATCAAGTCGATTGTGAGTGTTATTAAAATTAAATTTAATATGGGGCGGATTATGAAAGGTCAGTTATGGCACAATACCTTTCTTATCGATTATAGATACGTAATTTCTTCCGTTTATTGATAAGTAACAATATTGACTGTCACTCAACACCTGGCTAGGTGAACGAACTTTGTTAATACAGATCTTCAATTATCAAGCTTTTGTACTGGCAAAGTTGAAGTGTTGAACAATAAGAATTTAATTTTTTTGGCAAATTAATAGAGTATTGAGTATTAAGTGTTAGTAATTAAATTCATGTTTACGTGAAGTAAATGATGAAAGTTTTCCTTGGTAAGAATCATGATTGCTAAAATGTTCTCTGTAACTTGCGACCACTTATTTAATTTAGATATAGAGTTTTTTTTTTGTAATAAAGCGCCTTCATATAAAATTGTTCTCGGTTATTTTTTTGGCTGAGGGTGATAGGTTTTTTTTTATATCGCTCGTAGACAAAATTACAGAGTACGTTTTGATACCAAATATATGTAGTTCTAATGTTGAGAAATGATCTACATAAATCGAAGCATAACTTAATACCCAAACCAAGTAGGGATGTGAGCCGTCAAACGAGTATAAATGTTAACCTGAACTCCGTGCAGGCTCGATATATAACGTTGGTACACTTTTTGTAGCGGCCGTTCCCTCGACAATTTTTATGCGGTTCAATTCCAGAGGAGCCGGTGGCGGTATCGGCCCTAATTATTTGAATAGCTCACCGCTGCCTCCCTTTGACTTAAGCCGATAACGTTCGACACTAGGCGATTGATAAATCGCTTCGAATAACACAACTAAATTGCTACATTATCACAAGTTAAGGAGTATAAAATACTCTTATAAATATTATAATAAAGAGTGTTAATTTCCTAATTATTTAAATTGAAGTAAGTTATTACTTAAATAAATTAATTATGTGTTAAAAATTTGTTTTTTTTTGTAATATTCTCACGGTTTGATTGCTAGTAGATTTATCAAACTTACACTACAAACAGGTAAAGATACTCAGAAAATTTCTGTATCCCGATTTAATTTTGAAAAGACATATATATAGAAATATCATCATCATCATCATCTTCATCAGCTCACTATACGTCCCCACCGAGGGGCTCGGAGCCTACCCTAACTTAAGGGTGATTAGGCCATAGTCAAATATATATACAAATACGCTTAAAGTAAATAAAGCTAGAATATAAACAGTATCAGTGATGTTTGGGCTAACATTTTAGACCTTCAAATTTGGGTCAGTAGTCAAAATACCAAAATACACGTCCAGATAAAAAAAAAATAATTTATAGTATGAAGACCACATATTTGGGTCCCACAATTAAAATTAAAGTTTAAGAGGCCGCTGTCATCCGAATAACATAACGTGACGATTCGTACCCTGCGCTCGAATAACTGTTACGTATTTTTTCAAATTTTCGGCGATGCTATTCGGAATATTTTAGTATGGCCTACCTGCTACCGTAGACCAATTCATTAAGGGCAATTAAAGAGTTTTATAGACGCCTGAGAATTTATGACACTACGAAACTGATTAATTAAATACTCCTAAAATGGCGCAATACGTGACCACGAAAAACTTGCTACGTTTAATACATTTAAAAATATAATTTTTATGTTCATAATTAAAATGAAACTTGAACCTTTATAGTACATAAGCTACAATATTTATACTAAATTATATAATACTTAACTTTAAGCATCAAAAAGTTGACGTTGTAAGTTATAATGACAAAGATGTTCATGTAAATTAGTGGTAGCTTATTTTTTATTGCGATAGAGTCAAGATTTGATAAGTCAAGTGCACAAATTATAAGTACTTGGTAAAACTTTAAGGTAGCTTAGCACAAGTTTTCGGTGTTATGCGACTACTTGAAGTCGATTATTCAAAAATAGCTCCAGACGTGTGCCTGTTATGCAGGCAAGACACGTTAGGTTTTGTGTGGCTGTTTTAAATTTGCGGGCATAACCGAAACGTACAACTAAGTTTCCTCATATCGTCAACTGTATAATTGTGTTACATACCATCTGGTTTGCTTATACGTTATAAATGGAAAGCCAAAACCGTCATGCAATACCTAACGTGTGTGACCTATATTATGCGAACGGATTTAGGTCAAACACTTATTGCCGGCAACTGTACACTCTTTGTCAAGGACAACAGCCCCTTCCGCTGCCGCAGTGAACATTACAATTGGTCTCACGTTTCTTACGATTGAACAATTCCAGTAAACTTAATATTTCTTTTAAGAAGACAATATTGGTAGGTGGTAACATTTTATTGCAATAGTTTTAGATGTATTCATCATCATCATCATCATCAGCTCACTATAGGTACCCACCGAGCGGCTCGGAGCCTACCCTAAGTTAAGGGTGATTAGGCCATTGTCAACCACGCTGGCCAAGTGCGGATTGGTTGACTTCACACATATCTATGACGTTCTTCGCAGATATGTGCAGGTTGCATCACGATGTTTTCTTTCGCCGTAAGAACGTCGGATAAATGTACAAATGTAAATCGGTAATCGAAAATCACATTGGTACATGGCTGGATTCGAACCCAGGACCTGCAGATTGCAAGTCAGGTGCTTGACCCCTAAGCCACCGACGCTCTTAGATGTTTTGTAATTATTGCCCTAGTGTAGATAAGCACTGAATAGCAATTCTATTGAACTTTTAAAAATATAGAGCTTTTTACATTTATCTGATCCCTATTATTGCTTAGAATTCCTCCTAGAGTTAACTTCTAAACTTAAAGGGTAATGAAATCTACTATTTTAAAATATTCTCGACCTGGGCCAGGGCATCACATAGGGGGGTTGAGCCAAGCAAAAAGAAGAAGAAATATTACAAAACAAAAGTGTAACTGAACAACAAACTTATATACTGCATTGCAAATCTGCAACATTATACAAGAAAAATATATTTAAGACATTATTTTTCCTTATAAAACAATCGGGCGGGCAGCTGCGAAGTGCGTGCGGCGTAACGCGAGCGCGCGCGACCGTCGCGTGCCGAGCGCACGAGTCAAGCCGAGCGCGCACGAGCGTTGCCGACAGTCACCGTGCCACGCGGACTTTGTCACCTCAGTCACTGTATTTTTATTACTTTAATAATGAAATAGATTGAAATATACGTAATTGTAAATTTGTTAAACTACAATACTACTTGCTTAATATTATCAAGGATCTATAAAGTTGCGAGAAAGCACTAGGTGATGATAACCCAAAGATTCAATTACTGTAGAGGCGTGTTACAAAGAAGGGGTAGAATATCAGCTGAAATTGAAGATTTCAGAAGGTATTCGGATTAAATTAAGCATAATAAATGTACTTTCATCTATCAAACCTTAAATTGTGAGTATTATAATTTAGTCTTTTAATTTGCTAGGTTATCTAACTCGATATCATTTTATCTTTAATTCCAATGTGACAGGAATAGGGTCGACTCTTTGATCCCTCTAATTTTGCTTGAAATTAATCAGCTAAGCCAACCTTAGGTGACATTTTTTACTAAAACCCCACTGCAGCACTGCTTGCAGCATTCACAAGAATGTCTGTCTGTATAATCAGCGAATACGTTACATTTATTGTTAAGTCTTCACACGCTTAGATAGACTGTGTCCAGTTTTTGTACTATTTCGATGTTTTATTTCTATTGTCAACTGTCATGTTTCGACTATAATTGATTCGTATCAATTAGTAGCTGTGTTCAATTGTATTAAATTATCGTTTGTTTTAAAATTATCTAGAGATATTCCATAATTGCATTCGTAATTATCCGAAGTGGTGGCCTATTGACTATAATGATGAATAACTAGTTACCGGATGTGTAAAAAAGTCTGGAACAATTGTAGCCAACTATAACGCATCGATTAATGAGTTGGATGCTGACAAAACTATTCGCGAATTCACAGGTGTGTTCGTTCGTTTCCGTCGCATCTAGTCTATCCCGTTTCGTGTAGGGACGTACAACGAGTTTGAACAATTAATGCCAACGGAAATATCCTCCCATAATCGCGCAAGCTTCCCTTCCATTATCAAAAATTACTATTGCAATCCGATTTCGATGGGCGGACATTCGCGACTTGATCGTCGCAACACGAATTGTCTTTTTCTTAAATTAAACGTTCCACAGCCTTGTTTAGGTCCCCATTTTGAGATCGGATATGTTATTATAT
Source organism: Papilio xuthus (assembly GCF_000836235.2). Lineage (NCBI taxonomy): Eukaryota > Metazoa > Arthropoda > Insecta > Lepidoptera > Papilionidae > Papilio > Papilio xuthus. Next base: position 3,780,996 of record NW_013532534.1, on the reverse strand, counting down.
GTCTTTGGAAATGTAATTTGATATCTGGCACGTGTAGAAAAGTTTTTATTTCCGTGCAAATATCTTTACTCGAATATGGGTTTTACCGTTAAATATAAAAGATAAAGTTAAAAACCAACAATTAAAAGACTCTAAAATAGGAGCACGATATAAAGGGAACGAAAAGAGAACCTGGTAACATACATAAAACATGTTTATATGTATTTCAATATGTGTTTTAATATTATGATCAAATTTTAGTAAATTATGGTTCAAGTTTCCAATATTTTTATCAATTTTTAAATTCATTTAATTTAGTATTTATCAAATCTTAAAGTTGTTCTCTCCATAAGTTTGTATTGCGTATATATTTAATTAATACGAAACAATTTTAGAAGCAATAGAACTCATAAAATTATCGGAATCTTTGAAAAATAAAACAATATGTTTTGCCCTGAAACTATTCATGCTGATGAACAGACTTATCTTAATAATAAATTTATTATGTTAAGAATTTCATATGAACTTTCTCTGTTCTGTGCTTCTTTTAAATTAAAGATAGGCTTACTTCATTGTCAGTAATTTTGAAAACGCACCAATATTTATTTTACAGGTAGCTTTTAATAGTTCATTGCTATAATTATGACATCTAAAATAATTATTAACTACCGAACTGTGTCAAGTTAAAAAGGCTATTATTAGTAATATCTAATTATTCGACCAATGTTAGTATGACATCATTTTCTTTACCCTGTATCGAACTAGGAGTGTGACATGAAATTTCATTTTATTTAGCTTTATAATTTCTGTAAAGGAGATTGTTTTAATGAAAAAAAATGTATTTTTAAATATAACTTTCATTTATTCACAGAAATGGCATATTAAGATAATTGGTGGTGTATATTTCTGCTTTGAAACACTAACATCTTAAATTATTAGGAATCTTTCTTAGGGTACTAATAAATTTATTTACAAGTCTTTATCTCAACATATTCAGACTATAATATTTACAAACACAATGCAGGAGAGTAATCCCTTTCATAGAATAGCTAAACATCATAACTATTTAGCTTAAGTATTTAATTATTTTCATCTTTAACTGCAGTGACAGAAACCAAATTAAAATACTTAAAATAATGACTAGAAAACGCTTACAAAACTATTTATAATACTATATTAATTCCTATTGGAAGTAAGTTTAAGGCTTTATTAAGGCACAGCGATGGTTTTAGTCTTTCTCTACTGTTAAATGCTTCTGTGGAACAATAAATGATCATCTCAGTCTTGGTAATGCTATTCCATCGATGTATGAATCGCAAGCATGGGTATTCGGTCGTGGTCGGTCGCTCAGTGGAATGCATCGATGTGGTCGTTGTAGTCCACCATTATCCCCTCTCATTAGGAATATACTGATTGCGGTTAATTAGAGGTTCTCTCCGAGTCCCGAGCGCTCCATCGCTCGGCTTCTACTTGAAGCGAATACTCGTTTTTTTTCACAATCAAGAAGCCGCTTACTGGCCGCACTTTGATATCCGTATGCCACGGCATCTATAAAAAAAAGAAAAAAAATGGTTAAATTAAAAAGAAAAAATCACCCGATAGATTATAAATCTAAATTCCTATACGTATTAAAATCGGTGCTACGATTATCATAAAAACATGTAAGTCAACAAGCGCCTGTTCAAAGCTTAGCAAATATTGTAACACGTGTGCTTCGCTCACCGCCCCTCTATTTCCTCTTAGAGATTTCATCTTCCGGTACAATAAATTAATAGATAGGAGGGGTCTACTTTTTGCGAGTTCTGATTTCGTGTTTTGGACACGGCAACTTGTTTTTGCCAATCAAGCGAATACCATATGGCACGTAGTGTCGGCTCCCACTGACCGGATGCGTCGTTGCGATTTAAAGCATCAATGAAAGGACGAAATTGCTCGAAACCTGTTTCCACTCGAGACGAATCAAAGCAATCTCATATGACCACTTGTTATTAGAATACGCAACTTTTTATATGCAATTTCGCCCACTACATGCAGGGCGAACCACAAGATTGTTAGAACTAATTGTAATTCGCATGTTGGAATAAAATATCAAAATGCGGATTTTATCGAAATTTTAGGCGTTCGTTTTATAACTTTGAAATTTAGCGAATAAAAAATCTTATCCAGCTCATTGGTTTTTTTTTAATGGCGACATGTTTTAAGATCCGCCTTTGTCAAAGATGAGCTTTTGTGTCGATGCAATTCAACAATGGGCAGATAAAGTCTATGCGACGGTTCAATGCGCGTTTATAATAGTATATATGTGTTTGCGTTTCGGCTCAGAATTTTGAAGACCCTAGTCGCTATAGAAATTGTGCAATATAAAAGCGTAGACCTGACCCGGTAGGTAACCGTGACTAAACTATATCACACAAAAGGTTTTGTACCTGATCTTTCATGTCATTTTATACGTAAAGGAATTTTAAATTTTATCCTTGACAAGTAATAATTTTATAAACGAAAAAATGGTATGTCAACAACGACGCGACCTAAGTGTAAACAAATGTGATAAGAATTTAGGGTACTATCAGTTTCAAAGCTTATGTCAACAATTTTCAAGGCCATTACACACAAAATATAACCAACTAATAATATTTTTAGAGACATCAATTTAATTACTTTGACAACTTACCTCATATCATTGTTGCTGCCACCATGATATGACATCAAGAAGTTCCTCATCTTCTGGACTCATGGGTTCGTATGAATCATAAGCGTCATGACAGTGAGGCCCGACAGAACTGTCCGATAATGAGGGGGCTGGTGAATGAGATTCTTCGGAAGATGGCGGCGTTTGAGGTCCATTTGATGGCATGCCTACTCCAATCTGACTGTCGGAGCATCCTTCCTCGCTTTCTTCTAACAATCTTTTTAAACTTTTAATGTACTCTACTGCTAGTCTCAAAGTATCTACTTTACTGAGCTTTCGCGAAGATCCTCTTCCGCCGGCCAGAGCCGCGGTCACTGCAGTCGGGATATGTTGTCGCAACGCTGCAAATCCGTTGTTAACTTGCTTCACTCTGTTCCTTTCTCGCGCGTTTCTTCGAGCGACGGACGCTGGTTGAGTGGGATACGGCTGATGGACGTAAGTCTTCTTCTTGCAGCGAGATGCGTCGATCGGGGCCGGTGCAAGTCTCCTGGGCGCAGGTGCCTGCAGTTGCGTAAGCTTCTGATTGACACCGAGATTTTGATAAGCGTGTATCGCCGCCATCGGCATCGCGCGAGCAACCTGTCGGGAGTGGGTCGAGTAAGTCACACGTGCGCGCGTCGCGGAGGTTGCCGGTGGATTGGCGGAGGTGGCGCGCACCCCCGGCACTAAGTAGCGCGGCGCGGGCAGGCGGCGGTGGGGCGCGTGCCCGGCGCGCGCGCACGCACTCGCCGCACCCCTCGCCCCTCTCCGCGCCGCGCCGCTACTAGTTGCGCGCCGATCAAAATACGCCGGCGCTTATTATGCCATAGAGCAGCGAGGCTCGCGCCGCTATTGTTGCACGTCGTTGCGCATAATTATCCCGTCCATTACCTTGTACGGAGGACGAGATCTGCCCGCTTCGTCTATTTAAGTCGTTAGGCCGAATAGATGCTGTAAGCGGATAGGCGGTGATATTTTGTTATTAGCTTTTTGTAACTTTTGTTTTCATTACTTGTCCTCTAGAATTTTTACTTGAAGGACGTAGACACACTATTAGAAATTTCAATTCTTCCTAAGTTATCCTCTACGTTCAAAAAGAGTGATTTTCAGCTTTAAAACACTATAATTTTGATGCGGTTGATCTGTTGTCGCAATCGGTTTTAAGGTTCTATCATAATCAACCAATTCCGAACCTATATTCCGCGCCGCCCGCCACAGCGGCTAATGCGAGCCTTGCGCCTTGGGGCAGGTGCGTGCGGCGCATCACCTAACCTAGCCATCGACCGACGTATTTTTATTTGTAGAGTAATTAAAGTGTTGGATTATCGGATTAAGTAGATGCTGCGCGGTTTGATACGACGCCTATATAATTTTGTATTTAGATTCGTATTCGTACAATAATTAATTCGATTACTTATCGATTGCTCTTTGAGTGGTTAAGAGCTGGTGTCAGAACAGGTATTTTTATTTATTTGCATGACCGGCATGCTAAATATAAGCGTGGCGATCGCGCCCTGTGCGGCGACGCGGCGGTGCGATGCGGCGGTGTGCCGGTGCGGCCGACGGCGGCGCGCGGTGCGGCGGCAGGTCGGGCGCAGGTGCGACAGACGCGCGCTCGGCACACTTCTCGATGTATCGATTTTGTGCTACATCTCGAAATTACTAAACATAACCGAATCACGAAAGTTAATTCCATGAATATTCGTAACGAAATAGCTCATTAGCAACTTATTAAGGGACGGTTGCGGTTACGTTATCGTATCGTCGGTCTCCGTTATAAACAGTTTTATAGATCGAAAGAGAATTTGCAGTTGGGCTTCACATTTATTGGTCGAAATTTAACATCTGTTTACTCATAAATATAAGATTATGCAAATTACATATTTATCTCAGAGTTGAATGTTTATTGCCACAGAAATAAGATCTTACGGTGTTTCATAGTAAGTAACAAGCCAATAGGTAGTAGCATAATTATGAAGACTAGGAAGCTATTTAGACTACTCTCAAGGAACCAAGGCCAACCTATGCTCTAGGCTAGGTCTAGGTTCTTATTCGAAAAAGTTTTCATATTTCATATTTTTCAATTCTCTAGGAGAGTGAGCTCTCATAAACTGTATATAAAACAATTAAATTAACATACACACAAACCCGTGAAACTTATTACTCTAATGATCGGTCAAAATAATACACAATAGTTTCAACCCCTAAAGTGGCATACTAGCGCCATCTGTTTTCAACCCCTAAGCTATGGAACTAAAATCGATAGAACATTCCACCCCACGATAAGTTTCCTCATAGTGCCCGAAGATGGCATTGTTGTCAGATTTAAGAAATTTAAGAGTTTTGAAAAGAAACAAGATGTATTTTATTATCTTACTAGCTGTCACCCGCGACTCCGTCCGCGCGGACTTACAAAAAAACTTAGTAGCCTATGTATTCTTCCAGACAATGTTCTACATGTGTGCCAAATATCATCAAAATCCGTTCAGCCGTTCCGGGGATTCCTTTAAACAAACATCCATCCATCCAGCCATCCAAACATTCGAATTTATAATATTAGTAAAAAGTAAGATTTTGGTAGTTTAAACCATCGATATAACTTAAAAGTAAAAAGTAATTCATACTATTTATGCTTTTACGTTTCTTTACGATTGTAAATATTTAAACCTCTCGTTTTAATAAGAAAAATTGTTTTATAACCAATTTGTAAACGATTTCATATTAATCAAATCAAAAATGATTGTTTCAAATTACAAGGAAATTAAGTTGAATAGTTTTTTTATTATGTAAATATGAAATCAAATCTAAAGAAAGATTTCGTTTATTAAAATCCATTTTAACACTTCTCGATTCCGAGAAAGTGATTAACTTAATCGATTCGAGCAGTAGCGAATAACCAATTAGCAATCGAAGCGAAATGGTTGGAGGTGGTGGAATTTTGATAGTCAAATCATAATTCAAGCATGTCCATATTGAATGAAACTAATTCTATGAATATTATAGCGTTTGATTTTAAAATATCTTCCCATCATGATTACATTTCATAGGTATAGTCAATTGGAATGTTTGCGAAGTCTATCTAATATTTCCATAACTGAGTTTGTAGTTGGCTAGAAAATGTTATATATTTATAAAGAGTCATGACACACACATTTGCCTATCATAAAAAATCTATTAATAATACCGTAGATCTATTTCGAAAAATCTACATAAGTAAAAGAAAGTCGTGTTAGTTTCACTATTAATATCAAGAACGGCTGAACCGATTTGGTTGAAAATTGGTATAGAGGTAGCTTAGAATCAGGAGACGGACATGGAATACTTTTGATCCAGTTTCCTTTTTTTTCGCGCGGACGGAGTCGAGGGTAACAGCTAGTAATAATATTAAGCTTAATAATTGATTAAAAATTGCATTGCCTTAAATTAATTGAGTATTATAATGAATAAATCATCCTAATTATTTCATTATGTTACGACGCCGCTTTTAATGGACACAGTATTGATTATTCAGTCTACGGTATTTTCAGTAGACCGTCGTAATTATCCTGTCACTCAATGACTTTAAAAAAAATAGCGACAGTATCAATTACGCATTGCCATTCGATACGCCGCCAATGAGTCAATTTTAAAAAGTCATTATCAACACATCGAAAGTAAAGAAAAATAATAATTTAATGTAAACTTTACTTAAAGTTAACATTAAAAATATGTTTTGCTTTTACTGAGAATACAAGTTTTATTAATGATACGACTGTACACGGAGACACAGACAGATTTTGATTGTCATCGGGACAAACTTCGAGCGACGCATTCGCTGTTTATAAAGCGTTGCTTTCAGCAATAACTCGCATAGGCGTCTTGGCCTATCATTTACGAAATAACAATCGAAAATAAAAGACACGCGCATTTGTTTACGGGCATTAGTAACGTTCAACGCAAACATCTCGTTCGTATAATTTTTGCTGACATCAAGCGACGTTGCTATGCTCGTAGTACGACGATATATCACAAGCTCGGTTACCACACTGTATAATTCGTGTTATTTATTAGCTACCTACTCGACTAGTAGCAAACACATTCTTAATAGCTGGCAACCACGCGACTGGTCTGAGTGGGCTTACCGGCGATTAACGTTTTAGGTACGCCCCGAGCGATTAGCGTAGCGTAGTTTAAAAATACTATACCCTCAATTTGTAAGCCTTGCTATTTACAATGTAATAGTTACGGAGAAGGATGTAACTTAAATAATTTACTTGTTTTAATACAAAAAAAACTAAAATCTAAAACAAACAAACAGTGTAGGTCTATGCTTAGTGCGTATTAACTTAGTGCGCTGCAAAGCAATTTATCGTATAAACGTTATTAAATATTGTTAATTATATTTAAAAACAAAAGGCACTTGTTCCAAGTCGTAATGTCGCGTTAAAAATTATTACAGCATCGCATATCTATATTTGTTTACGATAATGTTGCACATTACAATAAATATCTCGGGAACTGTACGGCACGTAGATGCTCGGTCTTGTAGGCGCTGCGATGAATCTTATTTATTCCCTTTGGAAACTTCGCGCGTTATGTGTTATCATCTTTATTTTTCTCTTTTCACTATCGTAGTGAATATTTAATTTATCAAACTAATAGCTTTTCATCAATTGATATTTTTATTTTAGTTTATTTATTTGAATTATGGGTAACTAAATTGATTATACTAAGGTTCATGTCGCCAGTTACGTATTTAATTATTTAGAAAAAAAGGATCTTGACAGTCTGACGGACAACAAAGTGATCCTATAAGGGTTCTGTTTTTTTCCTATGAGGTACAGAACCCTAAAAACGTGTAAAGCTGGTTACGATCGAGGGTATTAAGATAAGATTAAAAAGCCAGCAATTGAAAACCTTTGTTTTTTCGGTATCCTATTGACTTTCATCACCATCAATTGCCCTTCTCCCTAACATACAACTCTATGAGTCGTCATATCTGACGTCACCCCCTTCTTACGCATATGCTATTTCACTCAATCCATTCGAACTTTCTTGGGTCTTATTTAGTGACACTACTAGATATTTTAACAAATGACTATAATCAAAAGTCAAATAGTACGTTATTTATAAAGAATTTTATTTTTATATTATTTGGTAACAGTCAGAGCCGTTCAACAAATTTAGTTTAAGTGTTTTCTTGTTCATTTTTCTAATTAGAAATAGAAGATTTGTTAATACCGTCGCTAGATGTCACTGTTAGGATAAGATATTTTTATTACATTAAAACTAGCGGTCGTCAGCGACACTATCCGCGTGGAATTAAAAAAAAATTACAATTAGTAGTCTATGTGTTCTTCCAGACTATGCTCTAAATCTATGCCAAATTTCATCGAGATCCGTTCAACCGTTTTGTAGATAACTTCACACAAACATCCATCCATCCATCTAAACATTCGCATTTGTATCATATTATTAAGATAGTAAGATATAAAAAATGTTTAATATCTCTTTTAATAATATTTCTTTCAAAAAAAAAACATAAACTTTAATATTTCATATACAAACACGTGTACATTTATTCTGACGTATATGTAAATAAACGAGGACCGTGCCAAATAAAAATTCGCAATCCACAAAGGGATACGAGTCACCCAACAATGTTACTTCCCATCCAAAGCATTTACACTCAAAAATCAACGCAACCAGACATACCAATTAAGTGTTAATTAACATCTATACAACATCGTCATTACTGTCAGACTGCTCTCAAATTGATTTCTTATATGTAAGTCGGTAAGCGATTTGTGGCGGGATGTATTAAATTAGTGGGCAGGGGACAATTATCCATATTTAAGGTGTAAGTCTAATTGGATACCAAAATTCTCGTCGGCTCATAATAATTCCGAAAAGCACGTGCGATGCTCAATTATGTCCGGAATAATTTAGGACATTTCTCTTTAAACACGTATAATTTAAGTTTAGATAGTTTGTGTAAATTGCGAATTACTTAATTGCAAACTCAACATTGTTTGACGTCAAATTCTTATACAAATTCCCATTTATAATATAAAGGTGAGTATACACTAGAGTATTAACTTGTAACAGAACAATAAGACAATGTTATGTTCTAGTGTATCACCCTTATACGAAATACACGGATTACACTAATTGTAAGAACGTTACATTACATGTAAATGCTATAGTGTATATTCACCTTAAGTATTTATAATATAATTTTTCCAGTTGACAACGCGACAAATACAAATGAACATGCAATTACTAACTAGTTTCTTATTAGAATGGTTTAAAAGAATTTAAATGATCTTTATGAATAAACATAGAGCGATAGACCTTTTTATAACGAGAGTCGCGCGGGGACAATCACCTGATGCTAAATGATAGGACTAGGCATACACTTTATTTGTAATAATTAATTTTACTAACTCGTTGTAAAAACTTCACAAGTGTTGAGGTGGGAAAATATAAAATAATCTTTGCATACTTTTTCGCAGAGCTTTTTGAAAGCTAGAAAAGTTGAATGAACCCATTCTCCAAGGACATTCTTACGCATTTTTACTCGAAACAATCTCACTGTATTTTGAAGTCCTTGAGAATTATAATGTAAAGTTTTAAAGCTTAATATAAGCGTGATGTATATCACTGATCAATAAAATAACGCAGAATTTTTTTCAATCAATTATAAATCGTATTTCCATAGCCAGAAGTTTGATTTAAGCTTAACAGATTTTAATAGTAATTAATGCGCAAGTGAAAGTATGCCGAGATTCTAACACATGCTCACATCGTGAAGCAAAATTAAAAGCTATTTCTAAGCGAGGTCTCTCACAGGCTTAACTAACCTTGCCTATTGTTACGTGATTGCCTCCTATTGGTGGTTCTATCGCCTTTCCATACCTAACCGCTCCTCCAATCACAGCACGAGGTTCTAGTTAGATACTCAGATATTTCGCAAATATTCGTAGGCATGTAACAAGTGCTTTGTGGACACAGATTTCGACCCTAAGAGCTAGTTTATATGTTTTACATAGAAAATAAAGCGCGTCTAAAGATAAGAAAATAATAATTAATTAAAAAAATAAATTTATCATCTTAGTAGTAGTCAAAAGTGCTCATTAACTAATAAGGAATAAGAATTTCTTTCTTCTACCATTTCTCATAAGAATAACTCGTAATTAAAATTGACAGACTAATCTTATACGATTCTACATTAATGAGATAAGTTTATTGGATTCTGATTCTATCACAATTTATAGAACATAATTTAAAAAAAAACGTTATTTTTAAAATTTAGAATAATTCTCATAATTTAATTTAAATTGACATTAGATATTATTTAATTAATTAATCAGTCCTATTCGAACGATACACAAAAGGTACGACAAGTTACCAAAGAGTTGAATTTATCATTTTATTCAAATAGTTGTGTTGAGTGTGAGACCTAGAATGCCCTCCGTGATATCTCCCTAGCGACATAGAATGAAGTATTAAGCGGATGATGCATGCGTCATTGAAGTGACAAGATCATAATAAAGGTCTGAGTTCACGCAATTGGGTTCAATTAAATATTACTGACGCTCGCTCTTATCATAATTCTTCACGCTGTAAAAACAAATAGTAAGAAATGAAATGCTTCCATTTGGAATTCCTTAATACTTTTGTTCTATACTTACAAATATTATAAATGCGAATGTTTGGCTTTATTTGAATTTTAAAATGTACTTCCAGATTGGCTTATCGGATATTGATGTAATTTAGTATAGATGTAGAGCATAGTTTGAAGGAACACATAGGCTACTAAGTTTTTTAACATCGCGCAAAGGAATCCGGGGGCGACAGCTAGCTATTAAACTTACTTTAGTGTAACTCGTAGTAACGAAGACAGTAAATATTAGCCACTATACGCCGCCACTTTTTTCGTCTTTAAATTTTGTAAAGTAATAATTTATAACCGACTTACATTTTAAACAAAAGAGTTTTTTATTCAAATATAAAAGAACCCAAAGTTGATATTTCATTCATAACGTAAACCCGTCTCATTCTAATTCAATTCACGTCATCAATTAAGCTTCCGAATACGCGATACTATGGAATAGAGTTCAGAAACTTTTACTTTTAGTTACAAAAAAAAAATCAAAAGGGTTCCGTGAATTGTCACGTAGTAATAATTTGAACGTCGTTATTGTAAACGTGTTATAATCTGTGACGAGTTGGCGCCAGATTTTTATTGTAAATTTAGTCCCATCCCAACCAAAGGGTTGGGATGGGACTAAACTTATTTGTTGATTTGAACGTGATGTGATTTCTTAATGATACAAAAATTTGGGTGATCTTTTTATAATACTATTCTGGAATGTTTTGAACATTATAGTGGCAATAGAAGAATACTAATTTGAACAATTTTTTTTTAGAAATTCTCAAAAACTCTTTCTACGTACACCTATTGCACAGATTCGTGTGTTCTCAAATTCGAATTAATGTAAATTCGTAGCATTTTAAAAGTATTTTATTAATTCCTTTCTATTTTTAACTCCCTAGAAACAATTAAAATATATAAATATCCTTATTACATTATACTTTTATTTTTATTTATATCTTAATACTAGCTGTTGCCACGACTCCATTCGCGCGGAATTAAAAAAAAAACTTAAATAGTAGTCTATGTCTTCTTTTTTTTTTATAATATATGTTAAGGTGGCAAACGAGCGAGCGGTCACCTGAAATCGCTGATATAGCGAAGTGACCGTTGCTCATAGACATACGCAATTGCATATGCGTTGCCTACCTTTAATCGACGGAGGAGAGGATGCACAGAAAGGGAATACCCTTTCCATGCATCCTCTCATCCGGAAGGTCCACTTCCACTGTTCATCCTTTCCTTTCCTGTCTTGTAGACTAGGATCTACTTCATTACCAGAGTTCATTGAGATCCGTTTAGCCGTTCTGGATATAGCTTCAATCATCCATCAATCCATCCAAACATTCGCATTTATATTAGTAGTAAGATTATTAAGCTTCTGTGATTAAAATTATTAATCGAATGAAAAAAAAATCGTGATCATTTAAACTGATACCAATTCCTTCAATAAATTGGTGCCAATAAAATACTGTGACTCACAAATTGCCAACGAACGGACAATGAGCTAAGTGTCCTCACGTGTTCTTATTGTTAACGTATTAGCGCAAAGAAACATAATTAGAAGTAAATTAATGTAATTGAAAACATTTAATTTCTTAGTACAATGTTATGAGATACAAACCACGTACTAAGCTATGTTTTTTTTTCTAAAATAACCTTTTAAACTGCAGCAAAGAAAATATGGTAACTCAAAACAATCACTTTAAGTGTTAGACCGACAAAGTTTTGCGCGCGTGTAAGTTGATTTATATATTGGTTTCTTTGTAACCGCCTTCATTCTAAACTAATTTACCGTTTATTTCTGAAGTTAACACATCTGTATAAAACATATCGCCATCTCTGTTATTATCTTTTACAAAACTGAGATAACTACATATATGTTTAAAAAAAAAGAGATTTTGATATCATACGATTCGTATTTAATTCTGATTAATGTAGTGAAGTCACACTCGCATTTTTATTGAATTGTAATGTAGGTAAATTAATAACTCCCTAAAGGTTTTTTTATTATTTTTATATAAAAATTCTTAATGTTACAGTTTTGTAAACTTAAATAAAATAACCATAAAACTAATTAGCAATCTAAAGCTTTACGACGCTATAAATAAATAAAATGAATACCGAAATCTTCGATTCACATGACTCTTGCCCAAAGGTTTTTGTCTCAGACGTCGATGAAGACATTCTAGCTAATTAAATCTCTAGGAAATCGTGGAACGACATTAATATGAATGAAAACTAAAACAAGGCTATGTGAAATAAAATATTTAAAAGGTTTTTTAATGTATACGTTTGTAATGAGATTATAAATAGTACAGAGGGCCTAGCACGAATATTTGCGAGAACGTTTTCGTAACGTCATCGACAAAATTGTTATTAAATTTGTACATCGTTACCCTATTCTCATGTAAATTTTGACATGATTTGCTGATGACGTTACGAAGGCGCGTCTCGCAAAAAATCGTGGTCGACCAGAGGATCTTGCATTGTTTCTGGTATTCATTCTATTACTTTTTGTATTCATTAATAAACGCAAATAGTATTCGAATGGTGTTTACGATTGAAGTAGCATTTTCATAAGCAAAAACTAAATCGAATTTAGTGATGAAATGCCGATCAAATGACAAGATAACGGTGGGGTGCCTACACAAACGATGAATAACTAACGAGTTTCCCTCAATTACGATTCGGATGGATTATACGGTAAAAACCGATTAACCGCTTATAGAGATCACCCCAAGAGATCGGCAAATAACAGCGGGGTACACACCGCGCCTATATTGTCACCGGTAAATAGTAAACGCCGCCAGTTTGTTATTTATCATTGTTACAAAACTTCGAAATATTATTGATATATACCACGTCATTTTGTGACTTAATATGGGTTGATATACAATTTACAGAGTTTTTAAATTTTTCCTAGCCAAATTACAAACAGACGGCATTTACGATTTGACGGTGGCATAAACATTTCGAGATTCCATTAAAAATAATACTTTACAGCAGCACTTTGATGCGATCGGGTTATCTATATTCCGCGCAATATTCATAAACTTATTCTATTTAATTGATCCAATTTACTTGGGTTTGTATTTAACCATTTTGTACCACTAACGTGATTTACTTTTTTTAACATCTTAAAAAACAAGGGAACATAAAATCCTTAATTCTTTTTCCGTGCACGAATAAAGTCTTCAAGAAATTATATTGTATTGGGATCTTTCCATATATAAAGAAACATTTATATTAAGATGCCATATCAAATTAATTAATGACAAAATCGTTTCTGCGTTAAATTCTAGATTTTATTCATTCTCAGTGGTAAAAACGTTCAGACATTTTTAATCCTTTTTATACGAAGTACAAGTCGTATTGCTAACGGAATAAAACAGCAATGAAATTACGGACCGCTTAGGGATGCTTACCATTATTCGAATATAAAATATCTTCACTTAATAAACAAGTGTATTTTATTTGCAAACCTGATAAGCAACATACTCGAGTCCAGTTCCAAAATAATCGCCAGCGAGAATTTAAATAAGGTGTCAATTAGAAGGTGTGCTCGCAGTGGCGTTATTGTAATGTCTTTATTTTGTAATCTGGAATACATGATACCTCTATTTATATTTACCTGTTTCACTTTAATTATGTTTGAATAACACTTCACTTTATAACGATGCATAATTTTTTCTACCTAACCTTCGTTAAATTTTACGGCAATCATATTTATAAAAGATTCTGAGAAAACCGTTGATACGTATCCTATCCGGTTTTCCTTTGAAACATGGATGCAAATATTGGTAGGAAAATATTTTTTTTTTGTAAGGAATAATATCATAAAGAATTGTTAAGACCAATTTTTGTTTTACTGAATGCGAAATTATTGATTTGACTTTGTGATTAAACTTAGAATTTACCATAGATATCCATAATAATCCATTTAAATACATAGATAAAAGTAGTCACGTATCCATACATAACTTTCAAGAAATTTGCCAGAAGATACTGCTAAGTGCTAAATACATAAATAATTTAAACGTTATGAAAAAAAAAAATATGTCACTTCAATTTTATTTGAAATGTTCGCATAAATAAAAGAAACCATTATATAAAATTTATTACTAAAAAAATCCACTTGCGACAATCCACTTTATTTTAAGTGGGTAATGTTGAATACATATTTGTCGAATTTTAGTACTGCGTAAGTCATTACGAGCATTGAGTTACAATAAACGAAAGTCATACGTCGTACAAAAGCTGTGTGTGGCACGGGGCAAAAACCTACTTTTGAAACACGAAACAATAAATCAAAGTACAAAAAATACGTGTTACCGCGCTCTGGTGTTTACGCATATGTACTGACATTGTCGTGAGGTCTAAAAACACGAAACTTGAAATTGTTAAGGGGAAGACCGCAGCGAAAGTTTCATTAACAATCAACTTCATTAAAAGATTACAACACAGAGATCGACGCGATTAATTGATATTTTTCTAATTGCCTCAATTTCCTGTTTAGCAACCACATCGAGTCTATTAATTTTCATAATTTAATACGGAGCATGCATATTTTTGTTTCACAATCGAACTTCAACTTAAGAGGCTCGCGTTGTAATAAATACTTCGCTTTCCTCATTACCCTACCGCCCAAACCGAGGACGTCGTATGCAAAAACAGTAAATGACATACGCCAATATGCCGGCAACGAATTCACTTAGTAAATTGAGAAATAAAGGTAGTTTTTACTTCACGAAAAATGCTCTAATTGATATTTTATTCAACGCTTTTGCTCTCTGGGTGGCGAGGTATATGAATATCAATAATGAATATGACACCAACGATGTTCTGGCCTGCTTTTGTTTATGCGGATATAAATTTAAGGTGAAACCGGTTTTTTTATAGCTTCTGACGCGCCTGTACTCGACGAAAATTAATATTGTTTATGTTATTGATAGCAATCGTGTTGTTTATTAAGACAAATCTTTGATATTTATGACGATAATAGTATTTAATTCATATTAATAGGCTTTTCGTAGGTCAAATGTTTATTTCGTTTCATAAATTTTACCATTGAGTATATATATCTGTCTATTTATGTATTTATTTTTGTGTAAGTCTTAGGAAAATAACAACAACTTACAACTTTAAAACCAATGTAAATTGACCTTATCTAATAAAACAGTAAGCAGAATATTACGTTAGGAAGCAGATGTTATACAATCTTATTAAAAATAATGGGGGGATGATTGCTTAAAAATCCTTTCTAAACAAAACGATTGATGTGATGTCTTGTTTACGGACCTCAAATAACATGGTTAAGTAAAGAAATCTTTTTGTTTCTATTAATTTGTAAGGATTCTATCGGGATCTACATTTTATTTAATTATACCATCTTGCGTGACATCGTACATTAATTTAGGCGCGGTTTACTTAGTATCGAATGATAGAAATTAACAACTCGACCTTACGTCATTTAATTTTTTTATCGTCTAGAGATAATCGCATGCCTTTAATAAAAATTTGTAGCAACCCTTTCTTATAGTAGTTTCACACGAGGGCAGCACAGTGAGACAGAGCAGTAAACAAAACAGTACGACTGAAGAGTAATGTATTTGTTTGAATCAACTACAAAACAGAATGGTACTGTTTTCAGAATTCCATTGCTTCAATAGTCTCAGTTTTGTCACAGTTTCAAAAGGATGTATTTAAAAGGTGTTATGAGAGGAGAATTACGCTGTAAGTATGCATTCTAAAATTAGCCATACTGTCCTATACACTGTTTTGACTCACAGATAACCCTCGTGTGAAACTAAGATTATGTCGGTGATCTTTTTTATGGGCACAATTTCTTGTGTACCGATTGGATCGGTACAACAGTGACAAAATACTTGGGGCAGTGTTCCTTTGTGATGTGCCCCGTCTTTGTCTGCATATCGAGATGTGCCCCGCGATATTTTAACCTCATGTCATTATTAAGACATCAGTTACCCGGTGGCTGGGAAGATCTTTTTTTAGATAATACTTCGATCATTTATACTGAACTGAATTGTGGTACTGGTTCGAGAATTTGTAACTTATAGTTTTTAAAATACTTTTACGTTAATGATTCTATTTGTTTAGAGTCTGATTGGAATCTAAATAAAGATATTTTAAATGTTTTATAGACGCCAAAGAGGTTTCTATTCGACTGTATGTTAATACTAAGGAAGCGTTTCTAACTTCTATCTAATAGTATTGAGGTAACATACCTATAATACTTACTGCTTTGCTTTTTAAGGAATAATGTTCAAATAGTAAAAATTACATTTAGAAGTTAAACGTAACAATAAGAGATGCATATTAATTTAATTATATAAAACTAGCTGTCGCCCGCGACTTCGTCCGCGCGGCATTAAAAATAGATGTTGGCCGATTCTCAGACCTACTCAATATGCTTACAAAATTTCATGAGAATCGGTCAAGCCGTTTCGGAGGAGTATGGGAACGAAAATTGTGACACGAGAATTTTATATATAATATATTTTTTGTAAGACATAACAAATCTTTCGCTTGCGTCAATGGGTAAGGATGAAGGAAACGGGCGGGCGAAGGAAACATTAATTAGAAACCTGGCCTTAATTAAATTGTAACGTCTCAGCGAATTTTGCTCGCGCGGTGGTCCGGACCTTTATAGGACTGGACTTTATGACACAGGCAATATAAGCTACGGAGTGACAACGCCTTAGAATTTGGAAAAGTTTATTTTGTCGATTCATCAATAAGGACGTACAACTTAATTAATTTTCGAGAATTTTTCTTTTTACTTATGTCCATTAAGATGTAAAATATTATTGGAATCTTTTGTCGACATTTTTAAATAGATAGAAATAATAATATCGCTAATTAAGCTATAGTTATTGATTTAAAATACTGAAAAGAGTCAAAAGTCATAAGACGTAACATCATCATCCTTCCATCATATGATGTTAATAAAAAAACAAATCACTATCAGCAGCTATAGAATGAGTTATTAAATTGATGAGCGGCAATATCCTTTAACAAAAAGGCGTTAACCAAGAAGAATAGATTTATATTTGAGTTTAATTAAAGAATTTTCATGCTTTATAGACGCGGGTCAATAATTTGCCGGTAGGAATAAAGTCGTGGCAGGTTAAGGGGCGGGATTTAAAAATAAAAGAAGTCAGCCTTAACATTGTAAGATTGGTTTTTAATAACCACTATAAAGCTTTTTCAATAGTTTTATCTACCCCTACGTGTACTGTAATTAATTAGAACAAATATTGAATAATTATTATCAAGAATTTAACCCTTAAATTTTGACTGCGCAATAATATCTTTCTATAATGTTGTAGAGCTGAATAAATCATTTAACTACCACAAAGTTATAAAATACGTACTCTGAGTTTTTACTTACTCCTTTAATATTTTATTAATAAAATAATGATCTATATATATAAAAGAAAGTCGTGTTAGTTACACTATTTATAACTCAAAAAAGGCTTTACCGATATGGCTGAAAATTTTTGAGGAGGAAGCTTAGAGCCAGGAGACGGACATAGGATACTATTTATTCGTTTTTTTAGTCGCCTACAAGTGCTGCTTTATATTTAACTTACTAATGTTAAGTTTTTTTATATTCACGCGGACGGAGTCGCGGGCGACAGCTAGTAATTAATAAAATCTCATGACTTACAGTTACTACTTTTAAAGCTTAAAATTTGGCGTATATAATTTACTTTTAATTTTAATTCGAATTATACAAACCAAGATATGTCTACTTTATAGAAGGGTCGGTATAGCCTTATTAGTGTGTATCCGGATCTAATTTTCACAGCGAGAGATCTACCACGCTGGGTCTTTGTCAATAGTGACGTCATTAATCATGCACCAATCAGCCCAGGGGGTTGCTGTACCGTTTGATTTGTAATTTCTGTGCGACTGCGTTAAATTTCTTATTTACATCATTAGTAATGTTAATTTGATCGAACCCTATTTTAGAAACACGCACACAACTACAAAAGTAAATTAAGAATATTAAATAACGACAAAGTTTGTATGTGTGGGTATAAATGCTGGGAAGGATAAATATAGATAAGAGGCATTTTAAATATCTTAACGTAACTCGTTACACTGACTTCTGTAAATGTGTAGGCTATAAAACATCGTATTTTGTGCCTTTTTGATAATCGACATATTGGCGCTGAAGGTACCAGTTTGTAGCGGTATTGAGAATTCGAATTAATATATATTACGATAGAATTAACTGTCAGTAACATCAACAGACGCGTTTAAATTAGAACAAAGCAAACGCTGTCATTTCCTAGCAATGGTCTATCCATTTGTAGAGAGATCAGTGCCGAGTAATCATTATATTATACTTATAATAAGTTATTGATTAATCTTAACTGTTGATATGTTTCTATGTTTACTTATTAATAAATCTTTATCCGATTAAAATGACGAAACTAAACGACTTTATTTATAAATAATTCTAACGACATTTGCATATGGTTAAAGCTTATATAAATTTTAAATTGGTTATTAAGCATAATAAAATTTTACTTGGACATTACTTAAGTTCTTTGATAACGGAAGAATTAAAATTGTCGTTAACCGATTAACCGAATTAAAGTATATTTGTTATAGCGATAACTTTATGTGTGCATTAAGTAAGCCCTTTATTCAAAGTTATATTTTAAGTTGGAGTTCCCCTTTAAAGATAACATTAAGCTATACACAACAATTTTAAGATAATCAGCTGATGCGTTTAAACAAATTAATATTTTAATACAGTATAATATTGCGTCTATATTTTTTTAAATTAGCAGATTTTTGTTAACTTCCTAATATTTCTTGTACCATTCCAATTAAGCTATGCTTAAGCTAGGTTTACGACAATAGTCGAATGGTGGGATTCGAACCCACGACCTCGTGATCGAAAATCCGTACCCCTAACCATTAGGCTATTGATGTTGTGATAGTTACGAAAATAGCAAATTAAAAAAATGTGTCATTGCAAATGTTACACGATTTATTATACTTTCATATTATTAAACAGCCATTTATTAAAAAGGTTATGAAAATTCGCAGCGAGCGGTATAAGACTAATCTAAATTATAAAAGTGAAAAGTGACGTTTATTGCTCAATCAAAATATCTAACCGATGGAGTTAAATTAAATTTTGAACGCGGACGCCCGCACCGGCTGAATTCCACACGGACTTCGTTTGGTTCCGGTTCATCTGAACTAAAAGGTCACTTTCAAATGATTACAAATGTGTTATTTTGTAATTGGTTTAAAGTAACTCATAAAAATAACAATTAAAAGGTCTTACAGTTTACGCAAAAAAACTTTTTACTTTATTTTAGTTATATAAGCACCTTTAGAGCAAAAGCGTCCGGTTTTGTTAGATTTTCTTTATTTATAGAATTATTAAATATTGCTGAATAGATCTTTATTATTGTTATCTTTAGTAACTAAATACCTAGCTTATTAAATTCATTAGGAAAAAGTATTTACGGTTAGAATCAAGATGGCCGTTCGATGTGGTTAAGGAGAAACCTTTACAATCGAAACTACATTCGATATTGTCAAGTTCATAATAATTCTACGTTGCTTCCCGAACATCGCTAACGAACATAACTCGTACAGATAAGCACAAAAGGCAAACTACACGAATGGAATAAGTAAATTAATTAAAACAATACCGGTTAACATACCATTTAAAATGTTTACTGGCCCAACAGACACTTTAATATCACAAATAAAGGCATGGGCTAGAACAAGTGGCGGAACACGTCGGAGGCTGCAGCTATACATAGCGTGGGGTGGAAGCATCGAGTAGCATATTAATGAGTTCTGCAAACTATTTTAGAAAAATTTTCATTTAAAAAAAACATATCACATAATGAAATGCAGAGGTTCTGATCTACGTATCGTAACAACTTGTACTTTGTTGGAATTAAAAGTGCGCAATTCGAGAAAGAGACGATTATATGGAAATATGCAAGTGTGAAAGAGATGTAAGACTATTAAGGCAGGTGTCACGATACATCTGCCGCGGTGGTCGGCACGTGCGCCACCAAACTCTTCAGTCGAAAGCCGATTTTACTAAGCGTTAGATTTCTCTTCTAATTCGATACAATATCATAGTAAGAAGTAACAGAGAAACTTAATATATTAACTTATATTATCTAATTTTTATGGAAATCATTCTAAAAAACAGGCGAACTGACATTTATAAAAAAAAATAATTTACGGTTTTTAGTTCGAATTTCTTCATCAAGTTCTTCTTCAACATAGTACAAGCTCTATATATTACATACAAGTATATGTTACTATGTATTTATATTATGTTATTCGTGTTAATAAGACGCAAAAAATATCACAAGAAGACTTTGAGAAATGTTTCGTCGTCTCCAGTTATTTTTGTTTAACGACGGACGTTTAATAAGAAGGCAACTGTTACCGAGCCCTCCAAAGATTAAGTGCCTATCCAAGAATCTTGGGTTATAATTGAAAAGTAAATTCGCGACCACTTTTTTCGTCGTCATTAACATGGCGCGGGCACGAGCGCTCGCCAATTTTATAAGCAATTCCGAGATCAGGAAGCTGCGCGCGTGCGACAGCCTGATTTTAATAATAAATCGATACTTCGTCCGACACTGACGTATGCCGCGGGTGCGCTCAGTACTCAGACTATAGATAAACGGACAAGGCAAAACCTACGTTGTACAGAATATATAATGCCATTTTCTGGAGCAGAGTTAAAGATGATCATTAGGCACGTGCAAATCAGCTGACACATAAAATTTTAAACGCCTTTAAAAACATACACTGACTGAAACTGTACACACTCAAAACGAGCACTCAAGCAATATTAGTGACGAATGCGCAAGCTTCACAAGTCCTGTCTATTTAAAGTCAAAGGCTTAATACTAGTATGAAATTATCGACATTTGTACTAAATGTTTATGGGCGGCAACTAACGGTTTTTTGATGATCACCGAATTTTCATAGCGATTTTTGGGAAACGACGATTAGGTATTATTATACTTTGGCACTTTATCCTTTCATAGCCGATTGCATCATGATCGGAGCGACGAAAGATTTGTACTGTCAATCAAACGTAAATGTAACATAGTTAAAGTTTCGTTTCGAACATACAAACATGACTTTTATACTATTGGGCTACCTTATTGAAATATAATTCAAACGATATTTTATTTTTAAATAATAGAAAATTTCTTTTGGAAATTTTCTAATATTTTTTACCATTCCAACTAAGCTCTAGGTTTGTGCTAGGATATGGTTTACGACAATAGTCGAATGGCGGGATTCGACCCTCCGACCTCGTGATCGGAAATCCGTACCTTTAACTATAAGGCTATTGACGCTTGATTTTGGATAAATTGTAAATCATTAAAGGAATAACTGGGTATATTAAAATGATGTAAAACAATATTTTATCACAGGAATTTGTTGTGATATTAAAGCGGTGTGGATCATAAATAGAATAAAGGCAGGCGCCGCGAGCTTGTTAAAAGTCTATTAATAATTTTTTTGATATATTTCAATAAACGTTTTAACACCTTTTCCCTAAAGGTATCATTAGGCTTATTATTGTATCCCCGCGCATCGAAACCTTCGTTACCATTGACCCCTTGAACCGGTTGTCTGAGTTTTATATTCGGGAAGACATTATTATCGTCATTTTACCGGTTACCTTATAATTGTCAATTACCAAAACGTTTTTGTTCTTCATAAGAAATAATAAATAAGTTGTCAAAAAATTTAATCAATTACATGAAACTGTTTATTAAATAAAACTAATGATAATAACGGGAGAATAGGTTAAGCGAGACACCTCTGTAAGCGAGTCTGTTCGCAGCGCACGACATCCATAAGTGAGAAACTGCTTAGAAAAAACCATCTAAAAGCGAGTAAAATATCGCGGTCCTTTGGACTCTCGCTTATCCAGGTTCGACTATATAACATTGTTATAAACTTATTGATGTGCACCGACTGACCGAAATTATAATGTAATTTATTGGTTACTAAATACGGTTTCTTATATTTTTGATGTTATTGCAACCCTAAATTGAAATCCATCTAAAAACTGAATATCGGAAAAGTACCAGGCTCAAAAAATCTATATCGAAAAATAAGTTTTGCTTAATATTATATTGTATTTTTATAAATATAATGCAAGGTATTTCTGACTATATTAATATTGGAAAAGATTTTAATCAAGAATCTTTTTATATGAATCTTTTTACATATTTTAGATATTCTCCTCTTTCCAAAGAAAAGGACGTGGCAATATTTGCAGTTCTTTGTATTTATGTCCGATCTATTGTAACCCACAATAGCTTAAAAGGACTTTGTGAACAGTGTCAATCGAATCTCTTCCTAGGATTGTTGAATTATTGGGCTCATTTGTTTTTAAGTTAATTGCCAGTATCTATAAAACGTTTTTATTGTTAAATCGTTTAATGATTAACAATGAAAAGGAAAGTACTGTATAATGCATCCGCTTAGTATAGTATAAGTGTCGTTGTTATCAATGTAACATGCAGTTGGACACGTCTGTGACCAGCCGGTTCCGTACGTACGAAATGCGCGTTTTTGAAATTCCGATTGCTAAAGCAGAGGCCGATTTCCATATTAACTGTCTTAGAGAATTAGATCGATAACATTAACATGTCTCTGAGATGTTTGTCGTTAATAAACCGAAAGAATGTTGCTTTTCTTTCTGAAATATGCGATTAGAATTTCATTATAATAGAAATTGAGCGTGTATTTATTAGATTTTATTGAAGATTTGAATTCTTTTAAGCTTTATCGGGTTTCGAAATAATCAAACGGTAACGTTTTCGTTGCCATACTGTCTGGAGAAATTCTGAACGATATTCTGGTTACTAACTTCTATGCAATTGTTTTTGTACAAAAATTTATTCTACTAAGTAAAAATTCATTAAAGTTATTAAATGATAATTAAGTTTTGTGACACCTGCTTTACTTTCATTTCTTGTTCGTTGTTATTGTCAGCTGATAATGTCAATTGGTATTAATTTGACCCAAGCAATAATCTTTTCTATTAAACACAACAATGTTTTTTTTTAATTTACGTTAGAAAATTATATTCATTTTCTTAATTTCATAGCTAAAGAAAAAATCTCTTTAACATAATGTGAAATATTAACTTAAGTGTTAAATAAAAAAAGTTTTTAGAATACTTTTAATAAAAATAGGAAAATAGTTAGTTTTAATCTAATTGGATGTTCCTAATTAACTCTTCAATAATATTTGTTAAGCTCAAAAATATAAATAATTATTAAATATATAATATTTATAAAATATTAATAAATATCAAGCTACTCGCAATAAGGCGTAGCTGTTACGGAGCAAAAACCCACGCGTCATTATGCTCATAAACGATATTAAAATAAACTGCCAAAACGAAGAAGGCAATTCGCGTGAAATATTAAACGCTGTACGAAAGTCGGTATACGTTTCATCAGTTATAATAAATAGCTCACCTAAAAAAATTATACGTTCCTTTAAAACAACAAGACGTTTCGAATGCGGCCAGCCCGCGACCACGGTAGTTATCGCGTATTTACATTAAGTACGCCGCAAACTGAATGAAGAACCTCGTAATTTTCATAACAACATAAAGTATATTTATAAATGGAGTGCCCAAGATATAAACCTCCAAATAAACATGCGTATAACTTCGTATTTAATGCTACATCGCGATATTTATACCAAATTGGATTATACTTAAAGATATAAAAGATGATTGGCACTAAACAAAACATGCTATTAATGAAAATATAGATTCCAGCATGAATATAAAAGCAGTTCAAGTTAAGAGTAAATATTGAATATGTCTTACCTTTTCTAATTTATCATGTACTAGTTGTCGCCCGCGACTCCGTCCGCGCGGAATCAAAAAAAATCTTAATGATGTAGCCTATGAGTTTTTCCATGCTATGTTCTACATCTGTGTTAAATTTCATCAAGATCTATGGAGCCGTTCCGGAGATATATTTCCAAACATCCATCCATCTAAACATTCGCATTAATTAGTAAGATTTCAAACGTCTTAACTTTAAAGGATTGAATAACGTAAATTTTTCCTTCTTTGTTGCCATAAAACTGAATTCTGATTTAATCAAGCCTTTTTGTAATTGAACATTGAAACCGGAAACTGTTAAGTATCCTGGGACCTAAGAGCTTTAGTGAGATCCCCAATTACTAAACTGTCACTGCATCCTTCTTTCTCTACACAAATTGCAATTATTAACTGGAAATCGTGAAATTTATACGTTTTCAAACATTAACTTCCATCGAACTAGCGATTGGAAATTCAAAAACCGTCGTGATGTTGCAGATAAAGTTCTGATTCAGGATGTTGTTAATAAGAAACCATTGACTTCGGTGGCAATAAGATGAAAAAGTTTGTCTTAAATATTTATAAAGAGATCGCAAACTTTTATGGTAATATTTTTACGTAGACCTTGGTATTGCAAAGTGAAAGATTTTCGATTTATGGAAGTATAACAAAGAGATCGCTGGAATTAAAAACAGATGTATCTTGGACTTAGACAATTAATATATTAAATATGAAAACACCCATGATATTCATCTCCTAAGATCTACATTACCACACCATAAAAAGGTAAAATCATAGCCTCCTCTTCTTTAATAATTGAGCTTAGCTTATTTATGTTAAAAAATAGGGCATTACAATAAGATACTGGTCGGTGATAAAACCAAAACAATTTAACCAAATCTGATTCAAACTAAATAAATATTTATAATATCAAAGTAACACATTGTATTTATTCTCACGGTTACAAAATTGCCGTCATTAAATCACAAACGGCTATTCGACGACCCTAAAGTGCGACGAATGTACAAAAAGGTCAACAACGGACGCGAAGTTCCTGTAATCATTAGTCTCTGCAACAAAATCAAACACCCAGCGTAGCCATGCCACAACAAACATGCCAGATAAAGGTGTAAGCGTATTTAACCATTTATATTTGTCCGTCTCTTTGCAGCATCACGATAATATATTAGTGATCAAATATAACGATATTTTTTATGAAATGACAAAACGTTGTCTTATTGTATTATGAGTTTTTTTTTAAATTAAAATATTAGCAGATTTTTTTTCAAATTTACTAATATTTCTTTAACAACTAAGCTCTAGGCTTGTGCTAGGATATGGTTTAACGACAATAGTCGAATGGCGGGATTCGAACCCCCGACATCGTGATCGGAAATCCGTACCCTTAACCATTAGGCCATGGACGCTTTAATTAGTTTAAATAGTATATTGTTATTTACGTCATATTCATTACTAGAAATAGACATATCATAAATCAGGTAGAAATACTTCTGAAGATGTCAATAGATCTTTAGACATGATTTTAAATAAAAATTAACAAGAAAACCCAATAAGATTAAATAGTAACTAGAATCAGTGATATTTACTGTAATTTTACACAGTATACAGGAAATAACAAACATTTTATAAATACTTTCACACCCACCGTGGGGACAATAACGACCCCTTTGCTAGTGCAAATGTCCACTGAACCCTCCATTATAGTGATCAGTATAAACAGTGGTATCCGCATTGGGACATAAATTCCCACGGACGACAACGCAAACACTGATTGGATGTATTGACAAGGTTAACGCAGTGTTACCATTATACGTTAACGATTTATGTACATTGTGCGCTAGTGTGAACTACGATTTATGACTGTGGATTAAAAATATTAGCAAAATTGAAGTATAGTTTTTCGATTGTGGCATTTAAACAAATTGTATTTAGAAAGAAAGATAAGAATAAATGTATGATTATTTTTTCATAACTATGTCGTTTGTAATTTAAAGGTTATAAATACTTAATGTGACTTTTAAAGTATTAAAATCTATATGTTTGTGCATTCGAATACTTATTATCAAAACGTTCGGACATTCTCTTATCAATTATTGTTCAAAGAACATATGGAGATTTGTTTTAGTTTTCTGCATATCGTAGTGAGGACCACCGAGGTGCGTCGCTGCTGCCGCGACAGTTGTCTGCAATTTGCCTTTGAGACTGCCGGCGATCAGTCTCTTATCAGCTCATAGAGACGATAAAATCTCCGCCGGCGACGAGTTTATTATTGTCCCGCCCATTAACGCCCATTAAAATCGCAATCAATACGCACTTATTCATACGTCGCCAATCTGACTTGCGGATTTGTTGCGACAACGCGGTGTCGCTTGTCGTTGAATGAAAAATTACCACTTTTATAATACGATAACGATATCCCGCGGAACCGTGTTGACGCTAATTAAATACAAATATTGCTTCCTATCCATCGTATCCGTTTGAAACATCTTTCGGTGACCCAATAAACCTTTATTGATATTCTGGCTGTGACTAATTTTGTTAGTTTTAAGGTGTTCTCGGCGCCGTCTGTAGTAAAAAAAACTAAACAAACATTCCGTAGAACTAATGAGTGTGTAATTTCGTTAGGGAAGCTCTATGTAGGCGGTCCGAATCTCATGCGCGAAGGGGTGCAGGAAATTAATAGTTGTATTGATCTGAGTTTTATGATTCTTTAAGATAATAAAAACCATTTAAAACACGGTCAAGAATTGAACTCAAATATATTACATAGTTTTAGTTTCTTTAAATAGTAATAAAATTTTAATTTAATACTGACATTAAATTTAAAGACAAAATAATTTGGTTTTTAAAAAGAGTTTATTACGTAAAACCTTTAATTGCAGGTATGTAAGTCAAGTATTCAAGTTATTTTAAGTAACGAAAAAAAATATACATTTGAATAGAACATCTTTTTTACACTAACAATTATATTTATTAGGTATTTCGCATAACGTAATTTTTCTTATGTAATCTAAAAATCGTAAAATTAAAATTAAAAAAAAATTAAAAATTATTTTAATTCTGTTAAAACTTATTTGAATAGAAATTCAAAACAATACCTTTTAAAATATTGTTTGAATATTTTAACTGTTTCAATGTGTGTGTAAACATGTGTAGAAATTGTGTGGTGGATTGTGCACCAAAAAAAGGCTAAAATGGTGACCAAGGTACAGCCTAATTTAATTTAGAGCATTTCTCTGTAACGTTTTGACGATAGCCTATAAAGTTTCCGATTAAATTGGACTGTAAAAAGTTACATTAACCTTTCCATGGCACTATTTTGTTCACGTAATTGATTTTTTTCTTTGTAAAGTTAATTCGAAGCCGAAATTTTATTAATTAATTGTGTTTATGGAGTTAAGAAAATACTTGAAATGTTTTTTTTATTTACTTCTTTTTTCTTTGGTATTAAAGGTTAAGTCAATAAAAAATCTAAATACTAAAATCAAAACTACGGTCAAGAATAATGTTATGATGTCATATTTTTTTCTTTCACATTATCATCGGAAAATAGTATTTTTGTACAAATTTAAAGATTTTTTCTGATTCGCAAAAAAGTTCATAAATTATAATAAATATCGATAGAATATTTCACATGTTATGTTCCGGTGCATTACACTATAAGATTTACGAACGGGCAATCGATATCCCATGCAGTAAAACACAAAGGGGCACCGAAACGGCAATGAAGTTTATTAGCTATAGCTGCGCCGGCGCCTGTGTCCCGGACTTAACACCTTTGCGTGGCTAACGAGATAGTAAAAAATACAGAAACATTAAAAAAATTGCATACTTTCTAAAATAAACGATTGTTTAAGAATTTATACAGTTTTAACTTTAACTGAAAACCGTTTGGTAGTCATAATATATTTAATAATAATTAATATAAATTCAATTTATACAGTTACTGTAAAAAGCTCCTAATGTGTATGTTTAACAACGTATTTGTATACGTCAAGAGGCAAAGAACAGGCTCGTGTTGTAGACAATCAGCAGTATGGACGCGTGTCACTCAGTACAGCAATGCGTTAACGAGCGCATGCAAATATCGTCCCAGTCGCGCTAACAATGTTCATGCAATATACTAACGTACCGCTTTACAATGTCGAATATAAAAAATAATATGTAGACAACAACTATAACAATATTTATAATAAATAAATGGTAATATATGAGACGTAAAAATATTTAAATAATTGTCACCCTACTACTTGTGTAGTTCTATAGAAAGGACATCAACGGGAACAAACAGAATGTCGCTGGACTCTAGTCAAAATTATCATAAAAGTTATTATTCTTGATATTTTCAACAATTGAGATTGAGGGATAAATCTTACCGCCTTTTTGGCTCACCGTACAACCAACAATAAAATAATTATTTAGCACAATTATAATAGAACAAATGTACTGCATTAAAGAACGGCACTGCTCAGAAATTTACAGTACCTGATTTCCCTTCGAATTTTAAATTTGACCAGTTGCAAATTGCTTTGACGGTGTCAACACGTCGGCTGTTAACAAGGACTATACGTCTTAAGACCAGTGGCATTGTAGACCAGTGGGGACCTGGTGACGTTTACAGATTGATGTGTTTGATACTTTTAAATCCTGAATCATATTACTCAGTACAATCCTAGTTTCGTTAGTTAAATCGTTTGTTGGTTCCAATATTTATTAGAAAAAAAAGCTTGTGCCCTCAAGAATTTTTTGTATCACAAAGTTTTAGTGTGATTTCAAAATCTGAACTCTGTCTTGAATATTGCTTTTGCACTAAACCGGTTTCTCCGAATTTGATTATACGTACTTTTTACTTGTTATTTTTATAAAACTTTATATAAAGGAATATTTTTTAAAATACTACTTTCTCTGTGTATACCCACAGCGGGATATTGATCCTGTTTGTTTTAAATCACTATATATCAAATCCAATAAATTCCAGCTCCACATGATCCCGTGTATATGCGTCAAACTTCCAATAAAAATGATATATGTTTGTAACTTAACTAAGTTTATAAGAAAAAATATGAAAAAACCATTTTAGTAGATATCCTTGAATTTACCACAAGAAAGTTAAAATGGCTAAAGGAATATATGAATAGAATATTTATTAGCTTATTTCAAACCACATTGGATGCAATGCAATATTAAATTAAAAAGTCTTACTTGACTTTTTTATTACTTGGAAAAATATCGGAAATTTAAAAATATTGTGTTTTATATAAATAAATGTGTTTATAGAAATACACATTCTATGTATTATATATGTTAATTAAATTAATTTATTCATATAAAATAGATACAACACGACCTTTACAGAAAGCGGTTATTCATCATTATTGATAATTTGGTAATTTTACGCATCTTTTACGCATCTTTATATGCATGTTTTGAAATCCAATTAAACGGATACTAATTTATTCATTAGAATTAATGTTTTAGTGTAATGG
Source organism: Papilio xuthus (assembly GCF_000836235.2). Classification (NCBI taxonomy): domain Eukaryota; kingdom Metazoa; phylum Arthropoda; class Insecta; order Lepidoptera; family Papilionidae; genus Papilio; species Papilio xuthus. The sequence goes on along the minus strand of NW_013532534.1, from coordinate 3,751,306 downwards.
ATAATACATTCTATGTTTTTATTTTAATTCCATTTATAGTAGATAATAGAATTAATCGATATACATCATTCATTAGAAGTTGCTTCAAATGTAAAAACACGCAGTATCTATGCATGAATTTAACTTTGTTAAACATTGTATCATAGTTGGACTATTTTTTACGAAACATACTTAGTTTGCTGTCAATTTAGTGCTTTTGCATTCTATTTTAAATCTTATAACATAGGTGATAAGTTTTATTGTATTAGTTTAACAGTTGTTTGTGATAATTGTTTTGTTATAATTCGATTTGGTCAGAGATGTCCACACCTCTGGGTGGCCAGCGACCTCCCGCTAGCTGTAGATTAAAAATCTAAACGTATAGCGTGGGATGTGAATATTTATTCAACAGCCTTTAATATTTGTTTAAACGCAATTCTATACTATATTTAAACACCTATACCGGTAGTTTAACATGAATTAAACACAATGTATCAACGCTGAGACTCGTCTTATTTAAACTTGATTTTTTTACTTGAACTATATTTTTATAAAATCGATACAAGAATGTCGATATGTCATAAAATGTTAAGCATACATTTGATAGAATACATGTCAAGTAAGAAAACGAAAAATACATTTATTGTTTTAAGTTATACAACTTAGGAATATTCTAAGCAGTTTTATAAGTTCTTTAAGCGAGTGCGCACATTTGTAATTGATATAAACAATTTGTTCATTCATTTCATGGATAATAAATTTATTTGACAATAAATACTGATATCTGAGTACAATATTAAATTGAATTATTTTATTATAATCGTTTATTTATTAAACAATGAAAACAATTACATTTTTATGTATTTAATCAATATTTTTACAATTCATTTTGAAAACATATCGCAATAATAACTATTTCCATACAATGTGATCACATTTTATACATAAGATGAACGGCTTGTGTCCAATTAAAGATCATGTATCATATCATTTAAAATTCCACAAACAAAATTTATTGCATACTAAACTTAAATGCTGCAAAAAACTGAATCTAGACTTGGACTTTTTGCTAGCCGCTCCACCATTGTACACGGTGGCATCACTTATTTAAGTTATGTTAAAAACTTTCGCGGTACAGTATAATTTGGAGTAAGGGAATATAAAGAATAATAAATATTTATAATGCTACTTTTCCATCGATGGTAAATTGCGGTGTAATCGAGTGAACATTTATCACAACAATGTTTTTACATCGCTGTATCAGACATGAGCACGGATACAAAGTACGCGTTTAAAACAATGTACATAACGATAAAAGACCAATTAAGTTAAAATAAATTGTTTTATTGTTATTTTGTGCCGCTCGTAAAGATTTAAGAGGAACAGTAGCCATCGTGAGACGCTATTCATTACCTCTAAGAAATTTCTAAGGTTATTTATGAACCTAAATTACAGGGTAAATGCTATTAACCATTTATGACTTTAAACTTCCATATTGCAGAAGTGGAAATCTTTCTACACTTAGGGAGACACTAAGGTAATAATGTAATGGAGATAGAAGAAATGTTTGCAAAGACGTTTTAACGTACACTGTATATTTAACTCTAATGCTAAAGTTTTTTTTATATTGTCAAGTAATTTATAACCATTAAATGCAATCAATAGCCTAATATCGGCAGATAAATAGTTATAATTCATCTTACTAAAAATAACAGTTTTATCTCTGTTTTAATTTGTCAAAAAAAATTGTGAACTTCAAAAGATTAGAAGGGGCAATTCATCACAGAGATCAGAGACAAGTATCGATGCGACGTCAACACTCAGTCATTTGAGATGTCGCGCCGTGACGGCGATGACTGGAGATAACATCGGTGTCATCGCGCAGGACCCACACCACTTTTATTTTAATTATGTTTCAATTATAAAATTAAAATGTATTTTTACAGAATAACTTGTAAAGTAAGATTAAAAGAAAGAATACGTTTATAAATAAAATACGTTACGTCGCGTATGTCAATTATTTGGCTAATTAAGGGTGAAATGCAGATTATACTTCAATTGCGCAAAAGACATGCTACGTAGTTTTAATAAGATCAGTACATGTTCACATTCTAAGTTTACGGAGAATAATGCCTAAATCTACATAAATGTAAAAAATATCTTACTTTTCTTTATAATAGTACGTTGAATTTTGAACCTTAATTAATATTTAATCATCACTTGAATATCAGTAGTTCCCACGGCATTAAGATGAACGATCGTTCCAACACTGCAACGATCAAAGAGCTCAAACTTCCTATCGCGAAATCGGTCTGTCCGGCTCGATGGACCATAAGCACCGAGCCGACTACGCGGACCATTAATTTAAACGGACACGATCAATAAACACGATTATCTACCTCATCAGCGACATTGAATTATTACAAGCTTTTAGCAAGTTTTCATAGTGACGTGATTTGTCATATGAATTTTTGACGAATCAATTAAAAAATATTTTATATATAAACTAGGTATATAGTTTGATCTTCTACGACAACCAGAAATATATTTTAAACATTTTCTATTACGTGTATTTTGTTGAAAATAATTATAATATTATTCGTAAATCTGAATTTTGAACTGATTATAAATACACATTCATATTAAATACACTGGACAAAATCATGTCGGTCAAGTAACTAACAAGCTCATCGAGACACAAATTTGAACATATGAAAAGAATTTGACAGCATTATTAAATTACGGTCGCCACATTAAAAGTGCCGACTTACGTCGTCATGAGGACACGAGGCGTGCGGTCATACATTGCATTTCGATTCAAAAGAAGCGCATTCAAATCCAACACAATATAAAAACCAACGATGCTAACAACTTCATCACGTCAACGAGCGTTACTAATGTTATTTAAGTCGCAATATTGCATTTGAGGCATACGAAATTAATAATTACCCTTTCTCAATGTGTTGCCGCTCATTTACCCGTAACGATGTTTCGGACAAACTTTTGACACCTGCAAACTAGGTATGAATGAAGAAAGATCACAAAATTACAAAACCAATGATAATATGATGAATGTTTTGATACTTCAATTCAATCCTTATTTATTTATTAATAAGTAGGTTTTTCAATCGGCAACATTATACATTATTAAATCTAATTAATAAATCATACTAATATCATAAGTGCGAATGTTTACATAGATGGATGGTGTTCAATTAATTCACATAAATTATTAAATTGTTTTTATTCCATTCTTATTAATTTGTTTTTGTATTGGCAACATTTAAATTAGTACTAATTTTTCCTATATTGGCAACAATTATTCATTGGACATAAGTGTTTGCTACCATAACGCACGCTATTTTTTCTAATATTAATTATTTTAAGTAACTATTCAATAAATAGTTAAAACATGCTAATTAAATTCAACAGATAGACATAGCAAGTAACATAGTTTAGAAGAACACATAGGCTACCTATTAAGTTATTTTTTAATTCTGCGCAAACGAAGTGGCGAGCGACAGCTAGTAACTTATACATGTAAGCGAGCTTATCACCACCTCAAAGGCCGGCAGCACATCTGCGGTTCCTCTAGTATTGCTGATGTCCATGGGCGTCGTTGAACACCCCGGTGTTCCCGCTGCTCGTTCGCCCCCTTCTGTTATAAAAAAAATGTATTATTCTATTCAAACTTTGTGTGTTAAAAGAGTTTGTATGTATCTGTGTATGTGGGATAACATCAGAAATATTTCAAATTAAAATACTTCGATGTTACGGCAACTTGATGTTTAAACATCTGATTTACGATCTTTCATAAAATTAGGGAACAAGCACATCTCTCTACATCTTAGAAGTCACTGTCTTAATGGTTGGAACGTTATTTTTGACTCGTCTCAGTTAACTCTGAGTTAATAAAACTGATGATTCACACTCGTCTGTAACTAGAGTTACATTAATGATTATTTGTAATTGAGTTTTCTCGTAATTTATGTATCCAGAGGTTAACAGTACCTATCAACAACTGACAGAATTTTGAATTATACAGTATTTCCTGATTGGAAGTCAATATGAATAGTAAATATGTTTGTTTACAATAGCATTTATTGTTTGTGTAAGAGTTATCTTTAAGCTATGGTATGTTTTATTTATACTAGAAAATTATAGAAACTACCCATTTTAGTAATATTATAAATTCGAATGTTTGGATGAATGAATGGTTGGATGTTTGTTTGAAGCTATATTCAGAACGGCTTAACGGATCTCGATGAAATTTGGCACGTTGTAGATCATAGTCTGGAAGAACACATAGGCTACTAATTATGTTGTTTTTTAATTCCGCGCGGACAAAACGGGCGACAGCTAGTAGCAAATTATATTTCGATTTAGTAAAATAAATTAAGTAATTTTATTTTTTTAAATATTTACTTGTAATTCAAAAGACTTAAGTACTACCTCTATTTATTTAACAAGTAGTAAAATTAAATTCTCGAAATTGTTTTCAATAAGAAATAATAGTCTTGAAGTTGATTAAGAAATGTAAATATTTACATAATTGACGTTAAGTGCGGCTTGTGACATAGCCAACGTCGACGCTAAGTTGACATCTGAGCATTCACTATTAAAGGGAATTAAGGTGTCGTTTAAGCAAATATTTTCGCAAAGTCAATACATAATGACTTAATGAAGGGAGTACTGACTTTATACCTACGGTGAAGGCTTCGAAGGTATAATTTAATATCATGGACGGCTATTACATAGCTTTTATATCTTAATATGAACACATCTCCCTGATTACTGTGAGACAAGTACCATTAACTTAAAATACGACTTATACTATATTTTAATCTCGTCCGGAATCTCATCGTGTTCAGTCTTACAATTAAATGTTCCGAAATTCGAATTGGATTACATATTAAGCTTTCTTATGGGCGACATAAAATCGTTTCGGCTTCGTTACGCTCACTCCGCATACGATACGTAATTAAAATGACTGTCTCTATTTTCTGTTATAATTATTTTTTTATGAAAAATAGTTATCGTTATTAGATCGACGCAATTAGTATCGTTGCATGATGATTTTGTCAGCAACATGTAACTAACCAAAAACAATTCCAAATACAAAATTTGAAACCATCTTTAACATTGAATATTAAACAATTTAACTTCCATAGTCTTATCATTTACTACACACAAAAGGTCACTATTTATTGCCTAAAAATTATCTTTAAGTTGTAAGAGTGTATTATGAAAATATACAATCGCAGTTCACGTATAAAAGTCAGCATTTGTCATGTGTAACGACCTCGGATATGAATAACGAACAGCTACGTACAGGAGGTGTTCGGGCGCCAACATCCACACCGTCAAAGCTGGGCGTTTCGTATCCTTTGCTAGGGTTGTCAAATATTATTTTACATATTATAATATTCTTAATTTAATACTTATTTATTATGTATGGTAATGATATATTTAAAAGCGTTCTTTATACGATATTTATTCTATACTAGAGATTTCCCACGACTCCGTCAACACGAAATAAACAAAATCAGATAAATTTAATCCAGTAAAAGTCTGATCAAAATCGATACAGCTCGTTTGGATATTATCTAGAAAACACGCGGATTTGCAGACAGACAGGCAGATAAAAATTTGAAAAAAATAAACGGTTTTTCGTTATAAGTATTATAATTGTGTACACGACAAAAGATTTTTTGTGTTACATACACTCCACTCCAACTTTATTAATTGTATATGGATTGTTTTTTCCGAAAGAAACCCTACATTGGCAGTCGTCATTCAACGCTCATGTACACTCGCACTCATCACTTTTTAATTGATGTCTGTTTTTGAGTGTAGCAACAAGCCGCCAACTCGCATCGTTCCCTTACCACTGTTCTACCGCAATGTATGGAATTTGTATTTCATATTTTAAACAGCTGTCAAATATTTTGGCCATAAGTGTACATGAATAAATTAATGTGCTTGCCAAATTGTTTTTTAAATGTTTAAGAAAAAAAAATAATATAAAGTTACGTAAGTCTTCAAAATATTTCATTTGGTAAGGTCTAGAATCAAAATTTAGATAGATTAGAGCCACTCTAGTCTTCTTACTGATATTATAAATTCAAATGTTTGGATGGATGGATGGATGAATGAATGGATGATTATTCGAAGATATCTCCGGAATGGCTGCATGGATCTCGCTAAAAATTGGCATAGATGTAAAACATAGTCTGGAAGAACGCACAGGCTAATAATTAGGTTTTTATTAATACCGTGCGAACGGATTCGCGAGCGACAGCTAGTCAGTAATAAATTTTAAAAACATGATTTGCTTTTCTCTTTGCCAACACTGCATTATGGCATAAATCTTTAATTGTCAGGGGTAGTCAACGGATACAGGTGCCCTGAGAACAAAGCAGGGCTTGGTATAAAAGACATATTAAATCCAATTTAATGTGGTCGAACTTATAAGATTTTGGATGCATTGCATTTAAACTTTAGTTAGTAGTAAAACGGAGAACATGTAGACCAGACCACGCAAGACATAGGTATGGACATAAAAATCTTAATAAGGAGTACATAGAGCTGACTAGGTATACAAAAAACTGGATTCCAACAAATGGAGGAGACTTTTACCGCATTTGAAGGATCTTACAATTAGAAAAAAATGTTAATTCTGTTATATAAAATGTTGAACTGTAAATTACTGTATTGTGTTGCTTATATAGTAGTAAAGTAAATAAGTAACTATACGATACGAATACAAAAGTGTTATAAAATTCCTTGCAACTTCAAATTATTAAAACTTATATCTATTTTACATTTTAGGCGCAAAATTATAAATAGTATAATATTTTGTTAAATTTATTTTCATATATACCTACATAACGCGTTCTATTGTAGCAAACGAGGTAGCGTTAGATTAGTAGATTCGTTGCACAAAATAACGGCGTGTGTGCGTAATTGTTATCAATCATCAATCAATATATGGTCGGAAGTATCAATTATAAATACGGCAATCAATGTATTATTATTCCGTGTACCAAATATTGCCGGACGCAGGTGTATGGTAAACACGGACGTACAGCCCATATGATTTAAGAAACTTTTTACAACGTAAAAAACACACACTGAAGACAAAGTAATTATTATGTAAATTTAAATTGGACGATTGAAGTCTTGCATGGGACAAACTTTTTAGTTTAGAACTCAGTCTTACACAAATATTTGACTTTCCTTATATCTTTTTCTTTTTGTTTTTTTTTTTTAAATTAGGATAAAACTTGAAATGTTATCAACCTGCCCTTATCCCTACGGAGGGTCGGCACAGTATGTACTCCTCCATACATCTCTATTAGCCGGAATAACTGAATAAGAAGGGACTACTTCTTAAGCATATCCTCTTTCACTCAATCCATCCATACTTTTTTGGTCTTTAAAACTTTAGATAAAGTATAACAGTTTAAAATTAGAATAAACGCTTTATTTTGTCAAAATAAAATTACCTTTATTAATTATATAAGGTATAAATAATTCAATAAAAGCACGTCCCAGTATAACCGTTAATCCAAAAAGGGTAAAATGATAGATCCGAGGAGTCATCATAGATAATAAGATTATGTAAAAGTGATTTTATATTAAAAATAAATTAAAGATGCTCTCTTTTTTTGCTAAAGCAACATGTCCCCGGTATAAAAAAGGGCTCCACGTTGAGATTTAATCCGAAACTAATAGCAACAATTTGTACGGGCTCTATGAATAAGAACCGTTCATTTTAAGAAAAAAATATTTAGGTCAGAGTTAAGAATTTTAAAATGATCACGAAAAGTTGCTGTTTCTACTAATTATAAGAAACTACTTGTGTCTTGTACACAGTACAGTTAATGTGAAAACTAAAAGATTACTAAGTTCGATTTCGAACTAATATGGATTTATGAAACTAAGCTAGTCCTTTTTCGATTGTCTGTACATAAGATTAAAATGTTGATGACTTTAATTTTGATTCTGAAACATAGCACTACTTCTATACTTAATCATTTGGATTAAAACTATACACATAGTATTGTATACACGCGTTGTTGTTTGTAATTAAAGTTGTAAGAGATATTGTTTTAAAACAAATATTTTCTATGAGAAACGAAATTGCTTCTAAGTTAAACACAAAATAATTGAAAATTATATCATTAGCCGAGGCTGACTGATGATATATTGTAAACAGTAAGCTCCTCACTTAAATCATAGTTATTCAAATTGTAAACAGAAAAAAGAATGTTAAAATTTGATTGAATGCTGTTCATTTGGATGCACCCTTGGGGTGAATTTTTTCCGGAAGCATAATCAATTTTTCTCGGATGACTGATTTTGGGAGGCATTTGTTGATATCAGAAAGATTACGTAAAAATATTTATAAAATGCATTTTTTTATAATATTGTAAATAGAATTATGTTGATGATGTTCAATACAAAAGATTTCAACGGGATGCAGTGATAATTATTATTACACGTAAAGCACTTGGCTTTATGTTCATGTCATTAAGAAACCAGAAGGCATAAACTGTCAGAAAATTAGTCCATCAAAATGAATTGACTATTGACGTATCTAACGTCATCTTATCTGTATATTTTATGTCAAACAACGATTATGACTAATGTAATAATTATAACCTCAAAGTCTTTTTTCCGAATGCTTTGTCTTCTCAATAAGAATACACTATTGTATAATTTTTACACATCTTCTTGTAGACAAAACTTATATTTTGTAATTATCGAGAGCTATTAAGTTGAGTGCGTTGCCATAAGAATACATAATTATAACATTTGTACAACTCCATTATGATAGTGTGTATTTAGTAAAGTTTTTCATACAATAAAAAGAAGTCCTGATGTATTATACGTTTTTTTTGCATATATATTTTTTTAATTGTACACTATGTTTTTAAACTATTATTTAACGAAATTACCGCTCTCTAATAAGATATGAAGAAAGTCCAATAAGAAAGATCTAGACAGATTTTCAGAATTCATTTTAGGTGATGCGCCAAAAATATTACACATTCACCATTTATGACACTTTTAACTCGCAAAGCACCAGCTTTGGTACTATTTTATTTTTAAAGTTTTTTTTTTATTTAGGTAGCATTGCAACCTCACCCAAATTCAGATGTGGCGTATAAAATACAAAAATATATTTTTTAACCTCCCACCCGCACTCATAGTTTTTGGCTGACACACAAATTTCATAATAAAACTTTTTTTTTAATAAAATGATTTATATGGACTCCCGCTATTTTTGTTTACGACGTTATCGTCGAACACAAAGCGAAAAGATCAATATCGATCCCCGTAAATGTGTTCGGCATGATGCGAGAATTCTGACACCAAACAGCAACCGATAAAATCTTAAAACAACTAATGTTTTGAACAAACTCTTTTATGTGGGTTAACTTAATTTTAGTACAATAAAAGGCATATTTTAAAGCATTGTTTGATTTTCGAATTGGCTCCTTAATGCGGGCGACTTTTTCTACTATTATAAAAAGTTAATGGGGAATTTATATCTAATGGTTTAGAATAGTAAAAAATTAAAAACAATGAAATCAAAGATAAGATGAAATTAATAATATCTTGAACAAATCTCAATCAAACACCTAAGCTTAAAACTTATCAAGAGAAATTCAGGTATATAAAATAATTTTATGAGAAATAATATATTTAAAATGTTAAATGATTTCACTACTAATGACAAGAAGCAAATTATGACGAGTTTATTTTTATAACTCACATATCACAAGACGTCTACTTAATCTATGACAATATTTTACTAACATATAGAAACACTGGAAACATAACTAGTATCAATTAGTCATGGAAGCTTTACACAAGTCGACGTATTTTTATTTGGCACGCGTATGCAAATATTTTCGATAAACGTCTCGCATCTCACAGGTGTCCGTAGCCCGGCTTAGACGAACAAGAAATAAAGATTAAAGGAATTCCTACGGACTTTATACATATGCTAGTTATTAGTTATAACTTACAGCGATTTTATTTACTACCCGCTATAACTTGCACGATAATTTCTTTTGCGGCAAAGTAGAAAAGTAGCGCTTTGAGTGTTGTAAATATAGCGGGCTATTTCTTTTATAATTGTACAGGTTCAGTTTTTATGGTTTTAGGTCGGCAAACAAGCGTACAAGTTCTCTCATTTAAAATTACTTAAGTGCTCTACAACCGAACTATAACAATTATGTGCTCGTGAAAAGTAATTACACATATTATTTATTTCAATAAATTAATTAATGATTCAGTCAAATTAAATATTTAAGCTATAATAATTCGTATAGAGCTGACAATTGGTTGAAATGTTTGGAATACAATTATATGTGAACCCTGAATAGTTCCTATTGGATTCTGTATTTGGAAAAAAACGCTTGAAGATACCAATAATGGATCTATCCGTTTTTCGATTAAATCTTAAGTTTAGATGAAAAAATGAACTTTGGCTGAGTTATAATTCATAAAATTACTTACTAACCACTGTTTCTGAGATATTGTAGTTCAAAAAGTTGAAAATATCGTAGTTTTCAGTTTTCACATATAACAGTGTTCCGTACATTCCTACCATTTTTCAGCTCCATAATAATTATTATAGCTTTAGTATTCAATTTGACACTCATTTTCACCTTAATTTTGCTTATATTAACGAGGCATAAGTATACTTACCTTCTAGTAAACAGTCAATGCAAGTAGGTGCAATTAGCTACTGTTTAAACCAAATGATATTTTGTGAACTTACTAGCTGTCGCCCGCGACTTCGACCGCGTGGATTTAAAAAAACTTTATTATTACCCTATGTGTTCTTCCAGACTACATTAACATCAATACAAAATTTTAACAAGATCCATGCAGCCGTTCTGAAGATACGTTCAAACAAACATCCATCCATCCATCTAAAGATTCGCATTTATAATATTAGTAGAGATTACCACAATTATTTAATAGTTAATAATAAATTTACACTAAATTGCGCGTGAATAGCAGTTATTTTGTGCTAGATTTTTTTTCTATAATTTTTCTAATGCTTAGTACCATTTGATCTAACAATAGTTGAAAGCCGCAGCGTATAATTTCAAAGTGAATTAAAATGCGGGCTCAGGCTAGTTCCCTTAAGTCCCTACCTGCATGCATCAGGATTCCGCTCCCCACTTAGCGCAGCTCACCTACAGACCCGTTGCCCGTATTCCCATTTAAAGTATAAAAAAATGGACGTTGGATAATGTTAGGATCTAGTAGCGCGTTAGGATGACGCGAGAAATAGAGATACTCGATACTAAATATATTAGAAATTGCAATTTTGTTAAACATTTCAATATATTTATTTCATCGACATACAAAATACTATGTTGTTTTTTTGTTACTTAATTAAATGTCTTTGTGAGTCAATTTTTTATTTACAACTGTTGTTGTTTTTTAAGCATTTTAACAGTAATTATATATTAAAATGTATGAAGATTTTTTTCTATTTTTTTCACAGATTTTAACACTTTGTCATCAACAGTCACTACATACACTAAACTTCGATTCAGACAAATCTTAAAAGAGAAATAGTAATTTAGCAATTCTAATAAAATATTTTTCATCTATTGAGATGTGGGAAGGTCTCTATGATGTTATCTATTATAGTTGACCAGTTTGATGGCCATATTAGTGGTCATTGTGGTAGACACTATGCAAAACTAAACAAGTCGGCAGCAGCTGACTGTAACTATAAGCTTGGCGCCATATAAATGTTAATTTCACTTCTTCCCTGCTCTATGAAAAGTATAAGTGGAAATGTTAGTAACATCCTGAGTCAGATATGCGACGGGTTTTCCCTTCTATAGAATATTTATAAAATAAATTATGGAGACATGAAATCACTTATTAACTAGAGACTGTTACAAAGTATCGATGTATTGCATAGTACGAATATTCTGGTACTCGATCGTGGTACTGACAATTAGCTTAAAAACACACATATAGTACAGTAATAAAGTACACGAGTTTAAAGAAATTGACTCTGACGGATTAGTATATAAGTCGCGTCTCATAATAATTTTAAACATAAGTGAATAAATTTATGGCCATCTAACAACGCAACATTTTTCTTGTGAACATCGTAAAGTATCGGCGTGACATGGACTGGTCGAACGTGCGTACAATTACCCGGCCCGCTTAAGGAGATGCACCTGTTAAAATCCTATAATTACAACTATGCTAATGGCAGCTCAAACAAGTTTACATACCACCATCGATGTCATTTATCGACCACGATTAAAAATCAATAACAAGATAAAAATCCAATATTAATTTATAATGAAGATGTGTATAATAAGAAAATATCCTATTCGTCTACGAACTTGTAGGAAAATTGCTATTCCTAGTCGAAGAAATGTGAAGGTACTCTGAAGTATGAAGTCTATTAGGCGATAATTTATAAAAGTCACTAGACTTATTGTCGATTTGAAATGATAGTGTTTTACTTGGTAAATATTTTTACAACAGTTAGAAGTTGCATTCAGTTAGAATATTGTGCTTAATACTACATACTTATATATTATACTAGACCTTACTTGATATCTTAGATGATAGCATGAATTGATAGGTGCCATATAAATTACAACCAAAGGGTGTCGATTTGTATGCGTGTGTCCTTCGCGAAGGCCGGCAGCAAAGTGCGCGGACAGTGTGAGTGACCCGTCAACGCGGCGCGGGCGCATGCGCACGGCTGGCGCGCTGCGACGCGCGTGCGACTCACGCTGCGCCTACTCGGCGTGCGCCAAGTTAATTACTACGACCAATATGGCGCCCTGTCAACATATTTTTTAATTCGAGAATCGCACAAAGGCATTACCATCCGTAATCGCGATATGTATTGAAATCTTTTTTTCGACAGTAGCAAAAACCATCGCGACCTTCATCAAAATGCCAAGATTAATTCTTGTCGAGACATTTTTATAATGTGCACTCGTCTCACCACGAGCCCTCCGGTTCACCGCCTTTTTTGGTATGATACCGGCCGCCATTCTTGACGTTTTGTTTAAAATAAAAATCCTAGACCTGCCACGAAATTCCCAGTCCTTATATTGCATTGACAACATTTGCTAAGCCATTGAAAAAAGTATTGACTGGTAGTGAAGCTTCAATAAACTAGTTTCTTCTTATTGATTTCGATTTTTAGTGTTTTAAATATTTCACATAGCAGCAATTACAGTGCTTCTTACATTTCTTACATTCCTCCAAGCAATACATATGTATACTCATATACATATACGTTTAAATTACTAACTACAAATCGAACTGGAAGTATGAAAATCCTAAAATTAGCTCTAAGCTTAATCAATCTTATTGTCTGTCTTAGTTCGCCTATTTCGTAATATAGTAGCGGAGAATATGGGAGATTGACCTTCACCCATCTGACAAATGGGACAAACAAATATTCCTCTTGTCAATCGGATAAAGATACTCCTAACATGTTTGACATTTAACCTTTAAATTATTTGTTAAAAATAATAATTAATAATGTATTTCACACCTATGTTGTGATTGGTCATCGAACCCATCAATACGGTAGATCAAAAGGTACCGCCCGCATTCGCGACGCGTATCGTCGTCGAATCTTTGTCATTCGCGCTCATGTCGACGTCGAGACAACGTTGTAACAGGCGCCGCCGCTGTTGGCAATTAATGCAACCAAAGATCATCAATAAACATCTTTATCACTTCATCGCTCCGACAACGGTGTACTTTAACGTACAGACCAGCGCAGCGCGTAACTTTTGAATATTCAGTCACGCACATCTTTCAACGGGATTTCTGCGACTACGCTTTTATTCATACGTTTCTTTTTAGCTTCTGTTCAAGATATTTTATAACACTGGAATAAATTAAAATAAAGAATTTATAATTAAAAAGATTTCGCTAAAGAAATAAAACCACTCACGCAAAAGAACTCAGAATATTTGATTATCACATTTACTTTTGTAAATGTAAAATTAGCCAAAATAACATTTAAACGAGGATTTGTAGTTAATGTGAGGACATTAACTCCAAACCAGATAATATTTTTAAAATTATAATTTTTTAACTTGAAAAAACTCTGTTAACATTTTGCGAATTCTATTAACTCTTTATAGGGAATACTTTACAAAGTAAATTTTATCTGCATTCATCACGTAGGGGGTAGATCTACGAGTAGCTGTAGTATGTTCATCACACGTTTTAAACAGCTAAAAACAATGTTCTAATGACCGAGAGCTCCATTTTAAAGCCAGTCCGTCCAATTATGACCATTTAAACGAACGAGTAGTATGACTGGCCGGTCTAGTCTCATGCCATCTACGGCAATCCGAAGATCGATCAATGCCGTACCTTTGATATTGTTTTTCTCCGTAATTCAGACGATAAGCGTATAGTAAAGGAATCGAGATAGTTCAAGCAAAAACTTATAAATATTTCAATGTGGCGATGGCCAGGGTATATGTTGTTAAATTAAAAAAAAAAACGAATAATGGTGAAACTTCAGAAAAGAATACGAACGTTGAGCTACATCCTACGGCTAAATTTAAATGTTGGGACTAAAATCCGGAAATGAGCCAGTGTATTGACTCAACACTAGCCTTACTAAAAGGTCGACGTTTGTGTCACACTCATTCTGACACTAGACTTTGTAACGAAAGCACGTCATTCGCGCCAAAGGATTGTAATTAATAATGTCTAAAAATAGATGAGAAAACACAAGATTTCTGAAAGCTGGCCAAAAATATAAAAATATTTTTTTTTTTACAAATACGTTGTATACAAAGTAGGATTCGAATACTTTGTTCACGATAAAATATAGGATTATTATATTACTTTAACGAATTAAAAATGTTAAATTAATAACGAGACCGTTATATGTTATCAACTAGATTTATTCCCACGCTATATCCAGCGTGTATGTGATTAATTTATCAATGACTATAATCGGGTCCGCGTATCTCATTGTATCAGACTCTCTCACGCGAGCTTCAAGCTAACATGGAATCTCGAATCTTACCACGCAATCGAAACCCGCACTACTCAAGCGAAAAGTAATTATTGATCTATATAATTGTTTTCAAACAAGTTTATAATTATTAATATACCAGCCATTACCCGTGATTCGATCCGCGTGGAATTTAAAACAAACTTAATAAATTAATAAGTGGCAAATTTCAGCGTGATCAGTTGAGCTGTTCTTGAGATATATTCTATCAAACATCCATCTACCTAAACTTTCGATTTTATAATATTAATAAGATGGCTATAACCTTAAAGGCTTTTTTTTTACAAATATTACTTAAATTTTGAATTTATACTCTAGCACTGCTGTTCAAGCGTATTTTTTTTTCTATTACGTGATAAATAACATTAGTAGTTCGTTAATGTAATATATTAATTTATGAATAACAACTGACAATCTTAAAACAACCAAACATCAACCATTATTAAAGTTACGATGCCACATAGTTTTAAAAAGAAAAGTTGGAGATAGAGATATGAATAGTATTAAATACTTGGAAACTGATATATCTTTTCATGTATCTGATATGCAAGGGCAGAGGTACGAGATCTCGCGGTGTTTAGCCACGAGGACGCCCCGAGCGGTAGCTCCTCCTTCCATTGTTACAAACAATACATTGTAACTCCTTACTAACGAGACTTACGGTTGGTACAATTCATACGCTTATAGCGGGTTAATTAAAAGTTATTGATGTGTTATTAATATAATTTTCTTAAAAATGAAGGTTTTTAAGTCCTTTGCCCCATTATACTGTTTTAATTCTACCCTTAGCATTAAGAAAACAAGATGCTGACGTTTTTCAAGTTAGTCTTCCAAAAAAGTGTACTTGATATACAAAATATCATATCAATTGCTTTCTTGACATAAGCTTTTTAAATAAAAAGGAAACGGTTAATAAGGACCAGGTAAACTAAAATTTGACTCGTACTGGCCAGTTTATATTTGTTTTTAATTTGAATACTTATCAGTCTAGAGTAACTTTATTCCTTTTTTTCCAATTTAATATTTTAAAGGATCTTTTATTTGCGAAATTATTATTTTAATCTCCGTACAAATTGTTAGCCTGATAAGCTTGTAACTTGCACCAAGGTCTCAGATATAACCCCGCAGCATTCTCACATTTGTAAAAACCATAATAAGCAGTCGCTTTTGGCATATTGTATTGACACTCGATAAATATTTGCGAGATTACGTTGCGTCGAGATTGTACGGACGATCGTCTACATTTCGCCCAAGGGGAGGCATACCAATACATTAAGTTGGTAAGTAAAACCGGTCTACCTCTAGCTCCGATATATCACACTTCCTATGCATTGTTTATTACTTGGATCTAAAATAAGTATGCAAGGACATGAGAAAATAAAAAATAAGTAATTGTAGACGGTCTCTACGTGAAATAAAATTTCAGCTTCAATTGCTTGGTTATTCCTCTTTATGGTTTTATATGTCATATCTTTCTTGAAAGTCCTTTATTTATTATTTCGTTTATCTCTTCATTTTATTATGTCTTCTGTAAGGATGCAATTTCATTAACTTTTTACTTTGGAAAGTATTTCTGCGATAAAGTTTTATATTAAAACTAAAAATGCATGTAATATAATATTTAATTATTTCTGAATTACATTATAAAGGCACTATTGAAGTATTATTATTAGACAACATATATTAATAATAGTCTTTAAGCAAATAGACATAAGGTTTAAAATAACTAAAAGGGTTTTCAAACCAATGCCACAATAAAAAACATTGGTAATAAAAATCATTAACACGTGTGCGCTTTATTATCGATGAGTTTGTAAATGAATAATTTCGTTGTAATTTTTTTTTAATCAAGACTAAGGAATGTTGCAAGGGCGCCTCCCTTAAAAAGCCTAATTTAATTTAACAGGTAGGCAGTGTTTCTTTAATCATAGGCTTACTTCTAAATTATATACCGCGTTAATAGCGCTCGAGCAATCAGCATTATTTTGCTACTGTTTTTTTGTTGACTATAAAAAACGATAGCCAGAAACGAAATTTGTTTTACTCGGTGCCCATGGTCAGTTAAACTTAGAATTCATTATATTGTAGGACGAACATTTAGTCGTAAAATAAAACAATATTTGACCAGTTTTAATGCTTGATAATTGTCTTTTCGTAAAGATTAAAGATTCTTGTCCTCAGCTGTAAACATATTTTCCGGACATCCTGTATATCAAATTAAAATTTTCTAGTTATGACTTGTATAGAATTAGTTGTAACTCTCAATAAAATACAACGAATTAAAAGATAAGTTAATCAATTATGACTGAGTCCTGTAACATTTTTTTTTCAACAATCCTAATAATTGTTTGTAATTATACTAATTTAAAGTATTTTAAATCGATCTATTTGTTAGTAATTGTAATATATTTTTTATAATAAATTACATAGCGCTATCCTAAAGTTATTCTTTAACATTGAATTCCTCATTAAATTGGGATGACTGCGCAATATCTTGAATATTATAAAGCATGAGAGTCGCGATTGGGGTACGGTTTAGGACAGGCACGTATGGTTCTTGGTAGAATAAAACAAACCGCGTGCTTTGGTATCGTGCCTTCCGTTACGTCAGCACACGTCGGTTAAATTACAGGGGTAGCAGAGAGGTTAACACTTCTTAGGTGTCAAAATTGCCATAATTTTCACAGGCGCAGTGCACCACGCCCCACCCTTAAAACAAGCCGACTTTTTGCCCACTTGAAAAAATTCAAACTCAATTTTCTTAATGATTTGTAGCCGCAACCGATATTTCGAAATCGGTCGATCCAATATCACATCCTCAATCGATCGTGTGAAAATAATTTTGAAATTTGACCAAAGCAATATACCTTCATTTACACTGCGATGATTTTAACTTCATAAGACTAAAACATTTAACAATAAAGTGCGTAATATGCCGTATTATTTTTGAAAATCAGTCATGGAAATAAAAACTTATAATATAAATCTAAAATTATTAAAACAATGTAAACATCTCAAAGGCCGGCAACGCATCTGCGGTTCCTCTGGTATTGCTGATGTCCATGGGCGTCGATGAACACCTCGGCGTTCCCGCCGCTCGTTTGCCCCCTTCTGTTATAAAAAAAAACATAATTTTAAAAATCGTGTCAAACATTTCTAGTTTTAATTTCAATGTAACACTGCTTTCCTGCCTGTATGGAGTATTTGGAGAATGCAATTACGTTTTCCTTAACATTGTTACATACATTTGGTAGCCATTCATTATACAAATCGTCTATTTCACGCCGATTTATAAACAGCAGCTTTGAAGCATAAATCAAGTTCAACACAAGCTCTGTTATTGCATGTTTCTAGACAAAATTAATAGCACGCTTTTGACGGTTAACCGAACGTGAAATTGGTCGAGTTTGAAGTGTGTCGGCGAGACAAGTGTGGCGACAACTGGGCCGGACTCAGTTGTCTGTTAACATGAATTGTGCAAAAGGGGTCCTACCTGAGTACAGACAGCGCCAAAGTTACGTTGGTAGATACAATTGTATACAGAAGAAAAATGTTTCAACTTGTGTGAACAGTGGTACAGTATCGTCGCGTTACATTACACAATACTAACAATGAGTACCATCAAGTTGAAGGATCTTTTTTTCGCATGTTTAATTTCGTTTCGCGTGGAAGTCAACAAGATGGACTCAAGGGTTTCCTCAGCAAACTGCTAAACAATTGTTGCGCTATGGTCAATAGAGCGCGACTGGTTTTTGTTATTTTTTTTGTGAACGTATTTCCAAACCGCTATTGGGGTCTAAATTAAGTTTACGGTAAGTCTGAAAGGATTTAAGAGTTATAAAAGTCTTAGATTGTAAGCCGATTTAACCGGTTACATATTGTCGGTAAAATGTCGGCAGATCTATAGATATTTGTGCAATCACAAAGCAACATGTACCATGTGTTTACTACAATTTGACGACAACCCTTTTAAACATATAGCTAAATTTTCTATAAAGAAAACGCTTGAACTAATAAAAGCAAATAAAGGATTGTGTACATAATCAAAGGAGTAATGAGAAAATACATAGAAATATATTGATATAGCGAAAAAAGTAAAACGTATCGTTAATCATAAAATAAAAGATGCGTGAAACGAGCACAAAGATTTTTTTGCTTGCCAAAGTTTTCAATATTAACGCCTATTGTGAGGAATAATTTCTATGAAAGAGATGGTTATCATGGTGCGTATCTCATTTGCTAAAATTGCGTATAACAAAAAAAAATCGGAAGTCTTTTTGTGTCTTCACACCGTTGTTATAAACGATACCGAATAAATGTTCAATAGTGTGAAGATAATAAATCAAGAGTGGTTCCTTCCTGTTCTTATTGTGTTTAGAGATATTTTGTGACAATTCGCAAAAGTTGTACAATGTATGTACAACTTAACAAATAATTAAAGAATCGCTTGACACACGCCATTACATACTATGTGATGTTTACAATCGCTCACGCCTTACTTTGTAGAACTCGTGCCATTAGGGAGATTTATATTTTAGTATAATACCAACCGTAAATTCATTTGGAACTCTACAATTTCACACAATAATACCCAATTCCCGGAGAAGTAATAAATGGCGTACCAATTATTCGAAACGCATTAGACCGGAAGTTTCCGAGTGCTTTTATAATAGGTTTTGAACGGAGATCTGATTTTAAACAAACATCCATATATGGAACGTTTTCGGGCGTCGCCTAAGCTGGTAAGTATTGAAGATTAAGAAGAAATCCTGTTATTGTTTGTTTTCTTTACACTAATTCTATTGTATTGCGGCTTTGGTTAGTTATGGCCTCACGTTCGGTGGAAATCTCTATGGCTGGGGACGATAAAGTAGCGTTATTTTAAATTATACGAATGAATTTATGGTCATTTAAATTTATTTCAATAGTGAGTATCCTCTGCCAAAAAATGTGTTTAGCTTTAAAATCACTATGTACATTTAATATTATTTCCTTAACTTAAAAAAAATGTCTCCTTATGTGTGACAAAAATATACAAATTGGTTTTAGCATACTGATTTTATCAGTATTCGACGACAGAGTTATATAGAAATCTATTTTTTGTCTTTAAAATCGTTGACCAAATTGGAAACAAGATTGCATGTTCTAAAACTGTATCACACGATCTTTATCTTTGATAATATATGACAAAGGGACACGACTAAACAAAAGGTGTAACTTCGCGGTGAATTCACAACATTAATGAATAAAACCAACACCTTGTTAGTTATTCAGTCACACGATTCGTTTTGTAGAAAAAAATATTTTAAACCAGATAAATTAAACCACTAGATTACTCTTAAAAGCATCGGCTCCTGTATCTCGGAGAGGCGTCGTAGTTATCGAAATTAATTCTATGAATGATTGCTGTTGAAATAAGTATAGAGATAACTTGTCCCTTTCACGAGTATCTATTATTTTTCTTTTCGGTTAATGACCGTTTCTCAGTCCTGTTACTAGACGAAATCTTGAATGTATTACGTATTTTATTTCAGTATTTTGTAAATATCTTAATTGTAAGTGTTATTTTAGTGCTCTAAGATTATTTTGTTCGTGTCACAATGTTAATTACTTTACTCCTCCGAAACGGCTTTACCAATTTATAACATTTTATATGCATACTAGCTGTCGTCCGCGACTCCGTCCGCGCCGCATTGCAAGATAGTAGCTAGTTATTAGACCTACTAAACATGTTTATAAAACTTCATAAAAATCAGTCAAGTCGTTACGTAACAGTATGGTAACTAACATTGTGACACTAGAATTTTAAATATAAGATTCAGTAGGTTTGTGAATCAGCTACTATCTAATTTTTAATCCCAGCAGATGGAGTCGGGGGTTACAGCTAGTTTGTTTATTTTTTGTGCTTCGACTGAATTTAACAAGAAGTGTTGGCTTTATCGTTAACATTTACTTAACGAAGGTAATCGTTTTTATCGGACACATGTTAAGTATAGTCGACACTTTGATCAAACTGCCTTAATTTAATACGTGTCTTACAAGCAATCTGAAATTCAATTAAAAGGATGAAAGTAATTGAAACAACGTCAGCGAAGGAATGATATTATCATGACTCGATATCTATCAGCTGATTCTACTAATTAGGCACATACACGTAAGTCAAAATGAATATCGAAATAAATTGAAAGCTTCAACCATGGTGCTGGGGAGATGAGAGATTTCCCTCGGGCTGACAAATTTTTGATCTTCCCCTTTCGTAACCGCTTATCGGTTGTCTTTAAATACTCAATAAACTAATATGACAGTGACTCAGATTTATTTATATTTAAACTTAAAAATAAATTAGAGTTAAAAAAAATCACCATGTATAATTCCTTGGCTTTCAGATCATTGACATTCTAAGCAAAAGTTTGGTAAAATCCTAAACTTTGTATAGTATTTAATGCTAATGTTGGGTTTTAGCAAGTACATTGTCCAAGCCGAGCGTCTTTCGCTGCCACATCAAAGTCCGGGGCCGACAATGCGCCCGGATCTTGGCACCGCTGAAGCGAAGACGCGTGCCTCTAATCTCTATTGATATAACGGACCCGAAACCGTAAGAACACCTTACGGATTTTTTATTCCCACCTCTTTAGATTCTACGTCCCTATAAAACGATACACCGTTATTTTTTTGTTTGCCCTTTCATATAAGAAGTGCATTGAACGGTGCCGTTATGACAAACAAAAACGTTCAAGTGTTACAGTTTTTTGACATAACTGTATCAGCTCCCTTCGGTTCCGAAACTCGAGCAACGCGAGGATTCACTTCAAGGTGGAAGGAAGTAATACATTATTACTCCGCATCGAAACTTACGTTATTGAATTACTTTTAAAACTGATTCGGTTTTTAGGTTGCTGTTTGCACTTTCGCATCTGCTCCGGACTATTTTTTTCTCGCCAAAGATTTTTTGAAGTTATATGTGGGCGCTTAATTACGGGGCACGTTTATAAAGATAATGTAATATAATCCTTATTGCTAACAATTGCGACAGAGCAAGGTGATGCGTAGTCCTTAACTTTATCTTCGAAATATGTTCGTAATGCGATATTCTATTGATTCATAAAGGTGACTCTGGATGCATCGTTTTGGCACGTTCCCTACAACTGAACTATTTCTACATCTTGATGGCACCTTGTCCTGTACGTTTGTACATCTTTCGATCGCCTATCGATAATTATTAATAATAATTCGTAACGCAGATGTGAAGGGTTATTGTGATTATTGTTATGATTTGTACAGATGCAGCCGCAAGGTGTGGCTCCTCTATGAATAATGGCATGTGCCTCATACGGTAGGTACTTTGTTGTTATAAATCTTTGCGAAATCACTGCCCTTAGAAAAAAAATAGTAAACTTTATACAAAAGATACATTCTTTTATTGTCCAAATTGATGAAATACTCAAACAGAGCAATGTTATGTAGAAGAGCCGAGAGAGTTATGTCAGGACCATCCAAATGGAGGTCCATGGTCTCTGCCTAGCCCTTAGGATTACAGGCGTGTTTATGTTGATTTTGTGTTACCAAAATTAAAATGATAGTAGTTTATTAAAGTGCAATCGTTCAAAATAAATATCAAGGAGGAGAATTCTAGATTTTGGATAAAATAAGATAAATAGTAGTGTTACTGACTTAAAAAAAATTATGTAACTTTCCGAATCACTAGTTAGATTGAAAAGAAAATGTTAACCGTAGATTACCCAGTACAATCATCTCGTCGGCGAACTTCAAAGGGTTATCTGCCGGCGTTGACAGATGACGTATCGGTTGCACAATGCGATGGCATAAAGGGGTGGAGTGCATCGCGATGCAACTCATAGGGGCACTCCACGGTCACCTTTCGCAACCCAACACTATTCAAACCCCTTCTCAAATAAAGCACGTGTGCAAATCACATTTATTGCAATCCTTGTTCGCGATGATTGATTAAATATTTGATTAGGTTAATTTAACATCTACTGACATTCGTTATTTTACTTAACAAAAGCTTACAAAATTTAAATTTAGGATCTACACTAAGGTATAGTCTTAGCGATCACTTAATGAAAGAAAGTCCTTTAGAATAGAAATAATACTACTAGATTCTGTAGATTTGGCCAAAGAAAAGCTTATTAAAACTTTGAAATAAAGTCGCTTGCTTCCAGAATATTAATAATATTCTTGGCAACCAATCCTAAACAAATATTGCAGTTTGCCCACTGGCGCCTGTTATTTGATAGCGCTTCAAACAATGGTCATTTTGGCAAACACTCGCTCGTGGGATAAACGATTTTTTCTATAGTTGGTCGTGGTAACGCTTTACTATACCGTAATAACGTTTGAAAAAAAAATTGCACTTAGAATATATTTATAAAGAAATATTGATTTTAGATAAATACATTAGCGTAATATATTTAAATTTTAACAGTGGTAGAGCCCGCTTTAACATCTTCGCACGAATTGGCCCGGCTCGCTCGGTGATATACCACGACCACACCGAAGACAGGCGTGAAATGGTAGCAATTCCGCGTTTCGTCTGATGATTTGCGTCCCGGAGACCTAATTTAGTCCTCTTTCCCTTCCTATCCTATTTCTTATAAGGACAGGATGGGAAGTGGAAGTAGACTTTCCGGTTGAGAGGATGCATGGAAATATTTTATTTATATATGGCTTAAATGCAATTGTGTATGTCTATGGACAACGATCACTTCGCTATTTCAGCGATTTCAGGTGGCCGCTCGCTCTGCCACCTTATAATATGAAAAAAAAAATCCATTTTCGGCGCCCACTAAACCACCTAGCTTCGTCCCTTGTAACAATCTTTTAACTTCGATCGGAATTTCATATAACATTCCGTCTATTTTATTTTTATTTTGATTCAAAATGTTAAACGTGGGCTAATCTTTATACGGTAGTAATTTACTGCCTGCGATTGAGTTAACTTTAGCCTTTTTAAATTATCTAAATAAATCCACAATTACCAAACGAGAATACACAACATATTTGTATCGAGATCGGAATTTTAGTTCCCATGTTAAATAAAATTATCTTATTCAATAAAAAAGGTGTCTCAAGAAGCCGAATACCCGACGTGGTCGAGGCGTTCGTATGGTTCTGACACACAGCTGTACCCTTTTTAATTATCTTTATTTTTTCATATAGAAATTCGGCCTAAGAATATCTAGTAGGTTATGTAGTAATTTTAAACGTCTAAATTTCTGAATCTCGTTTTGTATGGTAAAAAAAAAATTGTTATATTAATAATGACTTCCTCTGTTAACAACTAAGATAAATACTAAAATAACGCCTTTGCAAATAAATTTAAAGTAAGGATTTCATACCAAATTAAACCAATAAGTTTTGTAAATACTAAAATGAATTTGTTACAACCTTTGTAATTTATTCTCAATATCTTCGAAATTATCAAGCAGTGTATCATAAGGCTTAAACTTTTTAAATATCAAATGAAATCTTATCGAAATACGTTGAATTCGGGTACAAATTGAGACGGGGCTCGATCACTCGAGATGGTGGTCGGCGATAAGCAGACACCGTCACTATAAAGACATAATTTAGTCAGCACCGAACAAAAAGTAAGAGACGGAACTAGATGAACGATTCTGCCTCCGCATTTTAATTAACGACGACCCGCGAGCGTCCTGTGCGGATCCAACATCTTCGCTTTTGTTTTTAAATTGACATGCGTTTGAATCTTTTTTTTATGTGGCATCAAAGTTAACGAATTTATTTGTTAAGACATCTAAATTAGTATATTGGTTATATTATCTTAGATCAAGATTTATGTGGTATACAATATTCAACAAAAAATTAATAGCCTTAAATACTTTGAGTTGACTTAGCACATAGTTTCAAAAAGTCCGAGAAGTTACCGTTAAAAGGGTTGGATACGATTATGATTTTCGAATTGACAATAGGTGACATTACTCTCTTAATATCTGTGCATCCTATTACTAATAGACATGTCAAGGACATCCATATCTTGGAGAATTACTATCAAAGTTACAGTAATTTTGTCGGTACATTTAAAAAGATTTATTCACAATATAACCTTCTTGTACACGTTTAATGAAGCATCTCAACTTCCTGTGTTGAAATGTATGGAGCGGTGTTCGCAATCCGGAAATGCTTTTGTTAAAATGATGTGCAAAACGAAAGGGTGAATACTCAGCTCTTTAAATTGTATAAAACGTCATAATTTTACGCTTATCGCACTTTATATTATGTCTGCAACTTTGTTATTTATGAAGAAAGTTATCTTCTAAAGTATTAGGTATTAAAGACGATTCTTGTATTCTATTTGACATTAGAATGACAACAGGCAAATTGTCATCGTCGAACTACGCTTGCTTTTGGTGAGGCTCAGTATGTCCTCCTGGAGAAGTAAACATCGCTATCACCCTTCATATCTAAATTATCTCACTTCTTACACACAATGCATCCATACTTTCTCCGGCTCTCTTCTACTTTTGTCGCCATCCACAGTCGATCTCATTACTTTTCTTTCCTTATTTTTGGAAACATCATCTCTCCGTGTAATATTATAGTAAAATTTGTCGTAAAACTTACATATTCATTTTTATTATTCTTTAATAATACGTACACTTATTTTATACACATTTGTTATAAGCAAGCCTAATTTACTAAAAAGCAGCGTGTAAATATTTATAATTTTATTACACCGTTGCATCATCAATATGCGTTTGGAATAAGAGAAGTTAAATACTTAATCCAAATTATATTGTAATTAAAAAGAAGTTAACATTTATAGTTTTAATGTCTAAATAAACATTAAAAATGAAACGATACCTGTGAAGTGAATTATGACTTAATTATTAAAATAATATTGCGTTAAATTTTTTAATAAAATAATTATTAGTTATAAAACAAAATTACTGATCCTCATTGCTTGCGGGATATCACCCACCTATAGATATTTTACTACTTAGCATTTAACTCCGTCCACGCTTAATTATAACAAAATTAGTATGAGCCTATGTGTTCTTCCAGACTTTGTTCAATATTTACGCCAAATTTCATCGAGATCCGTTCAGCCATTCTGGAGATATCTTCAAACAATCATCCATTCATCCATTCATCTAAACATTCGCATTTATAATATTAGTAAGATATGACAGACTGATACACGTTTTCTGATTAAGAAATAACTTTAAAAAAATATTACTTTGGTTCCTATCCAAATATTTAGTATGTCAATTAGTAAAAGACAAGAAATATAGCAATATATCACCATGGTAACGCTTTTAAAAACTACTCTATATTGTCAAAATATTAACTTTTTCTCGAAAGGAGAATTAATAAAATAACACCCAAGAAATAATCATTGAATATAATTAAAATTCAATACTTATTTTAACAAAGACTTATGTTTTAATTCAAGTACAAAACTCTATAAATAGTAATCAAATAAAAATTAATCAAACATTTTATTGTAGCATTTGAATAATTTATATTATAATTAAAACTTAATTAACATAATATAGGTTTAATTATACACATTCGAAAGTGAAATTATAGTACCAAATCTAATCAAATGAACCCTGCGAAGAGAATTACGAGCATTCTCAGCATTATAGAAATTAGAACTTATACTAATTTCGATAAAATATCACAGCTATTAAACCATAAAACATGTTTCTGACCTTATTCTTAGCGGGATGTCGGCGCCCACCCATAGGTGTTGAAAACAGACTGTCCAAGGAGACGAATGTAACTTACGTATAAAATTATTAACCCCTTTTTATCGGAGAAAGGTAAACGAGCAAATAACACGATGTTACATGAGTACTACTAACTGTTAGAGTTAATAACAATAATGAGGGATAAATACGTTACCTGACTTTTTTATTTGAAATGGTGAAAAATGCTCGTACCTTAATTTCATACAAAAATTGCGATGTCGCAAAATAATGTTATATTTCTTTTAATTTAAAGAACGTAATTAACTACAAATTTTGTCTAGTTAATATAAAAAATAATTAGTCAAATATTAAACTGTAAAATAATATCCATGTGAGCGAATTAATAAACTAATCCTTAGTACAGTCGTAATAAACAAATAAACCGATCGCAAAACGCAAAGGAAACGGTTTGTCGACGACAGTTCTTGTAAATCTATCTTCGATAGCAATCTTGATGTAACGACGTATGGAGAGCGGACTACCCGACGTCCCAAGCTTCATATAACAGCGGGTTTCCACTGCTGTATTTTATTAATATATATAGCCGTCCCTTTCATTATCTTTGCAGAAACAAAGACAACATGTCAATGCAAGTTTAACGATAGTTTTACTGTAAAAAAACATATCTCGATGAAACTGAGTATCCCATGAAAATCAAAACAATGTAGACTTTATCAATGATATCGATCTAACTCGATTGTTTCGAATCATACAAATCGATATGCAGATATAAATCTATGTCGAATTTGAATGATGACACTAAATTTACTATTAGTAAGAAATTCGTATCTTACATCGATATGTCATTGCCAAGATATAGGTAACATGACACAAACTCCGTGACACAAATACTTCAAAAAAAAAATCCTCTCGTCTTCTACTCTTATAATCATGTTAAATGTAACACCGATATTTTGATATTATTATAATAATATGGTCAAGCACTTGACTTGGAATTTGCAGGTTCTGGGTTCGAGTCCCGCCATGTACCAATGTGTTTTTTGATTTCCGATTTACATATGTACATTTATCCGACGTTCTTACGGTGAAGGAAAACATCGTGATGCAACCTGCACATGTCTGAGAAGAAATTCATAGATATGTGTGAAGTCAACCAACCCGCACTTTGTCAGCGTGGTTGACTATGGCCTAATCACCCTTAACTTAGGGTAGGCTCCGAGCCTTTCGGTGGGGACATATAGTGAGCATCAGCATCATCAGATGATGATATCCAAATATGGTCGATAAATACTTAGTAGATAAAAATAGTTTTAAAATATAACATTAAGACATTACAGAACAATAAATTAGATAAATAATATTGTTTAAAAATGCAATTATTTTAAAACAGAAACCCAAATAAAGTCACAATTTTTATTTGTCGGTCGTAATATCTTAGATAAGTAAAGATAAAGAAAGATTTATTTCCCTCGAATCGAATATTTGAATAATCACAGTTAATCTAATTTCGCCTAATCGACCTTAGTTAGATATTTGTCATAGTTCAAGTGTTCTACTATCATAAATTTGTCATCTGCACGGGGTTCCAATAGTAAAGGGTAAAATTTATTGCGGTCTAAAACAAACAAGGGCAATGTCCCACTGTGACTCCTTGTGAACTAAGAGTACGGGGTAAATGCAAATTTGAATATTTTTATTCATTTCACATTTCCAGTTTATTACTGCCTAACATTTTAATCTTACTAATCTTATTTCTTACTAAAAATAAAATTAATGTTTAGATGGATGGATGGATGTTTGTTTGAAGTTACCTCCAGAACAGCTAAACGGATCTCGATGAAATTTGGCATACATATTTTTTATAGAAGATAGTATGAAAGTAGATTTTATATAAAAGTATGGAAGAACGAATAGGCAACTAATTTTGTTTTTGTATTTTTAATACCGCGCGGACGGAGTCGCGGTAGACCGCTAGTTTTTTATAAAGAGTTATTTTTAAAAACACTAAATATGTTCAATAATGTCAACCCATACATCATGTTCTTTAGAGGTAAAAGTACGTTTAGGTGACGGAAAATTTTACCCCGAAATCTTTCTATGACCTTATCCCGACTAAACGAAGCGACCACGTGCGATTTTTCTATTCTACCAAAGGATTTAATCGTTATTAATCTACGCTTAGCTTTCTTTGTATAACTTTAAAAAATAAATTTTTGATAATATGATATTGGCACGTGCACCGCAGGATAAAGCGTGGTCCGTCATAATATTGTAAAAAAAATCACATTTTTGGCACCTACGCTAACGACCGACCCTGTTGATTTGGCAGATGTTCTTTTTGGTCATTAGAGAGAAAAAATCAATTAATGCCCTCCGTTTGTGTATAAAATTGATTACCAGGGCTTCTGAAGTCGGGCCGCTGCGGGGCAGCCGTGTGAACTCTGAAAATTACAATTGCGCACTGTCTAATGGAATGATATCATTTATCTCTGTCTAACGAGTATATAAACGTGCAAGTGGAAAGGAGACAGCTGTTAGGAAGTAAATAGCGCCTCAGTTCTACGTGCCTACATTTTGATTGATGAACAGAGAAAACGCCTCGAGTGAGTTAATCACGCCCAAATTTAATTTAGAAAGAATATAAAAATACGAAGGCTATTCATTACGTTTTATTTGTTTTTGAGATATCTTCTGGCTTTCGACAGCGCCGAAATGCAATGTCTTTAAGCGTCAAATAAATTAGAATTATCAAACTATTTTAGACCTTAATACATAAACATTAAGTGCCATCATCATGTTTTCTGACGGTCGAAATTGTATTTTAATGGTATATTATTTGCGTAAAATGAAACTCATAATTTCGTATTTTATAAAAAGTTGGTGAAATACTCTTTTAAATTCGGCTCATTATTTTTATTTGGTTAGGAGTTTTTCTGCACATTTCCTTATTCAATCTAAAATAATAAACTTAATCGTTTTCATTTGATTCTAATACTAAAATAAAATAAAAGAAGAAATCAAATTTTATCACAAAAATCAATTAGCAATCTCACAAAAGTTTTATTTGTTTAAATCCCTTGACAAACTATTAACAACATATAATTGGGAGTTCAAACATTTTTTAAAACTAAAATTAAAGTAAACGTTTGCTATTAGAGCCATTTAACGGCGGACCATTCCTGTCTATAAACATAATACACCTAATGGTTCAGTTAAATTTGGTATTTGTTCAACGAACAAAAAATGACGAGAGTAGTTAATGATCATAAAATAATTTTTGATTGATGCGAAATAACTTTCCATAGTATTTCTTATGGATTAGTAATTAATAAACAAAGTATTGTAATTATATTATAAAAAAACTATAATAATTTTCCTGTAATACTTAAGTTATGACTCTTTTATATTTTTCTCTCATTCATCACAACAACACATGCACATGTTGCGCTCAGTAACAACTTAAACGGAAATTCAGTTACGTAAAAATAAATAAACCAGTTACGTCTTACTATTACTTAATAAAATATTAACAGCCGCTCTATAGTTTACTCTGTCCAAAACTTGAAAAATCACTCATTATTAAAAGATTACGCATAAATAAATAGATAATAAAGTAAATTGAAATCCTTAACAAAATTACGAGGATCAAGCGCTATAATGACACCGGAACCCTTTTAATAGAATTAAACACAAGTATTAGATAATTTTCTCGGCATGGCCCTGACCGCCTTCGGAGAATTACGTTCTCGCGTTACTTGAGTCAAAAATCTACTTATAGAATATCCTATAGGATAATTAATAGCATATTTTGATTGCAAAACTACAAAATATTTAAAATATAAATATTTAAAGGTGGAGTATGAATCCTATGAATTATGTATAATAAAAAAAATGTACATATTCTCTTATTTCGTAATATTCAGATCTATCATTACAACTAAATAATGTTTATTAAAATTCAAATATGTTCATAAGTTTTGTGTTGTTAGCTTAAATTACTGTAGACCTGACTACAACATAAAGGAACCGAGTCAATAAAAAAGATAAGAATTAAAAATATACATATATCATAGTTTATCGTGAGTGACAGCCCTAAAAATCAGTCAAAGCGGCACCTCTTTGCACATTTTGCGACACCTAAAATAGCTACTAATTTATTGACGATAGGTACTTGCTACTTCACGTACGTGCAAGAACAGGCAGATGTATTCAACTTGTTATCTGAGTTGCGTGGGTGGACGGCACGCGCCTGCGTTGCCAATGAACTGATCTCAATGCTATCCATTGTTGGACACCCCTGTATAGAGATTAGTGGGACACGATTGCCATTTACTTCCTTGTTTACTTTGCAGTAGTAAAGTCAGCAAAAACACACATAATATTTTATCGGCATACTTTTTAAGACATTAGGTAATAAACAATAGCTGCCCATATAAGTTATGTATCGTCTATAACTATACTAAAATCAATATAAATTGCATTAAATTTGAATGACCTTGACCTAGATCTCTAGTAAATATATACTAAATCTTATTGTCAATACATCTACAATATTTATACATAACTCTATTGCGCTCTTTTTACTCTGATTTAATATAATTGTAAAGCATTTATGATATAAGTTGATTTTAATATTTTTAAAAGTGCACCGACATAAACCTTCAAGTTATGCTTTCCCAAACGAAAATAATGGATACCACTTAATGACTTCGGTAATATTGTCAAATCTGACAAAGTTAATCTGACAATCGACGGTCGGTTCGAACTCGACGCGGCGCTTCGGCATCCATACAACTCCGAAACGTCCAATAAATTCAGTCTTATCAAGAAAAATTAACAGTTAATACCGATCAGAAAATCAAAATTATCAGTTTTCAATATCAATTTTGGTGAATTCGTTACACAGTAATGACAACTTGTTAAGATTATATGCATTTTTATTGGTCTTAATAAGTAACGATATCTATGGATTAAGTATATCGTTCATATATTCATGATGCTATAATGATGTAAGCATTCCAGGTAAGGGAGGACCGCCGGCCACGAACCACCCCTAGCGTCCATCCAAATTACTAACTCATTAGCTTTAATTACGTTTGGTTTTTTACATTTGTCTCTAATCAAACTAATATCTTAAATCACGATTAAATTTATATTCTGTTATCAAAAACACAGAGTCGAGTTCATCAATTAATGAAATCTTCGTATCGAAATGTATATTTGTTCACCAATTTTTATTTAGTTTGTTATAAAAAGTTGAATGTTTAAGAATATTATTGTAAAATCATTAAAGCGAAATAATCACTTATTACATACATCTTACCGCATCCGAGCCACAGGCAAGTTTGTCCTGTATTTAATTATACCAGTTCGAGACCTTTCGCCCTGCGTGTGTCATGGGCCTTATTCATAGTTCAATGTTATAATATTTAATTTCTTCTTTTTAAAGCTCATTTTTTGTAGATAAATATAAGTTAATTAAAATTAGCTTACTATAATACTTTAAATAAGCAAAAAAACACTGGTTAAAAATTAAGCTTTTTCTTTCGAAGTATTTCGTGATAATTTTCGAAAATTCCATTTTAATTTTTTTTATTTTATTAATTAAAAGACGCGCTTCGACTATGAATACGAGCGTATAACATCCGTTAAATGTAGATAATTTGTTCGTTTGATAATAATTAATAAGCGGTCGCTGATCGTGACCACCGAAGGGTGTCGTGACCGCGGCCTCTCTGACCCGCAACAGATTGAGATATCAAAATTCGCATTTCAATCCCGCACTGATAGCCTTCTTTATAGTTATCATTACGACTCCTGCCTTAAGCAGTAAACAATATAGTGAAGATAACAATATTATTAATTAGGCTTTGTTCTTATAACCATTTAAAAACTTACACTTTTTTTAGCTCAAACTGATTCTACGTCTCAAATAATAATCAATTCAGATCGACATTTTTTGTCTTTTATGTATAACCTGCTTGTTTGACACTATAAATATAATTACGTAGAAATAGTATTGGGTATGAAGTCTTTAAAATTATTGAAAATAGCCATCGAGGGACAATTAAGCTTAGTATCATATACAAAATACGTAAGTAAAAATGTGATTGATCTGCATCATCCGATATTTGCGTGCAAAAATTTGTATGCAAACCAAATCCTCACGACTGTTACGACTAACACTTTAATTTTTTATACTAAAAGTTAATTGAGCAAATGATTATGCGCCGATCGTCAAATAAAAATGCTTGAAAACACTGTTTGCAAGAGTACATTGAAGTTAAAACATTTACATAATTTTGATAGTTATCAGTCGATGGACATCTTCCAGAACCTGTACCCATACTTGTTACTTTGCTAAGTTTGCGTGCGTGACCATAAATTTTATGTAAATAAAAAATTTACGCAACAAATTGCATCTCGTTTGTCTTTTTAATGTAATTTATTGCGCGGTGTAACGACCGCGGCCGATGTTAATTCTATTTACACATTCTCAGTAACATCCTTATCTCAGATCTACGTAATGGTAAGTGTGGCTAAACCGCTAATTGTTTTTTGTTTTGAATCGTACAAATTGCCGTATCCGTTGCGTGAAGCGCACACAGACTGGGTTTCATCGATTGCGATTGCTCTGATTTATATTTCATTTCTTTAAACGATTTATTACTTTCCCAAGGTACGGTAAAATCGCGTTCAGAAGTACTTACGTCATGTTTTTTAATAAAATGTATTGATTGAGTACGTAATTATATGTGGGTATGAACTTTAATATAGTTTTTTTTAACTGAAGTGAGCAACTGTCAAAAATATCTCTCTTATCTTACAAGCCAGTGACATTATATAGCAAAGTTAATTAAAAAGAAACATGAAAAACGAGAACAATTCGCATTACACTGTAAATAGCAATACTTCAAAGGTAACGAAAACATCGATTCAAGTTTTTTTTTCTCATATTTTATAATGAAACATTTTAAATTGTGTATTTGAGTGTACCACTGCAAATAGACAATGCAATGGAAGTAAGTGGTAACATGCAGATAACATTTAGTTTATATTAGCCCGGAGCCGGGATTGAGCCGTACTACAATACGGATCTAGATAAAGGATATTGTTCCCGCCTCTCGATAACGCCTCATGGTATTGTTCAAACAATATTTAAATATACACAAACATATAAACAACTGACTTAGTGTTTGGAACAAAGGCCGCTTAACATTCACCATTTGTGGATTTTTATAGCGTGTCCTTAACACGTTTTCTGCCTTGAATAAAATATGTATCAATCAATCAAAATGCAAACAAAAGCGAAACCTTGGAAGCGCCACCTGCATTTATTAAAAACAAAAACATTCGTAGGATACGAACAAAAGTACGAAAATCAAGTATTCGCTTGTATTCCATCTTATGATTCACAAAGTATTTCGTATTTTTACCACATTTTACAAATTTTAAATCGACGTCTTTAAATACCTAATGATATTGAATTATACAGAATGTAAAGTAAGGAATAGTAAGACATATCGGCAGTGTAACGGCCCACGCTTTTTGAATACTCCAGAGACTTATCAAGTCGATTGCTATGTTTACATCATTATGAAGACATAAATATATTCAACAGTAACATTTAAGGATGTCAACGAAAGTGTAAAAAGTAAGTGAAGTAAGATTTGCTTTGATTTGACTTGACTTAAAGTCCTATGTCCCCGCAGTGGGGCAGAGGGCGTCCACAGTGCGCCGCTAGTTCGCTCTATCCTGGTCTCTGCGCTTGGTCTCGGGCTATGTCAGCCCAATCGCCTTCATTTCGGCAGCCACTGATCGCCGCCAAGTTTGCTTAGGATCTTATTAAGATTTGCCTTTATACTTATTAAAGAAAATCTTACTAAGATTATAAATAAGAAACTTTAGATGGGTGGATTGTTATGAGGTATCTCCAGAACAGCTTAATAGATCTCTTCTGATGAATGGATCTCGATAAAATTTACCATTGATGTAGAATATAACAAAGAAACACACATATGCTACTAATTACGCTTTTTTATTCCGCGCGGACGGAGTTAAAGTAAATAAGTAAGATAAATTAAACAAAAGTCTGCACAATATTGAATATTTTATGAAAATAAAACAAGAAATTTAATTCAAAGAAAAAATAAAACATTTAAGACAATCAGTAGTTACAGGCATGTTCAGTTGTGTCCGCGCTTAACCGCGTCAGCCGAGATCCCTATCAAATCTACTACTTTAACATCAACAATGTTACCTCGGACATTATAAAAAATAAAATTGTTGAAGTATATTCTTTATGCCTATTACCATAAGATTTAAATTCTCTCAACATTTAATATCTTCTTTATATTACTAACAGCATCAGTATAGTTGTTTATATACATGTTGATACTTTTGTCGTGTTATCAGCATTGGATCTGCCGCTCAGTTTTACGATAATCGTATCAAGTGTATTAAAATGCTAAAAATGTTTATGTTTATTAAATTTCCTACAGCTACTTTTATATTTTTTTTCATAATAATTTCTATAATCAAATACCTCTAGCTTTGGATAAAATTATCATTAAAATACACATTAGGGCTTTTTCGACCAGAGTAGATAAATATAATAGTAATTCTCGTGTCACAATTTTCGTTCCCATACTCCTCCGAAACGACTTGACGATTCTCATGAAATTTTGTGAGCATATTGAGTAGGTCTGAGAATCGGCCAACATCTATTTTTAATCCCGCGCGGACGGAGTCGCGGGCGACAGCTAGCATTTTATAAGTTTTATAAACAAAACATTTTGGGACAAATTACTTTTGAAAGAGTACTGCTCTCTGGACAAACCATAAATTTTATGTTGTGGCATAATTTTAGCTTAAATTCGGGACAAACCGTTGTCTCTGTCAACAACTGTGTCCCCAATTAGGCCATACTAAATCCCTAACTTTGTTTCACTCTCGCATAAACATGACCTCAACCATAAAGCTAGTGTCACACGAGACCAGAACAGTGAGGTAAAACTGTACTAATATTATAATATTATTTTTTCTACTGTTTTGCTGCCATGTGAAACTAGCATAAACCTATATTATGGTTCGCTCTCGCATAAACACTACGTCGAACCATAAAAGTGACCGGCCCGCGACGCTCGTCAATTTATACTTCAAATTAACCTGTCGTGTGCACTTAAGGTATGCAAGTAGACGTCTCTCAAACGAATCGGTGCAATTTTCAGTTACCGGGAGGCATCATTAATGTATTAATTGTACAGACGAAGATTGTTTCGTTTTCATTTATTTGCTTGTCCAAATTCTCAGTCATATTTTCTTAATTCATTTCATTTTAAGTATTCCGGCCCAAGCACGGGTAACTCTCCATTATAATAAAACTAGCTGTCGCCCGCGACACCATCGGTGCCGAATAAAAAAAAACTTAATTAGCAGTCTATATATGTTCTTCCAGGCTGTGTTCTACATATGTGCCAAATTTCAACGAGATCCATGCAGCCATTCTGAAGGTCCTTCTAACAAAAATCCATCCATCCATCGATAAATCCAAACATTCGCATTTACATTTTTAGTAAGATTAACTCTGGTTAGTTAAGTAGGTTTTCTTTGTGTACAATTTAAGATTCTGTGTTCAGTCAGAAGCTGTTCGGCTAATTAATGTTTGTCACAAATACATAGTTAATTGACCGTCTATAACATCTAAAAATCATGACGAGGAGCAAGGAAGGCCCGCGAAGTACTGGCAGATGGACTGTGACACCTGCCCTTTGGCAGTTTATATCTCTTTCTATATTATTGACTTTGTATATTAGCTTCTCTTTCTTGAAACTACTTTAATGAATGGCTAATAACCTTCGTTTGTAATAATCAAAGATATTGCGTAAATAAAAATTGATTTAAATACAATTTAGCAGATTATGATGTGAAGTTAAATTAATTTTATAAATAGAGCATTATTCGTTTTCAGAAAAGAGCGTAGTCTAAATCCTTGCTGCAAATCACCTAGGGATTAAAAAGTCCCGGAAAAAAACACGTGTTTAATGGATGTTTCTTAAGCCATGTACCTATTCATATTAGTTAATTTAGTAACCAGGCTTCCATATTTTATGTAGTCTTGCCTAATAATCATCATCAGCTCATTATACGTCCCTACCGAGGGGCTAGGAGCCTACCCTAAGTTAGGGGTGATTAGGCCATAGTCAACCACGCTGGCCTAATGCGTGTTGTTTGACTTCACACGTATCTTTGTATATCTTCGCAGATATGTGCAGGTTGCATCACGCTGTTTTCCTTCACCGTAACAACGTCGGATAAATGTAAATATGTAAATCGAAAATCTAAAAACACATTAGTACATGGCAGAATTCGAACCCAGACCTGCAGATTACAAGTCAAGTGCTTTAACTTTTAAGTAACATTAACTTTTAAGTTAATGTTACTAAATTATCAGTCAGATACATGTTTTACAACAAACTCTTAAATAAGACAAATCTAAACTGTAAAATATATAACGATTACGGCAGTTTGCCTTCACACGAAGCCAGTCAGTCTGCTCGTTCCGACGTATTCCGTTACTCAATACAGATGCATTCTATTTTAATTACTGAATACTAAAGTATTGGATATAAATTTTACCACAAACCTGGTTCCCGTACATCACGTCACATCACAAATTTTATTTTATTATCATACTAATTATGGCTTAACCATAATTTAAATGTTAATTCAAAATCTGGGAAACGGCCCTACATTTACCGCGAACGCAGATGTTAAAGAGTAGCCAGACGTATTTCAAAACTGAATTAATTGGATCTATATTTATAGGGATTCAAGTTTAATGCCCTTTGATTATAGATAAAAAAATATTTTTATAAAAAAAAAGTCAGGAAAAATAAACTAAATATTAAATGTGCAAAATCTAATTGATAGAAATATACATATGTAATATGTTAAAATATTTAATAAAGCATAATAAACATAAACACAATAATCAAAGAGTAAAACACAACATTTATCGACAAAAAAAAAATATTCAGTATCGCGGCTCCATAGTTTCTTGTTCCGCCTCCACAGTTTTCAGTGAGCCGACGACTTGGGCAGGTGCTGTCCGGCGCACACTTCTTTCATTAAAATTAATACCAATGTCGCGTGTGCACATTCTTACTCGATAACGCCTCACTGTAATTAAGGCACGGTTTAAAACGAGCAAACTCGTCCGACGTACGACCGCGGCCGGTCGCGCGCCAGCCACGCGCCGCCGTGTACTTCGACAAACATTTAACGAGAGTTATGTTCAGCCTCATTTCTTGCATATCGTATCTGATTATATGACACAAAATATCGACTTTGTTTATTGGCAATCAACGCACGAAATTTATTTATGTCCGACGTTATATCTCGTTGATCTCTTTTAAAGTTTAACGTTGCCGTCATCGTATCAATAAAACGCAAAAAGTTGTTACATAATCTCTATAGTTATAAAAAAATAAACAATACTAATTATCTATTTAAGCTATCTTATCGTTGTTGCTAACGAGATGTTGTAAAACCATAAACGAATAAATCGACTCTTGTTTGTCTGCGAGCGGCTTGAGATTTCGAATAGACTTATTTATTGACTTAACGACGTGTGACAGTATTGTGGGAGCCTTTGTGAGTTATGATATAGTAAATACAACACGTTTCCTCATTATGAGATTACATCGTAGCAATCAATATTTATTTTAATTAACTTTGAATTTTTATAGAGTAAATAATAGACTTGTAAACCATCATAAAGAAAGCTTGGTACATATACGTTCAAAACTTTTTGGTTCAATAAAGGTCTAATTAAAAAGGATATTAGACAATTTTAAGACTTTATGTGAGTGAGAGTACCGTGAGTTAGCCTATTCAGTCTATTTCTTATAGTCACGTATTTCGTATCGTCGGGAAGTCTCCAGTCTTGTTATGATCAGTAATTCGTCTCGTATTTTTGTAAAAAGCACTTTTTTCATGCTCAGTAGCTATTTATTACACATTGTTTTGTTTAACACTGCATTGTGGGTAATATCTAAAAATTCAAATATCGATCTTCGGTTTAAAATGATTTGAATACTAAATTGTGTCTCAGAGTAACAAATCTCAGTCGAAATCGGTGTTGAAGTGACGGCGGGAACCAAAAACGTCCACATCTAAATGTCCAAAATCTCTCAACAGCGAGTTAGGCTATGTTGTCGAACTGTCCAAAGATACGATGGCCTGATAGAATATGTAACACGTGTTTACACGACACGTCATTTGCATTTTATTTGTGTTGGAAAAAAAGACGTGTGAAATTTGACCAAGTGTTTGAGAATATTTTTTTCATTGGCGTATCAAAAGCAATCCGCAACTCATTCCGTCTCAGAGTATTTTAGTTGTTGAGGTTTCTTTGTGTAACGCGGTGAAGCTTAGTTGAAATGTGAAACATTCTTTCTATTAATGTTTAAACATCACCCTTTGACGCCGCTATGAATAGGAGTCACTCAACATATCGTTAATCAATCGATATTGGGTACAAATCAGGTAGTGGTATTGTGTGAACATC
Source organism: Papilio xuthus (assembly GCF_000836235.2). NCBI lineage: Eukaryota > Metazoa > Arthropoda > Insecta > Lepidoptera > Papilionidae > Papilio > Papilio xuthus. The sequence continues at coordinate 3,711,990 of NW_013532534.1, read as the reverse complement.
GTCGGCAACCTTTAACATTAGTGATTTATAGACCAAAGTAATTTTTAAATACGAAATTAATGAGAGGGTTGAAATTTCAATATATAGAAACTGGTAGTAAACGAGCTACTGACGAACCTTTACTTAATAATGTATTTGTTAAGTTTTCATTTGATAAAACATGTCACGCAAGTCATGGAAGATCACTTACTAAGAAAAACGCATATTATTAAACTTTATCCAACCAATTAAATATAACGCTTCTACACATTGGTAAATCTGACTCCGGAAGATGTAAACTTGAACCTGAAATTTGGTTAAAAATAATTATGATAATTCACCGATTTACCCATGTATTGTTAGGAAGAAAATCCGACACTAGGCTGATGTACTGGCGCAACACTAGCCCTACTAAAATGTCAACGTTTATGTCCCCTCACTAATAATTCTGACACTTGACTTGGTAATGAAAGCGAGCCATTGACGCCAAAGGATTCTAACTAATAATGTCTAAAAGTATTAGATGTATTTGTAATTTTTACTCCAACATTTGTTAATAAAACAATAAAACAAACATGTTTATTTCGATGAAATTGTAATTTTGGTCTCACACCAGTGATGCGTAAATAAAAGTGTACACAGATGACATTATTCCCATAATCATCACACAATTCACCCCAAATCCCACGTCACGGCGCATCTCTGTCATTTGTAACGTAATTGTTTTATTTGCAGCGGGTAATTGTCCAAACAACTATGGATCATACAATTTCCGTTATAACTAGACACATTCAGACTCACCACTAGCAGTTTTAAACCATAGGTTAATTTACTAGTGAACGTTATTCGATAGTATAAAAATGTAAAAATAAAATTTGACTTTTAATCAGTCAAAAATAAACCTTTTTCTAAAACACCAAAAATATACAATCTTCATATGTAATCAATATACGTTATCTTTTGAATAATAAAAATAATAATTTACTACCCTTTTACTTTTGGTACATAATTAAAATTTTTAAAAAGTTACGATTGATTTTGGAAAAAAACATCCACATATTTACTTTTAAGGCTGTTTCACATTACCATATGATTAAACAAATTCCCTTCTTGTCAATAATTTCATTTTTATTGCCACCGTATATTACCGCTTAAGTCGTTACAAACGTATTAAGTAAAACAAGCAAGATACATGGACCGACTCAAAAGACAAGGGATCAGTTAGCGATTTTCAATTAAAAAAATACAGATGTGTTTGACTGGATTTGGACGAGTCTTTTTTGAAAATGCCACTTTTACGCATCAGCTGTTTGTGGTATAATGTGCAAATAACGGTAAACAGATGTGGTGGATATTAAGTAGTCGATTTACAGTTTGATAACGAAAAATTATTTTATCTTAATTGCTCTACGGGAGGCGGAATAAATGACGTTTGTTATGACAACACGAAAATTATTGCGTCAAACACCCTTCGGATGATGGAGAAATCAATAACCGTTTCGAAACAACCATATAAGAAATATTGCTAGTGTGTTATATTTTCTTTCGAAACTGTCATAATATGCAACATCAACTGACTGGCCAAAAAGAAATCGATAACCTAATTGTTTTAATTATTAATTAATTTTGTCTCACAATTTAAATATAGTATAAATAATAATTGAAATCATATGAATTAAATTAAACACAGTGTACACTGACTTAAGCTGCAACGCCTTAAAATACGGGTTGGCAGAAACTCAAAGTTAACTCATTTGATATAAATAAAAGATCTATTGACACGTCATTATTAACATGTTAAGAATAACTTACAAGAACGTCACTCCATGATCACGCCATTGTACTAGAAAGATTTTAACAAGCGTATTAAAACACGTGGGTGGTAACTAAGCGATTCATCCCAAACACAATGAACATTTCAAATGTTCTTATTGGATTTGAACACCATGAATAATGTAATTTGTATTGAACTAATCACGCATTAGCGGATGAAATATGTTTCATAGTTATTTGTGTTATTAATCGCCTGTCGTCGAAGTTTATTTATTCTTTTTATCACGCAAGATAATCTACCAAGTTGTCTTCGAACACTGACTAGTTGTACTGTACGCTATTTACGCGTAACATTAATTTGACATTAATCTAGGTTCCGAAAGATTATGGCGATTCTGGGCCTGACACGAAGAGAAGAGAACAGCTGGATAGCAGTTGAAGAACACGATAAAATCTAGAAGGCCGTTGAAAGTCCAATATCATTGGTGAAGCATCCCGGAGGTAGATTTGTAGGAAAAAGAAAGGATTGTAGGGTCAAAAAATCGTATTTTGTAACACCAATTGATCGCCATCCAATCGTCCGACGCAAACACTGCTGGCGAAATGCTGCGTCCAATCAGTTATTAACTTTAATGTTGATTCAGCACGCTATTTAATATTGAACATAATTTATAATATTCATATAACAGTATTAAGAAGGGTTGAAACACCCTTCGTATTCATATTGATCTAATATCCTTACTCATCCATCCCTAATGGAACAATGAGTTGATCCATTGATTACACGTAATATTTTGAAAAGCAAAAAATATATTTACGGAACCCATTAACACTTCCCCGCAGGTCATATCCGGTACAAAATCACGGGGTTGAACCCTACATGATGACTCGTACTATAACTTGTTAACGTGACCAATTTAAATCCAATATTCGATAAAAACTAAAGTAGCCGATAATAAATATTAGTTATATCTAGAATGTATGAATATACGGAACGTTGATGGATAAGAAGTCCATTGATAACGTTAAGCTATTAATGATGAAACTTTCAAAACCGCAAATACTCAATTAAATATTCCTTTTAAAATCTTATTGAAATCTTAAGTCTAAGTATGGAAGAATACATATGAAATCTGTTATATCATAGCCAAAACTATTTCTTAACTAATCGATTAAAAATCCACCTGCTGCGATAAAATTTGTTCATTTACATAATATTTTATTGTTAATTACTAAATGTAGTACAGATTAGTAAAGATTCACAAGGGCGTAAAAGGATTACAGAATATTTTTATTTTTACTTTAGACTAGCTGTCGCACGCGATTCCGTCCGCGCTGCATGAATACAAAATGAATTAGCTCATGTGTTCTTCCAGACTATGCTCTACATCTATGCCAAATTTCAGCAAGACACACATCCATCCATCCAAACATTCGCATTTATAATATTAGTAAGATTAATGACAAAAATAGATAAGGTAAGTGTCGCATTGTCAAAATGTACATTAAGGTAAAGACAAACGGCTTCACGTTCAAAAGATTCGGAGTACCAGAGCTCTATCAAAGTTTCCCATTATTCATAAACAGAAGCCCAAAAAGTTCGTAAACTAAATGAGTACCTAAGGAATTCCGTTACGCCCAATAAAGTGCTTATCGGAATGAATCAATGCCCAATCCCGTTACTAAGTGCCCGCTAATGAAAACAACTACCGTTTGAAACACCATTTCATTTAAATTAGTTGAGCCGAACGAATTACATGGGAGTTATTAAATTGGTACAATCATATCGATAGAGGCCGCAACAAACTTTTGATCTAATGCCCGCTGTATTAAAAATAATCGTTATCACAACGAGGTGTTATTCACAACGTATTCGTTACGGTTCTAATTGAAAAATTGTGTTTTTTTTTAAAGAAAATTTACTACACATTCCGAAATTTTCATTTCAGATGCACCTGTACTACTAAATTCTCCAATATTAAACGTTTAACATGTTTTCTCACATACATTATTCGAAACTTATAATATGAAGATTTTAAATTAACTAATTGCTGTATGAAATGTATTCGACGTTCCAAGATATTCGAGTAGCCGATGCTCTTTATGGAAATTAAAAAAAATGCAAAGTCGTAATGAATACATTTTATTGAAGTTTTATACGAAATGTAGTGTGATAATATAATATCTTTGACTTAGGTATGTTGCCGGCTCAACAACTTTGTTGCATGTGTTGTTTTGTAACAGTCTTTAAAATGTTGACAACATTATCATTTTTATTATTATTTTGTAGTACTTAATGTTCTTTGTAAGATGGTGCACAATTTTATTATTCACATCTGATATTATTATTATTGCGCACTCTTAATACGCACGTTTGCATTGATCATAATTAGAACGAAACGTTTAAATGAATTTCAAGTAGAATTTTTATTCGGCTATAAAAGAAAAATATTTCAAGAACATTGTTTATGTATTCAGTGGTCAGTGTAGAAAAAACTGGGCACGCGTTAGCCGGCCCTCCCCGCGCGACCCCGCGCTCCCCTAACTACCACGCCAGGTACGGACCCGTACGTACAAAAGGGAAGGGATGATGGAAAATAATAGGGGAAGAGAATTTTAAAATTTATATTTTTTTGCAGCCGGCGCAGGTGATATAACGCGTGCGCGTGCGCCGCCGACTCACTTGTGCGTGAAGCTCCACTGTCGCCGCTCGCTCTCGCCCACCACGCAAAGCTCTTGCAAAGCCTCCCTTTATCGCGTCAGTGCTTTTCCGCCCACGGAGCGGACCGGTCGTGCGCGCTTATCGGACTCGAGCGCCCGCGCACTGAACACGTAAAATGTTACAAGAGATTCAACTCGTTCAAGGTCAAACCAATTACGTCGTCGTCTCATCCGGGTATCCCTCAGCCACCGTGACTAAATCGGCAATGGAGAAACGAATGGTACCTATTGCTCCAGCTCCAGAAAAAAATTATGTCACACACGACACACCGCCGAATCTTCAGTATCGGAAGAAAGTGCATTTTAGAACGAATCCTTACACCGGGCCGCAGGCGGCTTCAATCGCGAGACGCAACGCTCGCGAACGTAACCGTGTGAAACAAGTTAATGACGGCTTCAATGCGCTGCGACGTCACCTGCCGGCCTCCGTGGTCGCCGCGCTGTCAGGTGGCGCCAGGAGAGGCTCCGGAAAGAAACTAAGTAAAGTAGACACATTAAGAATGGTAGTTGAATACATACGGTACCTTCAACAACTGCTAGACGAAAGTGACGCTGCTTTAGGAATAACAAGAGACCAGGAAAATAGAGAGAATATACCAAGTAGTAATAGTCAAACAACGACAACATTGGATATGGACGATGGATTTTTCTATGGCAATGATTCACCTTGTTCTGAAAAAGCCGATTCCCCTGCGCCCTCGGAGTGTTCCTCGGGAGTGTCCTCTTCCTACTCAGCTGTGGATCGATACGAGGTCTCAACGCAGCAACAGCTAGGGCCTATGGACGAGGACGAACTCCTGGACGTCATCTCATGGTGGCAACAAAAATAGCATACATGTAAGTTCGATTTTTTTTTATGAAAACGCTATATAATTTTTTAATTCTTTTTCTTATAACAAATACAAAAATCATTAATTAGTTCCCGGAGAAAGATATTAACGTTTGTTTTTTTTTTGTCCACAGGTAACTGACGTTCGGAATCAAGTTTGGACGCATCCCTCCGAAATAATGTGCATTAATTTAATTGTACCGCATTATTTGTGAAGACGAAAAGACTCTTGATATTTCTAGTCATACCATAGTGCCTTAATCTTAATAGACATTTAGTAAATAAGCGTAGTAGAGATCAGAGTGAATGGAACTACTGTTTTAAAGTGTCTCTTTGCGGACTATTGTGAACAAGTGAAGACGTTTGCATACTATTGTAAATATTAAACGGCGTTGTTTAACAAGAATATTAAATTATTTATTAAAATGATTTTGTTTCTTTTCCTTTTCATATCGATGCGTTTACAGAATAAAGGTTTGACAGATTTTGTGTATAACTTTTGCCCGATTAATTACGATGATATTCATTAATAAAAATTATTTTTAGGTCCATGAATTCTTTCCTTAAATGTTTCAGACACTTGCACTTTTAAAATTCTATTTGAAAGAATTAAAACAAAAACTGTAGCCGTGTATTTTATTATACTATAATAATATTAATGTTACATTTTATTTCTTTCTTTTGTTTGAAGTCAAAGTATACCAAGGTGTTGATAGGAATCAATCTATCAACACCATGGTATACTTTGTCGTCAAAATCTAGCGATCAATCGGCTCAATGGGATTTTTTTAGGTTCTATGAATTGAATGTCAGCCCTATTGGACTGATTGAGCTGTCGATCCAACTCCAACTCCAACAGCATGAATTATGTCATTCTTTTTTATTTTTTATTTTTTTGGTTAACAGACAAAGAGCACGGTGATTTTTTTTTTGTAAAATATCAAAAATACGTTTTCTTTAGGATTATTTCTGTTTAAATAATAATTATACTCGTACGTATCGATATAAATAAATCATTTTTCAATTTCAAGATCACTACCATGTTCTAGAACTTAAAAATTTACTTATATCTATTTAAAATATTTATTTCCTTTATATTGGACAAACAATATCATTAAGCTTCAAAAGTACGTATCCAGCAGTACCTACCTACCTAACCTACCTATAGTCCCCCATACGATGGAATGACAATATAGAGATTACAGTAGTTCACTGGATCGGGACGGAAAAGAAGGACTTCGTTCTGAATTTCTATTAGATAAAAAACAATCTGACGAGCAGTCGTTGAGCGCTTGGCCGAACCGAACCGCAAACTACATGTCCAGGTTTGATCTCTTCTACGTACCAATTTTTTTTTCTCGATTTTCTAATTTCATACGTACAATAATATATCTGAAATTCTATCGCTAAGGGATAATAGTATAATCCAACCAAGTAACTAAACTAGCGTGGTTGACTAGGGCCTAGGCACTCCAGACTTGGGTAGAATCCGAGCCCCTCGGTGAAGACATGTGTTGACTACGATTCTAATCATCATCAGCTCATTATACGTATCCACTGAGCCTACCCTAATTTAGGGATGATGATCGTAATATTTTTAGTTTAAACAATTTCATCCCAATAAAATGTAAAATCCTGGATTAAAGACTATGGTCACTCACTCACTCTTTTAATCTTTAAATTGGATTTCAACGATTTTATAGGTATTCTCTTGTTATCTATGGTTTTAAAACTGCTCAAGCGCAGAGATTAAAGTGCACCTAGGCGGTTGGCGGCGGTTATCTTTGGGAGGGTTGATTAAAGATTTTTATGTAATCTGAATTGTTAGTGAATAAAATCCACAGATTAGTATGGTAATTATTATTCTATGGTCTGTTCTCAGCTGCCTGAATTTATATACAAGCGGTAAGAGCATATTTCCAAATAAAAGAAATAATTAAAATGTAAATAACATTTTGACTAAATTAAATTTGTAAAAGTTCTAATATATATCTAACGCCAGCAACGCATCTGCAGTTCCCCTGGTTTTGCGGATGTCCATGGATGTCGTTGATCACCTCGGTGTTACCGCCGCGCGTATGCAGGGGCATACTCTTATATAAAAAAAATCTAACTCAAAGTTGTTAAGTGACTAAGGTCTACCCTTAGTGAAGATTTAATATGAAAACCTTACATTAATTAACTCTATGTATAAACGTTAATGCGGCGTTAAGAGCGGAAGAGTTATAAAATAAATTTTGATAAAATTATTTTAGCATCGATGGTATAAAATGTTATGTTATCTTCATCAAAATCTATATTGCCCCTATAGAGGTTTAGCAACATTAGAACTTGAGGAACATCTAAAAAAATACCTCACACGAGACCAATCAAGTATTATTATACGTCACAGGGATGAGGGCAGATTCTATTAATTTATATCCGATGTGGGAGGATAAACTGACATTATTTTTTATTTGTCGCATAACGTTGGTTTATTGTGACAAATGACTGTAATTTGTTATTGATTAATGTGTTTCTAATTTTTATTATGTTTACTCCAATCATAAAATTCTTGTTTTTTTTTTCTTTTTAATTTTTCAACATCATTAGTGTTAATAAACAATACGTATAATATAGAAATTTTGTTTTTTTTTTAAATTATTTAATAATCTGTACTATATTTTACTAATTCTCATATGCTCTTATGTTACTAATATTGTAAATAGGAATTTTTGAATGCATAGGATGGATGTAGGTTGGAAGGTATATATATTAGAACGGCTACATGGAGCTTGCTGAAATTTGGCACAGATAAAGAACATAGTATGGAACCACAGATAGGCTACTAATTAATACGAATAAAAACATAAAATGCAAGCTCAAAACATTTTAGTCCGGAAGACCTTAACGCTTGTAACAAACCAATGAGGTTTATTTAGCGTTAAATATATGTTTATTTGTATTTAAAAGTGTATCGTAAATAAAAAAAATGATATTTTCTTAGTTCAGCGCAAACAGCGTCGCGGGCGACAGCTAGTAATGTATAAAGTTTTATGCTTTATCAAACATCTTTAATATCAATGACTGAATTTACGAAAAAAAAAAGAAAAAATAACTAAACATCTCAATTATTCATTCAAATACATTTCTAAGAAATCCTCCCACAATTTCCTAATTTATAGGTCCACGTAAATTATCTTTGAGTTGACTGTAAAAGCTTCTGACAAATTCATTTCTAACTTATCTTACGTGTGACCCGATAGTTTTTTTCATATAAAAAGGTTATTGTTTTGATAAAAAAATGACACGCCACAAAGGCATTTGATAATAAACGTAGGCGGGGTCATAACAAAGGAGAAATTGGTTAACACCAGCCGACACAATACGGCTACAAGTTTTGATTCGGGTGTAAAATTGAGTTTTCTAACACCGACATTCTTTTGTCTTCACATTTTTTACACACCACTTCCTCGACACAATAATTTCATTTATGATTGTTTGTTAAACAAAATGGATGAATACGTGAAAATTACTGTTTTGTAAATATTTTTTCTAAACAACAAAATTGTGTTTAGCTTGCAACACCATCCTATTATAGTGTCTTATATAAAAAGCTTCCCAATAACAGTCGATAGTGTGAATTGTTACATTTCTTTTTTTACATTTTGATTGATTACAAATTAAAGACATTTATTTGACATTAATCAAGCAGTGTACGCAGGTAAGAGCATGTATAGACGTAACTTCCCGCGCTCTGAGTTCCTTCGATGCAGCTTTTAGGGTTTTTATCTCGCTAATGATGTTTTACGATGTAGCGCCAGTCTGCGTTATCACACGCCGTCGCCTACGGTAGCCACTTCGTTTTTACTATCAACACTAGAACATTGAAATTGTGATTAAAAGACAATGAGTTAAGGTTTACTTTAAAATGTCTCAATTTTATAGATAAACGACAGTGGCGATTTCCTTTCGGCCTTCCCTTTGTCGCCTTTCATATCTGAAATGTAAATTAATTGACGGATTGCGGTAGCCGGCCGTAATGATTCCGCTTTTTGTGCGACTACCAACCTTCTTTGTCAAAATAGTTATCGTAACCCATAAAAGTGCTACATTTTAATTTGATGAGTTTTTTAAACGATAAAGGATAAAGTGGAATAGATAAAATAAGTAGATTTTACAGCGGACCCTCTGATGTATAGCACAATTATCATCCAAGACGACTTTAAATAAATCGTAAATTAATTTGATGTCCTTGAAAATAAAACAATTGTAGATTAACTCTTTCGTTTTATCTTACGGATCCCTGTGAGGTAAGATAATAATTAAAGGCTTTTATTTTTAGCGGGATCTCGGTGAAATAAGATGTGGTCATAAAAAGTCGGGTTGCGACCCGGATAAGTAGTTAAATACCAATTGAATATTTCGGTGAGGGAGAACAAAGGCCGGCATCACGGCTGTCGGCCGCATTAACGCCCTACTACAATAAATCCAGGAGATCCGTCGCCAAGGGGCTAATTACTCTGAATATCGGTTGATATACTGTCTACTTAGGAGCCGTGATGTATGGCCGCGCACAAAGGATCGGACGCCGCACGCCCGCGGCGCAAATACGATGCCACGATTATAAATAAGCATATTTAGACTTAGGCCTTAGGTTAAGTAAAGACGCAACTTGATTAGTCGTGCTTAATTTTAACAGGGTTATGTTAATACTACATACAAATGAATCCATTTCATGATTGAGTAAAAAAGCTACTCTTATATTTTATTACATTTAAAGATCCAATCTTCATTTGCTAATTTTTAAACTATTAGGTGGCAAAGTAGACGGCTATTCATAGACATTTGCAGTTGCACTTTAATCAACAGAGGAAGTAATGCACAGAAAGATGATATTCCAACGTCCTATGGGTTCCCACCTCAGGTAAACCCGCTTCTTCCTCCGATCTTTTCTTTAGAAGGAAAACAGTGTGATGGGGCAGATAGTTTAAATTAGGCCTTCGGTGCACTCATTTCTCTAAACGCGGAATTCCTTCCAATTCACGCCTATTTTCTGTGTGACGTTCTATTTCATCGGTTGATTCATCCAATTCGTGCAACAGATATTGTTGTTGCTGGCTCTACCAATGTTTGCATGTTATAAAAAAAATTACGTATAATAATGATGAACAAAAAAATGTGTCGTGATTTGAATAATGGATTTGAAAAAATCTTCTTCAATACATAACCTTATACAGAAGCGTTAAACTAGATAAAGGGTTAGACAAATAAAAAAAAATATTGTTTACCACATCACTGCAGAGGGTCTATTTCTTTTTATTGTATTAATATTTCTATACATTGTTATAATAAACATGAAGAATTAAAGTTGATTCATATCTGTGTTGTGGTTACCAGAAGCAAAACAATTTAAATACATCTCAATAGAGAGCTACCGATGCGGTAAAACGTAATCTGTTTCCAAAGTAAACAACAATAGCGTAGTGATAAGATCAAAATTCGAGCTTCAACTGACAAATTGTTGTCATACAATTGTGGGATCAATAAATGTGTTTAAACAACATGCCAGGGTTTGTAGTAAACAAAATCAGGTTCTGAACACTGCAAAAGCAACCAGAGAAATAAAACTTGAAATATAGTATGCTTCATTAATAAAGATTAATTTTTAAAACATTACACTAATAAGTGGTGATATTTCAAGATTAAAATTACCATAACTCAGAGTTACTTTCTTGTTATTACTAAATGGCGTAGAGTGCAGTGAGATAAAGTTAAAGTAAATCCGGTAAAGTAATTAAAGTAACGGACTAAGACTTCCGTTTCCGGCGACATTAGCTAAGTTAAAGATGTTCAGACTAACAACTCACTTCTACTAAATAACTCTGGTCGCGAGCTAATGCTATGACGAAACGCGTACGCCGACTGACATAACAGCCACACGAAAGTTTACGACTTTTCGTTAGTTGCACTAGTGGAAATGGGTTCTAATCACAGTCGACGTTAGGCCACCAAGTAAATTTAAAGATTATAAAGGAATATCGAATGTAAGACATAAAGATGTAAAATATGAGTTCCTTGCATAATTCAAAACAAGATAAATGATGGTCATGGGTTTTACCGAAAACCGCAATACATATATACACAATTTTGTTACTAATGCTGTTTCATGACTTTATTGACTTAATGTCCTATGTCCTCGCAGTGAATCACAGGGCGCCTACAGCGCGCCACTTCTTCTTGGGCTCTGCGTTTGGTCTCGGGCCATGTCAGCCCTATTGTCTTGTCAGCTGCCACCCAACGCCGTCATGTTTGTTTTAGACGGCCAAGTCTTCTTGTTCCTAAAAAAGTGAATGCCGTTTCATAGACCAAACTAAAATCACAACTCTTAAGTTGTGCCCTTAGGCACACTATTTTTTTTAAAGATTTAACAAAAGATTGCCCAATATGTAATTCCGAGAATTTATTAATTCAATTCGAATGCCAATCGAATAGCATATTGTTTATTGAAAAAAAAACGATTAAAACAAAGTAATAAAATATCAATGCTTTCTCCGTTAACTGTCTTCGTTCACGTATCTTTGTGTTACATCTGGGTACTCGGTGGTATACGTAATACATTAAACTAAAGAAGTGAACGCACCCGGGCAGATGTCAAAGGATTGCGGGTAGACAAGGTGTTTGTCGATCTCAGGTGCCAACGTCGCGTCGGTCGGCACAAGCCACAAAGTTGTCGCCAAAGTACATTCAAGCAGAAAAGTGTTTAATATAAAAAAAATGTCTCCCTCAAAAAGTTTCACGACGATTGTTAAAAATTTTCTACTTAAGATTACTTTCTGGTATTATTAATGGAATAAACTCACATTTTATCCGACGTTCCTACGGTGAAGGAAAACATCGTGATGCAACCTGCACATATCTGAGAAGAAATTCAAAGATATGTGTGAAGTCAACCAACCCGCATTTGGCCAGCGTGGTTGACTATGGCCTAATCACTTAACTTAACTTAGGGTAGCCCCTCGGTGGGGACGTATAGTGAGTTGATGATGATTATGATGATGATGAAACTCACATTTGAAAACTACACCAATCATAAATGTTTAATTGATTCCTTTATGGTTTTTATTTTGGAGGGTTTCAGAAAACCTGAATTTCTAGATTTATGAATAATATTTTAACAATTATTTACAATTTTACAGTACTAAAACAAAATAAATGAAAATTGTATATTCACATTTTCACATGACAGTACTGATCCCATAATATTGTTTTTATTACACCCGCGTAATAAAATAATACAATTATTTACTTACATTTTTCCTGAGAACTTTCGCGTATACAACATTAAATTACTTATGCCTTAGTTAAGATACTAAACACCTGCGTTCACTTTTCTATATTTATGTACCTGCAAAATGGATTTCCCCATCCGCAACGACGATATATTTTGTCACGCATTTCCTTCTTTCGTACGCTTATAGTTTAATAATAAATAGTTTAATATAGAAAAAAAAATAGATCTGTTTAACTTAATATTTACTTATTTTCAGTAGTAATCTTTCTAATATTATAAATGTTTGGATGTATGGATGGATATTTGTTTGAAGGTGTCTTCAGAACAGCTTAACAGATCTCGATTAAATATAGAGCAATAATATAGAACATAGTCAGGAAGAACACATAAGCTACAATTTATGTTTTTAATACGCACTGAAGAGTCGAGAGCGCCCGCTAGTCATACATATACTTAAAAATCTCCTTCTATTTTCAAACCAGATGCACTCGTGTCTGCAAATAATAAAGCTCGTGCCATTGCACAACAAATACGTCCGACGAAAGGTGCACTAAAGGGATGAAATCTTCGAACATGTGACGGGTGCGCTTCGGTCAAACGATAGACAGCTTGCGCAAAAACTTTCCATTTATTACCCTTTCCTTTCACGTGATTCGAAACATTTTCAATAACCCGATAGATTTGTAACATCAATGAGCTAGCCAGATGTTTAATAACACGCGATCGAAAGTAGGCACACTTCGATGTTCTGTGACTATGTATAATATAAAAAATTACAAATCAAAATGTGTTATAAACTGATATAAAAACGGCTAAACACTCACGTATATTCGTCCAGTGGCGGTACCGACTAGTTTCGAGCCCATCGGGGGCCCTTCATCAGGATAAGTGGTACTGGTATTATTTCGCGGACGCGGCCCGTCGCTCACTCGACAAGTGCTCGAAACTAGTCGGTGCCGCCACCGGACGAATATACGTGAGTGTTTAGGCGTTTTTATATTAGTTTAGTATAATGTCTCACGAAAGTTTGAATAATTTAAAATGTGTTATGTTTCTACCTAGTATTCGTTTTATATAAGTAAGTATATTTTTTTATAATAAGTTTCTGTAAAATTTAGAATGTTTTTCTTTATGAATATGTATGTGAACAAGTGGTTGATCAAATTTTCCATATTACATTCCATGAATAGTAGTTAATATTATTCCTCTACACAATAAAAAATTCTATGTCATTGCTATGTTTAAAATTTTTGAAAATCGTTATTCATAAAATCAGTACAATTTTGATTATACTTTTTTCCACTTAAACTAATGTCCAAAAAGTAATAAATGCCTTAATTTCCACTTAATAGAACTTAATAGAAAAAAGTTTATATTATTTTTTTGAAGATAAATTTAGCAAAAGAAAGTGAATTAAAACAAGCCACAAGCGAAACATATTAAATAGAATTGTCTGTTACATTGAAAAAAAATATTTATAACACTTGATGTATATGCCTTATTGATAACGAAAAACCAGTTTTTGAAATTAGGTCTACTATAATAAGAAAAATAAAGAAAGGAACATTTATATTGCATCTATAATATATTTATAACAGTAAACTCCAATTAATGCATGGGAAAATATTTATTTCACAAACGGTTGGTGGCTTACCGGCACGCATTACAACTTTTACGATGGCCGTAAATCAAAACTCCCAAACATTAATAGCTCGTTTTATTAATACGTCATCATTTAAATGACAATAACATGGACGTTAAGTAAACACTTGGCCGAGGTCCGAATATTTGACTTCCAACATTTACATCGGCGATAACGAGGGGTCTAACTATAAAACCTTTGTGTACGCATATAAATCTTTGACGTTGCAGTTAAATGGAGTCTTTGGAAATAAAATTAAGTAATAATTCCATTAATACGATAGATCTTTTACTAGAAATTACAACTCATTTAAATTTCTGCTCAAATAAAGTAGATATCTAAGTAAGAACCTTTCTCACGTTATTTAACAACTAGGAGTCGTCGGCGACTCCATCCGCGCGGAATGAAATAAACATATTTAGTAGCTTATATCTTCCAGACTATATTCTATGTTTATTCCAAATTTCATAGAGATCCGTCCAGCCGTTCTAGAGATGCCTTCAAACAAACATCCATCCATCGATCCATCTAAACATTCGTATTTATAATATTAATAGGATTAGTAAGATGTATAAAGTAAATTGGTTACTTTGAAGCTTGTACTAAGTTTATAAGTTTACTACTTAAAATTAGATAGGGTTGTAGTCAAGCTATTATTTAATAAATAAGGCTTAATAAATAGTTCAAACTCAGCGTATAATTTTCAATGCTATTTATTTCTAAAGTCAAAAAGTAGCAATCATAATGCTTTCTCAGTAATTCAGTATTTATTAATAGTAATTCTCATAAGAGTATGTTAAGTTTTTGGCTACGTGGACTTAATTTATTTCTTACTTTTTCTATCTTTTAAACATTTGCGGAAATGTATCTGCCATCATGAGGACACACACTAAAGCAAAGTTATCTTAATGGAGAAATAGATTGTGATGTGACATTGAAAATTCATTAAAATGTTCACCACAAGAAGATAAAAGCACCGATTCGCAAGAGAGCGAAGCAAAAAATATTTTTCTACATCGCAAAAGAATTCATCGCCTTTACGCCGATCACTTTTAATCAGTAGGCTGGTTAAGTAGGATTGAAGAATTTACTATATATTTTTAGTTACTTCTACTCAGACTGAATTTAAATTTAGTCTTCTGTAATAAATAAAAAACAATCTATGTGCAAAATAAACCTGAGATGTCACTGATCTTGACAAATGGATAGACGATTGCTTGGAAATGACAGCTTTTATTCCGTTGTGATATGAATGTGCTTGTTGATGTTACGTGACAGTTAAAAACTATCTAAATTATTAGTTCGAAGTTCTCTCCAACGCTACGATTAGTTAACATCAGCGCCAAAATGGCGAAAATCAATTAAGCACAAAATTCTTCATCTTATAGCCAGTCCATTTATAGAGGGCAGTGTGAGATATACTTAAATGACATAAAATGGGAACAGACATGGCATTGAAAGGCAAAAAGTACGATAGTCAATTAAAATATTATAAGATGAAATTCTATAATAAAATTATTTTAGCAATTTTCTTAACAAAAGACAATTGACTTTGTAGCCGCAAATATTATGTATGAAAGATAAATCCCAAGAAAAGAATTAGATATCTGACTAATGATTGTGAAGTGTTAAAATTTGTGATAATATAAAAATTCATATCTTCCTTTGCTAAAGTGGTCGATAACGTTTGTAAGAAAGAAAAGTTATTTTTTTAATTAACACATTAAAGCGAAGATATCTTAATCTGTGTGGCGCCAATTCTTGAAAGAGCTTGGCCCTTGATAACAGTCGAGACATCTTTATCGTACGTAACCGTAGGGCATTCCTATAGAACGGGATTCTTTATGCAAAAAATCTATTGGCTTTACCCTCTAATTAATGGTTTTAAAATATATTATACTTAAGACCACCCTGCCTTTGGTCCATATATTTGCGACCGCTCAATAATAGAGTTGAAAATTAACTCACGTAATAATTAAGACACTGTCAGTACCAATAATGAATGATTTACATCGTATTTAAAGCCTTTATTTATGACATACTAGACTTACTACAATATAAACATAAATAGACAAACCAACACTATTAATAAGGATATGAAGAAAAGTCGTATTACTGAAACTGTATTTACTAAACTATAATAGCTTTCGCCCGCGACTCAGTCCCCACGGAATTAAAAAAAAAATAGTGACCAGTCTATGTTCACCGAGATCCATGCAGCCTTTCTAGTGACATCTTCAAACAAACATCCATCCATCCATCCATCCATCCAAATATTCGAAGTAAGATTCCTACATATTGATGAGTTAATGTGCCAGAAAATAATATGTATTTTAAAATATCTTAAGGCTTTAAACTTCTACTTTTTTCTAAGTATATTGAAACTTATTAACAAATTTGGGAATACACAAAAAGTATAATATAAGCTATATCTGTTAGGGTACCTACCTCTTTAGCAATCGGTGATATTAAGGCGAACGTGGGAAGCCGTCTTGTGTAGAGATCGCCATAAGGTACGCTTATAAATCAAACAACAACAACGCAAGATTTATGCCAGTTAAAGTGGTAATTATGTGCGTCCGAATACGTTGGAAGCTGTCTGTAGTTATATTTTATGTGATAAATCACTTACGAGTACGTAATGGAACAATGAGGCGGTAATACTGTAATGATATGTCAGTACTTGCCGTAACAAATCAACGATTTTATTATATATTGATTGATTTTAAAAAACTAAATAAAATTAGTTTTTTAATTAGATAAATAATAATTTAAAAAACCTAATCATTATGCTTAACAGTAAAAATATACTATTAAATTAAATTATTTATTACTTTCTTTTTCTATTTTAATGCTTCTTGATGTCGTAACAATTGTTCCGCTGATCAGGCTTACAGGACAACTGACTTATGCAATCAAAATTAATAAACGGCCTACGAAATTATTTTTATCCTTTATTTGGTATGCCAGTAATATTTTTAACACAATGCACAATGTGAAATCTTTGCATAAAACACAGAATTCGCGATTGTAAATCTTATCATACAATCCTTGACCAATGTCTAATAATAGTATGATATATGTCCACCTCTTAAGCAGTAACATTCGATTCTTTGAGTTAATCTCAAAGCATTTCTCATAAATAACGTATACAATCAACTTTAAAACATAAAAGTCATTACGAAAAGGGCAGAAAAAGTAAAGACAAAAATTGTTAGCCTCCGGTGATGGGCTAAGGGCCACTGTTTAACCCACATTTTAGAATATTTTTTATGAGTGAAATGCCCTATCCGTAAGATCTCGTTCTCGTGATTTATTGTTCAAAACCACAGCAATAAGTCTGGACAACTCGTTAGTATTCAGTTTAGATTTGCATCCAATTAAGACGGATTAGAATTTAGTAGCTTGTGATGTACCGTATCGAAATGGCACAGATGTTTTGGAATGGAAGTACCACTTAAATCTAATAAATTACAAAGGTTACATGCTTGTTATCTGAAAAGGTAAAAGTTTTTGATATTATATTAACTATTTTATTTCATTTATTTATATAGACTAATATTATAAAGCGGAAGAGTTTGTTTGTTTGTTCTTTAAACTCGTTAATCTTAGGAACTACTGGTCCCATTTGAAAAATTGTTTTTCTGTTGGATAATTTATTTATAGAGGAAGGCTTTAGTCTATATAAAAATTACGCTGCGACCAATAGTTTTATTTTAACTCCGCGCGGACGGAGTCGCGGGCGACAGCTAGTTTTATAATACTAACTATCACCTTTTTGTTGTCAAACTGTTAAATTACAATATTATAGCTTAATACGTTGATCAACTCGGTGTTCCCGCCGCTCGTTTGCCCCCTTTTCTTAGTAAAAAAAAATATAACAAGTCCTTGAAATGTATAAGAAATACTAATTTAACGCAGTAAAAGTATAGTAATATTCATTTTCAATTCAACAATATGTTTTTGAGTCGTAACAACATTTTTTCAACAAATGTCTTTCATAAAGTTTGTAAATGCATAAGCGAAAAGTATACCAAGTCCGTTTATGTGTCGGTGCTAACTGCCGGCGGCTACCGACAACCGCCCAGGAAGCGAAACTCAACGCGCGAATAAGAAACAAATTCTCCGGCAAGCGTAACAAAGGTAAAGTAAAAAGTACACGTCCATCCCGCAGGCTTGCTTAGTCAACTGGTAAAGAATAACCTTCCTACCTAATAATAAAGAATTCCGTAACCTGCATTGTACAAATGTCATAGAAATTGGAAAGCATGAATTAACCTATTTTCACATAGAACAAAAAATTTAAAAAAGATCATAGCTAATTTTGTCTAAAAAAAACATTTTAGCTACTTTTTATTTGAAATACGTTCGATAATCTAAAGATATCTAAATAAATTGCTATTGATTTTTTAAGGCTTAACCGAAATAGTAGTGTAAAAAAAAAAACGATATCTTTTTTTTTTAGATCGCCGCATCTATAACTTTGCAAATCTGTCTTGGTTTCCAATTAGTTGAAAACGTTTTGATATAAATCAATGAATTAGGTAACAAGATGTTCAGTGACATAGGTGGAAACAATCTGTCTAACGAGATCTGATAAATATCTTTCATTCACACCTTCGGTCACAATATAAACAAGTTGTTTTAAATTTAACACCATTTCTCGAAATATACTATCGGTCTATCAATTTAACACTGTACTTAAGAAAAAAAATTACTTCCGTATTCGTAATTAAAGTTAAGATATGACGTGAATTGCGTAAAACTAAGTAATTTTATATACATTTTAACACCATTAATTACTTATCAAAACATACATAAACAACCTTACTTATGTTATAAATATGAATGTTTAGATGAATGTGTGAATGGATGTTTCTTTGAAGGTTTATCCGGAAATGCTGCATGAAATTTGTCATAGATGTAGAACATAGTGTGGAAGAACATAGGCTACTTAAGTTTGTTTTTTTTAATTCCGCGCGGACGGAGTCGAGGGCGACAGCTTATTATACATATAACACTAGTGTGAAAATTATAACAGTAATTTTCAATACAGTATAATAAATTCACATTAAAAAAACAAAAAAGAAATTAATTAAATATAACATAATACACAATATTCATAAGTGTTGTATAATTTCCTACGAAATGCATTCATTAAAACAGTATTTATAAAATGAATTATAAACTAATTACCAAAACAGGATGACACCCAAAGTCCTTAGGGCTTCCGTATGTTTTTTATTTGCACAGAGCATGCAAGAGAAACCGTGTATATTTATTTGATATGATTTCAAAGTAAGTTAAGTGTGACGTCTATTTCAGTTTACTTAAAATAAGACACTTACAGTTACATAGAAATATATGTGAAAAATTATGATATTCATAACGCAGAAATAAAAGGATAGAAGACAGAACTGGATAATAGAAGACTTACCATAAAGACTTGACATCGAAGTATTTTTCCTAAATACCACAAACCCTTAACAAACGTATTTATGAATTCAAACTTTAGAATAATTAAAATGGTTATATGTTTTGTTTAAAATTCTTTCTACTCTACAGAGTTCTTATTGAAGAGCTATCCTACCGTTAGTTTTCGAAGGAATATACTCAATAATAAAAGGCTAATTGCACATGAGCTTGCTTACAATATATTTACATAATTGTTCCATTCGTATTAATGATTGACGGGAGGCGAACGAATAAGCTTTTCTCAGAAATGACTTATTTTTATTTGGCACTGCAGCGAAAGTTTTCATATAAACCAAATAAAAAAAAACAAATCGAAGCGGTAGCATTAGGAAGTGTAGAAATAATATTTTTCATTTCCTGTTTGGTCGGTAAGTGACATTTTTGAGAGCGTAGTTTTTGCATTATTCGCACATCCGTGGGAGCAGCTACCTGGCTCCCGCGGCGGCGAAGTAATTTCTTATAAATTGACATCTAGTGAGATATCCAGAAACGACGCTCTTTTCCCGCTGAGAGTTGCGGCGTGCGGGGTGTGCGGAGGGGAAGGGGGTATGACGTGAATGTGGCCGACAATGCACCACAATAGCTCACAATGGTGCACTGATCTAGATTAGTGATGCACATTGTGTCGCCAAAGGGTTGCTTCCATTGTGTACCGCACAAACGCTGCGCCCGCGCATAATACCAATAACCCGCAAACATCTCGATATTGAATTCGCACAGATTCTATGAATTTGTAAAGCAAATAAATATAACTTTTGACAGCCGTCCACGCTTCGATGCTATCTTTATTTGTCGAATAAGAATTCATTGATATAACAAAAGTAACAGAACTTAAATCGAACGTGTAGATACAAAACTCGTTCGAAACAAATTTATTCTTAAAGTTTAACTTTAATAAATATAAAACAAGGTAAAATTAATTTAATACTGACTGAATATGTGTTTACTCATAAATCTGTATAAAAATACAGTACAATAGTAAGAAATACTTTTAGTTTTATGAAAGTTTAGTTTAACGTCCATATTTGATTTATCTAGTTACCGATCATTTTATTTAGTCTTGTGGTAATAAAAATCAAAGAATTCTTCACCTGGTGTATGACAAGTATACGTACGGTAACTCCCCCACATTTGGGATTTATTAAACGATAAAACTTTACTTTATCTACCCCTAAGTACAAAAATGTGATAGATAATTTTTTTCATACTTCATCGAATAATTAAATTCAATCTGGATCTAATCTTTGAGCCATTAAAACTTTGTGTTTTATTTAGAAAAGGTTACTCTTAATTACAATTTAATTTAACATAAAGATTATTCGACGCAAATGTTGATTGTGGATCATTTAAGAAAGTTCTAATTGTATCTAAATGCTACGTTTCATGTTTATTAGACAGGCGGTAATTAATTTTATGGGGTTAAAAACCTGTATAATTAACCAACCCTTAAGTATAGTGAATTTTGTAAATTAAATATTTCACTTGTCCACTAAAGGGTTGTTAAGATTTCAAAATGAATTTATTAATTACAGTTTTCGGAGACTGTTCTATTTTTCTATACGTATCTACAAAAACGCGAGATTTTTTCTTACAAGAAATATTCAACTTTTATCTTACTAATGTCATAAATGCTAAAATGTTCATGTAGGAAATTTGACACATATATAGAACATAGTCTTGAGCAACACATGATATAATTTCCATACTTTTTAATTCTGCGTAGAGATGGTCGCGGGCAAATGCTGGTGTTTCAAAATTGTCGACTAAATATTGAACATAATCTGTCTCTCGGTCTCTGTCTAAAAAATAGTGTATTACAGATATATAACTACGTCACTTAATATCTTCATTTAATTTCATTTAATGTAGATTAAATCAAGAGTCAAACTTATTATCAGTATTTTCCATTTACAACAAAACTCTACAAATTCATGTAATAGGCAAGAGACAATAATATTTATTAAAAAAAAGTAGTTACATATTCAAAAATAATACAAGACATTGACTAAAAGAGCAGTCAAAATATTTTATAGATGTAGATGTTAACACTTTTGTCAAATGCGATCACCCACATCAGTAACAAAGGCCCCCGATGTAAATCTTAACCTTTATACGCCGCTGGTTTCGTTTCGCTGTAATAAAATATAGATATAGACATAATACTTGACGCAATAAATTCGAACTTGGTCATTCATCGACGCCGGATTAAAAAAAAATTGTTCCAACAATACGTAAAAATTCGTTCGCTTCGAATACTTTTTTACACGCAACCTGACCGCTGTCTTTGTTAATTGTTAACTTTTGAGTTGAAAAAAAAATTGGATGAATGAGCCGCGGGCGCTCCTTTTGAGCACCCAAGGGTTGACAAAGTTGGGACCGATTTGTCTTACAAGTTCTGATTCGATCTTGAAATAACCGAACGTTTTTTCGCGCCCTAATACCGACACCTGTATCGCTTGATTCATTTTTAAACTTTTTATTTCTTAAATCACTGCATCGTCCATTAAATTTACTTCGTGGTTTTATAAAACAACGTTAGGAATCAGGAGATTTACGACGCCCGGTTCACAGTTTGGAATATCACTGTTTTAAGTCAGTGAGTGCCCATTCATCAAGATGCATTCGTTCTTTACTGTGGTTAAAATACAATTGGCTACTTAAAAGTCAACTCTAAATCACAATGTTTAAAACTCAAAATTGTTTATCCCGAAAATAGTTTGTTAAACGTAAACGCGAGCATTATAGAGTCAACATATCTAATTAGATAAAATAATTAAAATAAAATCCCATTCTCGCCTTTGGGTGGTAAAATATATCCATTCTTCTTATCTCTACGGAATGAACTTAAGATTTTCAATACGTTCGCTTTCATTACGAAAACTGATATTGTGAAACATTAAAAGCATTTCAAACAAAGTAACCTTTTTTCGTAAACTAAATGCACTGCAATGACGGACAAAAAAACTGACGGAAGAGGATGGGACCTTCCAATATTAGTTTTATATCTGGCAGAAAAAAGTCTGACACTTGAGGGAACGATTGTCGATCAAAATAATAATAATAGTGGGAACCCTTTGAGAACGGAGAATTATTTTGGAACCCTTTGAGGTACAGCACCTGATGCGGAAGCCATTCGCGAGATCTGCAAACTTGTGGGAACCGTTTCAAGCATATTGTAAACGATTTTAAAATAACGACCAATAGTGACGAGGTAATTTAGAATGTTATATTGTAAAATAATACGTAGGTTACATGTTCAGTGCAATTATGTTAACTATCTGTATATCTTTTGGAGTATAGGTTATGAATATTTCTGATTTAGATTTTATATATTTAATAAGCTAGCGCTTGACCACGATTCCACCTGATATTGAGTGATGATGTGGGCGAAACAGTATAACAGTATTATAGTAGTACTAATATTACATATATCTAAGGTCAGAGAATATGTTTATATACTTTTTTTTTCACAATATGTTTTTAAATTCATTCATATTAATAACCTGACCCATTAGAATTATTATAATGTATCATGTTTACAGTACAACTAACGTAAATCTTAATTAATCACAAACTCATGTTCATGTTACAAAAGTAAATGTTAATTACACCTTAACGTATATTAAACTTAATAATCTGCAGTCATACAAACATCAAAATTACGACTTTACAAAAGTGATAAAAAAATAGCGAAAGAATGTAAATTGATATATTATTAATCCGGGACATTAAGCTCTAGATGTACACGAAACAAGATGTCAATATCTTAAAGTATTAATTACAATAAAACCAATATTTATCGACGTTTTAGTTGTTTGTTTAAAGTTCACAGCACTTTAGCTCCGCAAGTTATCGTTTGCAATACCTGTGCAATAGTTGGTCACGTTCTGAATATTACCGACAAAGGAATTAAACGGAATACATATACAGAAGCGTCTCAAAAAACAATTCAAGCAAAATTAAGCCTTTTGGAATAGAGTTAAGATTGCAAATTGTAAATATCCTACATCAGTACACCCGCATAGCATAACTAAAAGTACAGACACGCGCCATTGCATTGAAGATAATGTTATCTGAATTACACTTGACTCTTAAACCTTCCTCCGGGCAGTTCTAAATGTTATTAGTACGTAACGACTTTATTCGAAAATGGGTTTTATAATAAAATTTTAGCGATGATTCTGAGACGTGGTACTTCTACTTTTTATTTAATTCACTTTTAATATCTACAGTAAGACAAAGTAATGAAACTAATCAGTATTATGGAGGAAAGAACAAACGTACATTATACAAACATACTAGCTGTCGCCCGCGACTCTGTCTGCCCGGAATTAAAAAATACTTAATTAGTAACCTATTTGTTCTTCCAGGCTATGTTCTACATTTATGTGAAATTTAAGTGAGATCTGAGATCAATTATTCTGGAGATACATTGTAACAAACATCCATATAAACTTTCTCAATTATATATAAGATTATAATGAAAAATACATTCACAATAATTTTAATAAAAATCAGTTGGTCACGAGTAAGTCGTCTAATATGTTGTTTGAAAAAAAACATAGTTTCCTTGTCTGTGATTTGACAAATTAAATACATGATGATTACGTTAAACCGACACAAAATCTAATGACAAAATTATAAAGTAGCCGCATCACTGAATCCCTCTAATGATTTTGTCACCCTCGTAAAAGCTTATAATGTGACGGAAGCTAAATAAATTTGGAAATTTGACTGCTGTCATAACAGCGGATACGAATCATTTAAGCTTATTTCGGTTAATTGAATCCTAGAGCATTAAACCTTTCCCAACCTATAATCCCTTTTATAAAATATATTCCGACATCTTTTAAGGATCAAGATGTCTTATGCCTTTTTAAGTAAGTGCCCTTTTTTAATACTTATATATGTGTAACACACATGTATGCGTATTTATGTGGGAAAATATTTACATATTAGTAATCATATATTATATATTTACGTAATAATAAATAGTACTGCAAATCTACAAACTAATTCAAAAGGATTTTATACTAGCTGTCGCCCGCGACTCCGTCCGCGTGAAAAAAAAAAACCTGAATTAGTAGCCTATGTGTTCTTCCGGGCTATGTTCTACATCTGTGCCAAATTTCAGCGAGATCCATGCAGCAGTTCTGGAGCCTACACACAAACATTCGGATTTATATTAGTAAGATTCGATAATCGATAATCGAATGATTGAACATTTTAGGTTTAAACGTCAACTATCATCTGATTCATTTTTATTTTGTAACATAGTGTTGTCGGCTCACAAAGTTCCGATTCGAAAGAAAATTAATTGCACTTTAGTTTACAGTTATAGTATATTTATAATTATAAAGTCACACTAATAGTGTGTAAACCGATAAAAATAACGGTCGTCACGATAGTGTCCAATTTATTTCACTAATTCCCTATTCCATGAATACATTACATATGATATGCATACAGAAATAGATTTCTGTTCTCATGGAATTGAAGTCTGTTATTAAAAATGTTTTAATACCACACTAAGTGTGGTCTAAAGTCTATTTAAGCATGCCCTTAGTGTTGTTCTCTCATACTTAATTCGCAATACCTACTAGGACTCCCTTAGGGAACGATAATGTTTAAAATTAATAAAATTGTTGTGTCTTTTGGCACGTTAGTTCCGTGTAATCTCAGAAAGGGCTGGACTAATTTTGACACGACTTTAACTGAAAGGTAGCTGATGTACGGAAATAACTTTAAGCAGTCAAGATCTTAAATTCTGCCAATAATGTCTTATTATAATATTTTTAGATTACAATTATTCTTATAGAACTATAGATTTTATAAAATTTACTTCTTTTGGCCACTAGATCATTAATAAAATTCACATTAAAATGAAATAAAATTGCTTCGTAATTTTCCAAAAAATATAAAAGATGCCGACGTAACATCTTGTAACTTGAATAAAAACTTTGTTAATTTTTCTTTATGCTTACGTAGTTAAAATCTCGACAACTCAAAACTGCGAGAAACTTTAAAATTAAACCGCAAAAGAGAAATAATAGTTAAGGAAAAGATAAAAAAATGTTGCAACCCTCAGTTAAGTGTTAGCTATTTGATACATTTCATGCGGAAATCTATCTCAAATTGCACATCACAAATGCTCTTCCGATTTAAGAAAAAAACTCAAAAAGTTTGTTACTAAGAAGTATTATGATTGTCGAATGAAAAACTAAATTATTCTTACTTATCTGTGTTATATTTTTAAAATAGATATCATATGTCACTGGCCATTCATATTTACAGAAAATGTAAATCGATACTTTGTAAATTTGCGGTCAAGTGGCTACGTATAATAGCTAATCATAACTTTTAATTGCTTTTCTCCGTTGCTACTGTTTATAGACAGATGTAAATATCTGTTGTTGTTCGTGTTTTGTTTTACCATATTGAGTTAATGGTATGTTGTTTGTTACGAAGGGTTATATGTAGGTACTGGAATTTTTTCTAATTATCAATTAGAGCATCGGTGGCTCAGCGGTCAAGCACTTGACTTGCAATCTGCAGGTCCTGGGTTCGAATCCCGCCATGTACCAATGTGTTTTTCGATTTCCGATTTACATATGTACATTATATTCGAATATAATGTACATATGTAAATCGAAAATCGAAAAATCGTTCTTACGGTGAAGGAAAACATCGTGATGTAACCTGTACATATATCTGAGAAGCCTAGTCACCCCTAACTTAAGGTAGGCTCCGAACCCTCGGTGGGGACGTATAGTGAGCTGATGATGATGATGATGATGATATTTAGATATATTTACTTTAATAAAAAAGAAAATAAATGTAATCGGGGGCTCAGCATTGCCCCTGCGAAGGATAGCAATGTCAAACTATCATTTCCTCAAAAGACATAGTCATTGGAACCATTGTTATAATTATATAAGCTAATTACATAAAATCAAGCTACATATCAGTTTAAATACAGCTCTATCTTAATAAATAAAGTATCAAAATATTAAATTTCACTATACATGTGGTAAAAACAATGTATTTTATGCGCGGCGCCAATGTCTTTACCCGCACGATTGTCGATTGGGTAACATCGATACTCCTGACCCTAAACGCATCTATCAAGCTGGTTCCCAGCGGCCGAAGGAAGCCGATATCCGACAATTATTTATAACCCAGTCTGCCGCTAGCCTTATACAAACTACCAACATACAGAAACAAAAGACTTCGTTATAACACTTCAATTACGTTTTGATAGATTGTTTTATAAGTTCACATTTTTAAATGTTCGTTATTTTAAACCGGATTAGAGTTTGTTTGTCAGACTTATCATATGGTATATTTGCTGTTTTTGTTTGCGTGTTTTTAACAAACGACGATCTAAACTCTTTCTTTTTAAATGAATTATTTTAGATTTAACGATGACATAATTGTATTACAATTATTATAAAAACACGTACTTAATATTTTGCATTACTAAAGGCTTATCTGTCTTATTTCAGTAAGTCGAATTAAAAATTGTCTAATTACGGAATTATTTTATTAATATGTATTCGAATATAAAAGTTAATTAAGAATAATTAAGATACATAATAAGGTAAATATAATAAAAATTAAGCTGTATTAAAATTGATTTTCCCACCCACTGTCTGATACACAAAGTACTTGTGTTGGAATAAATCTCTCTCCATTCGGCGCGACAGTCGAGCGAGGGCCATAAAACATTTGCATAAACGACGGACGGCGATGTTCTTATAATACCTTTAATTATATATATATTTTGTACCCACCGGCGTTTACATATTAGGATTAAACATATTTCTTTAATTTCTTTAAAAAAAACTTATCTGGCTGTTAAAATAAGTCATAATGTGAATACTAAAAATGGATTTAATATTACGTACTGTTTCATACAATTAAACAAAACTCAAAAAATCAATAGCTATTTTAACTGTATATCTATGATTGTAATTTGTGTAAAGAGAAAGTAACAACAATTTATTTTACGAATCAATGAACCCATTGAATAAAAGAAACCATGGAGAAAACATTGACAATCGGATTAAACAAAATTGAACGGCGCGTTCAAGGGAAAAGTGAAATCTGCAAACAATGTTACCACAGACCAACAAGAGATAAACTGATTTAATCTTTTAAAGACTATTCTTAGATATCTCAGATTAAATATATAGTTAGACATCAACCATTTCATCTTTTAATAGATTAAAATAATCTGTTTAAATATCTATGGATTGTTTGCTGAAAGATCGCTAAATTATATAATAATATTTTATATAAACAGTTTTAATTATTTTACATAATATATGGGTATTTTGTTAAACACAGACCAATACAAATGTACAAAGTAGTAATACTAAGTTACCAGAGATAAGTTTTCATAGCTGAAACAATTGAACATAGCAACATCTCTGTCATTCAGTTTGAAAAAACTGTAACAAGCAATATATTTGTATTAAAGTGTCTGATGTACCAACGATTCTACGTATTTGTAAAATGGACAAAACCGCAAGATTTCTCACTACCACTAACACGTAACACGGCGCGCTTTCCGCGCTCTGTTGCCGCTATTAAAAAACTTACAACATTAAATTTAAATTGAATACAACAAGTAATCCATTTGTAAATGTTTATCGTTAACTTTACGCAAAAAGCACGAACGTTACAAAGCTCACGTGCGCCGAGTAATAAGATTACACGAACAAAGCGAATCGAAACCGAATCGTTACGAGTTTCCGGAATTCGCCAAAATCATTTTTGTATCGATATTCAACTTTTTATATCAATACAAAACAGGAAACATACGAGTGGGAAATGTATTCAAAGTCGCAAAAACTAATCTTTAGCGACCCATACAAAGCCACGCGTGCGCGCAGAACTAAAATTAAAAGTAAATAGGGCTTCGAGTTAATTACAAAACCTCTCACTTTCTTCATTTCTATCATAAGTATAAAAATTTAATTACCACTAATACATAATTTAAGTAATTAGTTTAACGTTAAAAAGTTTTATTCTACTGTAATGTAAAGAAATATTTTGCTGCACACCAATTCATTCGAAAAATTCATTATAAAGAAGTTCTATGATGTACCTATTTGATATTTATAGAGAAATGCAATCTGCAATGTTACGAAAATAAATAGAAAATAAATTATCTCTTATAAATTAATCGAAGTTCAAAATGACATAAAATTATGTCATACTGAACTTCGATAACAAAATTTTTATATCATAGTGAACTTTATAAGTGATTTCCCACGCATATTCAATGCAACGCAATACGCAAACGAGCGTGTGCGAGGAAATAAACTGTTTCAATTATTACTATTCGCCGCAAACTTCTTTGTCCCTTTATCTGTATCGATTTCGCACATGTAAATGCATTTAGCTCCCACCTTCTTATCTCTGCGAACACCATTAATCTTGTATAACAATGTTGAGCCACTGTGACCGTGCATCGATGGCTTAATCAAGCCTCCGTGTATAATTTTAGCAGTATTTTTTAGCATAATACTGATAACGGCCACTCTAAAAGATATCCGTACATTCCATAAGGTTTAAAAGATCGATCTCAACTTTAATCAAGGCCCGTTGGTGTTACTCCGGTAGAGTTTAATTAAGATATCAACAGATCATTCGAGATATCAAAACCTGACTATATGTGCCTACGAGATTTCACAGACGAAGATATCTCCTTTAAGAACCTTAATTGTGTATTTCTTTTAAAACAACTGCCGCCGTTGCATTGTTATCATTTTCGAATGTTTAAATTTGTGTCATCGTTTCAATAAAACTAAATAAAAGCATCAATTAGTTTAAAAAGTCAGAAGATGACCTTGAATGTAACTCTTTTGAAGAATTACTTAATTATTTCACTTGTATATGAGAACAGCATAGTAATTAAAAATATAGTTTGATTTTAATAAAATAAAAGAAATTGTTTATTTTTATCATCAATATATTTATCATTTTTTGTACAGCATTCATTCTTAATAGCTAATAAAATATATTACTCTCATGGACGAAATATTTACACGCTTTAGTATATACAAAAGTAAGTCTTATTGATTAAAATAATATTCACATTATTATAAATCTTTGACTAGATATCACATAAACTGTCGCAAATTATTTACATAATAAAAAACTCATTACTGCTATTTTTGTTGCCACCAAGTTATAGCGTCGAGTAATTCACTATCGTCCATTGGTGTAGCATCATCATTTGCATACCGCGACTCATTACTTTGATAATGCGTATAATAATCGTTACTAGGTGAATCCGATGATACGCCTGATGAACATTCTGAATTAACTGGAGAAGGCACAGATTCGGAGTAAGGGGAACTTCTATCACCAAAAACACCTTCGTCTTCGTATGTAATTGGTACGAATGATTCGGTTTTCTCAATACCCATAGCTGCATCACTTTCCTCGATAATTCCTTGCAGATATTTTATGTATTCAACTACCATTCGCAATGTGTCCACTTTACTGAGCTTCTTGCCAGATCCGCGTCGCGCGCCGCCTGATAATGCCGCCACAACTGCAGCGGGCAATCTCTTCCTTAATGCATTAAATCCATCATTCACTTGTTTTACGCGATTCCGTTCGCGTGCGTTTCTTCTCGCAATCGAAGCCGCTTGCGCTCCGACGCTCGCACTTTTATAATTATATCTCATATAGTTCTCGTTTTCCAAACCAATATGTTTTCTTTCCGGTGCTGGAGCGATGGCCACTAATTTATGTAAATCGTTTTTCGCGTAGTTCGTTAAATAAGCCATTTTATAGCTTAAAGTCTTAATATTAACTTCGTGCATTAAATATCGACTGAATTGGTTCCAGTTAGAGGAGATGCAATGGTCTCCACAATCATGGAATGAATGAAAGTCGTCGGTTCCCGCTTCGGGTTATATGCTGACGGTTGAGCAGAAAAAATGAATAGGGAACCCTCCCACCCCTACGCGAAGGTTGTATTCCTTTTTTTTGTTTGTACCTGGAACACTTCAAAGTGGGCTACGGACCCTTTTCGTACACGTGCCGTCGAATTTATTTTGACCATTAATTGACCAATAATTTTATAACCCGTGTATGGAATTTTTAAGTATAATTTTTAAACCTTATTTTTGATTTTATTTTACCTTACGATAGTACAAGCTTTATGTCATATTCCAAATTATTATCAAACATAAAAGACATTTCCTTTTTTCAACTTTTTAATAACTTAGGTGTTTACTCTCATAACTTAGTAACAATTGGTTTGACATTAAATCAATCAAAGTTTGCTCTTTTACAACTCCAGCTAAACTGTTTATTCACAACAGCTGGAAAATTAAAGAGTGCAGATTTAAATCACTTAAGTCTTCTTTACTTTAAGTATGAGCTTGATTAGTTATTTCTTCCACAAAGAATTCGTTTTTTTAAACAAGTACGATATTTTCCCTAAAGTTACTGCCATGAAATTATTTTTGATTTTATTTTGTTAAAAAAATGACAATTTCAAATAAACAAGAAAACGAGTTAAAATCGTTCAAGGAATCGTAATTTGATTATAATATTCTCCTTGTATGCATAAAAACCTCTTAATATAAAGTGAATTTACCTACTTACAATTGAAATAAAGGTATGCACAAGATTATCTTGAAAATAAAATTGTTTTAAAGAAATAAAATCCTATATGGACGTATAAAGCGCAATGGTTAATTTATTACGGTTGCTTAAAATTAAAAGAATTCACGCAATGTTTTATTATACTTGTACCAACAATGAGGTTCTGAATATATACAAATATCTAGTAGATTCAAATTGAATAATTCAAAATGAACTTTATCTTGTTATGTCTGTAGATTGAACTTGGAATGAACGGAAATTATTTACTATTTTAAAAATGCCACTCGCACACTAGGCGGCATGGACTTCAGTGAATTTCTGAAAAAAGTTTACATTAATTTAGAACGTCGAGCGTCAGTATTTTAGAGTCCTGAATGGCGAAGGGCCCAGCCATTGTCATATCCATTATACCATAAAAAGATTACACGGGGAATGTGGGCCAAAGCCATTGAGACACTGCAAAGAATGAATTGTTTAGAAGCCTTCAATCATTCCCATTCAAGGAGGCGCTAAACTTGATTTTAATAGACTCGGTGTCGCCTCACTCGAGTCATTCGTTTTTAATTTTATCCCATTGACTATTTCTTACCTGCCTGTCTTTGAATATTGAAGTTGGTAAGTAAATTTAAATTACCGTATCCATTTAAAATGACATTAAATTTAGTCGCATTTACGACAACTTAATCAATAAATCCAATAAACTAGAGAAGTAATTTACTAATCTTTTAATTTTGTTTACATTTACTGTTAGTTATTTTTTATTGATATATTTACATATCATTTTATGCATCTGTTAAGAACTTAATCAGTACTCATCGACAAACAGGTCTGAAATTTTTAGTTTTCTACACAGACCACCCAACTAATTGCCTATCATAACTATTTCTAGTTCACTTACATATCCCTAGAGCCCTATAACTTCGCACATACAAAGTAACAATACTCCAAAATACGAAAAGAAAATAATAGCGATCGATCATTTAAGAGGTATTCAATACAAGTGAATTCGCAAAACATAATAAAATTGTGGGAGTGATACAAGGAAGCATAAAGTATATTCACAAAAGCTCAACGGGCGTGCTTACAAAGCGATCGTCAAATAACATTTAGCCAGCCCACACCTTAGAAAATCGCAAAATAGAGACATCTACTGCACAAAGACATATGAAACATACGGACCCGTACACGATAATTACAGCCTTTGTTGCTCTTATACTTTGTGATACTAAAATGCTACTTACAAAGAATCACGATACATCTATTGTTAATATCTAAAAATTAAATTAAAAAAAATTTTGATCGAATACCTACAAATTGTAAAAAGTATTCTTAAATGCATCGTCCATATTTATGGAAGAAATACTGACTTATTCTCTATTATTGATCATGACCTTCTTCCATTACAATCGTTAGTAAATTATAGACTAACTAGCTGTCGCCCGCGACTCCGTTCGCGCGGGATTAAAAATAGATGTTAGCCGATTCTCAGACCTACTCAATATGCTCACAAAATTTCATGAGAATCGGTCAAGCCGTTTCGGAGGAGTATGGAGACGAAACTAGTGACACGAGAATCTTATATATAAGATTTAAGGACTATTAAAGACAAAATCGCTACCATATTTACGTTTTTGTCGTCTTCAATATACTTTTTGTTAAATAATATTAAACTTAAATTAACAAACGTCTTTCGCAATATAAAAAATAATGAAAGAAATTAAAATAATCTCATTTCCCTTTACATACTCGTAATTAAAATGCAAATTTCCCACCCGCAATAGACTCATTCAGTCGAAACGAAACTAGTAATTGAACGAGAGGTTCATTAGTTAACGAATATGTAGCCAATATTTATGTAAAGTTCATACAACCGCAGATACGTCGCTTGGTGGTCTGTCCTGCACTGGATAAGTCTTTGATCGATAAAGTTGTAAGTTTAATTACTAAACTGGTACCAAAGCTCGTTTTAAAAGGGACCGCGGCACGAGGTCCTCCTAAACATAACCATACTTATACAGATAAGCGTGCAATTATTGACGACTAATATCCGCAAGGTATCTTACAATGTTTTAAATAAAAATGCTAATGGGGACATGAAAATTCCTTAAGATTCAATACAGATATAAACTCTAAAATGGTTCGTTTGATTGTGGGCAGTCGGCACAAGCCATAGCAATCTATGATGCGAGGATGAACGCACCTTGTCGACCATATGTATGCAATCCTTTCGCATCTGCCAGGCTTGCACTGATTTTTATTTATGAATAATATGACGAATTATGGCTGGCCTTTTATTTGCACTGCCACCTTTCCGGATGTACTTCGGCGGCGGATGTTGCCTTTCCTATAAATTTATGTCGCCGAGGTGTTAAAAATTTGCTGAGTAAGTTTACAAAATTTATTTGGCAACTAATAATAATTTTGTGAATTGAATTTAGCTTTGTTTGGTTGAGGTGTATTTTATATCTGTGCTAAAAAAATATAAATACAAAATAACCATCACAATATAACTATAACAAAGTCTAGTAGTTTTAACTGTCTTCTACAACATGTGTTTTTATTAGAAAAAGTCCAAAAAAAAACATCAATTTAAACATCTTAATACCACTTCTATTTGAGGTTTCATGAAGTGTACATTACAATAACAGCATTATAAAGCACGCGCCTATCAATCCTCCACGAAGATATCTACTTAATAGAGTTATACGCATGAAAGTGTCCTTAGAATTGTGTATTGTTGCGCAACATTATGTCCCCTATTGACATGTTACGTGTAAGTGGCCCTCGCGTCTTTTGTCATCAACCTAACCACAAAAAAATAAATGCAAAATAACAAGATACACATTACAAGAAATTAATAGTATATCAATTGAAGTTTATTTACGTTTTCAGAAATATATCGATACTTGAACACAGTTATAGTTATCTTAATTTAGTAACTATTCATTTACGACATGTAATTGAAGTTTAATCGACGGTTTAAGCTTCCCAATAACAGTCTAATAGAAACATAAGTCCCCACTGTTTTTATGATTAAATTATTTAATAATAATAAATTCAAAAGGTATAAGATTCTTTGCCTAAATCGTATTTTAAAATATTAAAATTATTAATTCCTTACCACCAAATGTGTAATATCTTTTACATTCACATAAACAGTAAGAAAAAATATTTGGATAGTGACATTATGCCTATTCTCGCACCATATTTTTATATGATCGAAGTTAAATTAGAAAGTTAAAAACATCTTTTTTACGACTTTACATTGACTAAAGTTTATCTAAATATATGTTATTAGAAGACAGAGTTATAACACAAGTTTATCTGGTTTCCACCATCAGCATCGCATCCCGTTGTGAAATGCAAATATAAACTCAATTAAGAGTCAATAAAAATCAAGTAAATTGAACTATCGTTATAGAATTAGACTCTTCGTACATAAGGCAACGTAAATCAGCGATTGTAGTCTTCAAGCGACTTACACAGTACAATGGCACATGCCGCCGATGTTTAAGATTGTATCGCTTTAGTCTTACAGACTAAAATCACAGATTTGCGATGCCTTATGTACGAATGGCCTAACCATAAAACTTACTTAGTTACTTAAAAACTGTAATTGGAGCGTATTAAATTGTATATGTGTCACAGTATTTTAAATAAAACCTATACAATTAATCGACATATATGAAATAAAACAATACATTTTCTCTTTTTTTGTGTATAATAATAAAGATTTTTTCACATGTTTTTTCATTTTTCTCTCTTTGAAGTTTAAATTGAATTACAACGTTGAACACAAAACAGCAATAACAAAACACTACCTTATTCGTAGCAATATCGTAATGTAGAGTTACGTAGAGAGTTTATAAAAATATGCTAACCGCGCCTGTCTATTATTTTTTAAACAAAAATAATCGAATCTTAATAAATCAAGAGTTAATGTTAAATAGACATGAAACTAAATACTATATACTTTCTCTTATAATAAGATATTTAACATTGTATTTAACTAACATTTGTCAATATTATAACTCATCACTCTTATCTAATTAATAGAATTATTCAAATTGTTTAAACAAATAAGCATACATTAAAAATTTATTTGAAAGTAAAAAGCGGGTCATGTTAATTATGTACTCAAAACAACAAATGTGGTGAAGCGTGACAGTTTCTTTAACACTGCTATCAACTATAAAATAATATCAAATTAAAAAAAAACAGAAACTGTTTGCGCCCACAGACCTATATAGGTAGATAGGCAAAGAACTTCGCTTCGACGCGATTCCATATCAAACTTCAAATATGTAACTGACGCGCGACAATCGAGAGTTAGTGTCAATTCTATACATTTTTGAGGCTCGTTATGGAATCGCTTCAGAACGAATGCACTTTGTCTAACCCCGCTATTATATTTATCATGACAATTCGAAAAAAAAACACAATCGTCAATGGAAGGAAGAGATAAAATTCTACGTTCTATCCACAACTTTTCCAACCACCAAAACCAGACATAATGCGGAACAACGGAACCCTAAAGTATGCATAATACGAGATTAATTTGGTCGCACCGTAACGGTAGGAATGCTATTAATCACTAATACACTACGATAATTTATTATCTACAGCTATTTGTTCCATTTATATATTAATCTAATTAAATATTCAGTGGACATAAAAATTCTTTCTTGATAAATAAATCTTCATTGAGGTATACTTGTTTTACAAGATGTTTAATTTATATAAGAAATATTTTCCTACTTTACGAGAATATATCATTTTTGGAAGCTTACTATAAGTGACAACTCAAAAAAGTTGTTACTTTAAACTATCGACTCTACTCATGTTTTATATAAGATATAAGAGATAATGGTTTTTTATTAAGAAGATAAATTGGCAGCATTTAGAAAAAAGTCGTACATGTTAAAAAGACCTAGAATTCTGATACAATTCACTTAAAAATAATAATAATAAAGTTTATTGTCATAAAGAAACTTAACAAAGAAATACAACACACAGTTATTCAAAAACAGTGATGACAAAAGGGGGGCTGAGCTTTGCCAACACCGCTCAGGTTCCAGTGTCGAACTGGTTTTGAGCTACCCCCCTTCCCAAGATAAAAAGGAAACCTTTGAAGGTATAATCAGATTCGATGTCTATGCTTTAATGAAAAGGAAAAGTAAAGATGTCCGCATACAAAATTGTGGATACTTTAACCCCATCGTATAAAATATCTTATCGTTGTGTGATTAAAGCTTAAGACCGTCCCTTTTGAAATAAAGTCATGATACTACGAACCTTTTTTCCCCTCAGCTACCTCATCGTAAAGATCTTGAAACTCTTAGATAGGCGACATTTAATACTCCAGTATAAATGACTTCGAATCTCACGTTTAAGAGATCGTAAAAAAATCATGTTTAAATTTATTGGTTAAGCTTTAATATAAATTGATGTTTAATAGTTACATAAAGCACTTAATTACCCATACTTGTGTACTTAGTAAAGGAAATATTTTATATTAAAACTAGCTGTCGCCGGCGACTCCGTCCGCGCGGACTTATAAACTTAACAAGTAGCCTATGTGTTCTTCGAGAGTATGTTCTACATCTATGCCAAATTTAGGCGGGATACGTTTAGCCGTTTTAGAGATACCTTCTAACATCCATCCATCCATCCAAACATTCGCATTTGTAATATTAGTAAGATTTTCGTGTCACAATGTCACTTACTATACTCCTCTGAAAATGATTTTTATAAAATTTTATATCCATATTCAGTCATTCGCAGTATCGGCTACTATCTATTTTTTTATTCCTCGAGGACGAAGTCGCTGTCGACAGCTATTATACTAAGAAAATGGCTTCTTGACATTCAGTAATAACAAAAAACTAAGCGATAACATCATTGTTTATCTTTCAAAACCGATACTTAAAATATCTTATACATATCATCATCATCATCAGCTCACTATACGTCCCCACCGAGGGGCTCGGAGCCTACCCTAAGTTAAGGGTGATTAGGCCATACTCAACCACGCTGGCCAAGTGCGGGTTGGTTGATTTCATACATATCTTTGAAATACTTTTTAGACATGTGCAAGTTGCATCACGATGTTTTCCTTCACCGTAAGAACGTCAGATAAATGTACATATGTAAATCGGAAATCGAAAAACACATTGGTACATGGCGGGATTCGAACCCAGGACCTGCAGATTGCAAGTCAAGTGATTGACCCCTGAGCCACCGACGTTATCATATATCTTATACATATAAGTTTGGCAAATACACCTTACCACAGTTTGAAGTATAAATTAGTAAGTGCAATAAAATATAACTTTAACAATTTAATATACTAGTACAAGAAGTGATATGTCTTATTCAAACAATTAAATTGTCTAAAGTAACACCTTTGTTGTGTAATTTCACAACACCCTTTAGATTTATGACGTTAGTTTTACGTTTCACTTGACTTACTGCAGAGTTTATTCCAATAATCATTTTCCAACAAGAAAGTTGTTACATTTGTTTGAGTCTGACTTGTCAAAAGTTGCTTCAGTGTTTAGTATGCGGCAATACATTTTTAGCATTTTTTTAATCACCTGTTATTGAAATAAGTTTATATTTTTAAATCCGAGTAATTTCATTAACATTTTATTATCTGCAATACATATATTTGTTGCGAATAAAACGGTGAAGCACTCTTTTTTTATCAGGGGGAGGTGAAGTACTTGTAGAGTTCGAAATTTTGTCAAACTGATATATGTGCGTTATCTTCCTGGCAATTAGGATGCCAGAACTATCTATACATTTATCAAAAAGGTCTTATATTTTAGTAGTTATATAAATTCAGTATAGCACAGTATCTGCTTACGGCTGTTATTGCCTGAGGCTGTGAAGATAGTAAATGATGTATCCATTTCGGACGGAAGATGATCTGCTTGATAACATATCTGATACGAAATTAATATCTACTCCTTCACTTCGCTTAAACAAACATTCATTTGCATATCGGGATCAGAGTTTTATTTGTTTTCCTAACTTATACAGAAAGTTGCGAATAATTTTGGTACGAAAGTAACATTGGTACAGTGTACCACAATTCTGTGTTAGATTCAATAAATACCATACTAATCTTATTTTCTACGTACTAGAATACGGTACAGATAACACGCTTCTACTTCTTCCTGGTCAAAATATTTGATTTATGCTACTTAACTAGATTTCATTGTGCTACCTTATATTAGAAATAACTATTAAAAATTGCCAATTTCATTATTTTCCTATTCATACTTGATTTGCTTTGTTTTAAAGGTTTTTGATAAGTAGATTTTTTGTTTTTTTCTCTATTAAAAAAATCTGTTGGAAGTTAAAAAAATAAGCAAGTATCAAAATAATTCAGTCAGCAACACTACAAACAATATTTATTTTTCCCCCAAAAAAATCAACCTGTTTGGATAAGTAATAGCTTAATACCACGTTGCCTTAGCAAAGGTGCTTGCTTTCTCAGCTCGAGCTTGCGAACTCGACCTGTGTTACAAATACATGTTATTAAAAACTTCAGACAATCTACAAATAACTGCCAATAACAATGGCGTTGGCTTTTGTTTGATATTCAAATTTGGAACATTGCATGATCAGTTTGCCTTCCCGTACAAATTGGACAAAATGGTCTTTATTCAAACGTTGTTATTGTTGCGAACAAAGATCTTTGTTCGCAACAATAACAACATGCGATATGCAAATCATTTCTTATATTTTCCGCATTCATTTGCGAGATTTATTAAAAAAAATTATAGCTTAATTTTGTTATTGCATGATAAAAAGTAATAAGATACTGCCAGGCCCTTAATTTAGACAATTATTAAAAAAGTTATTCGATTGTAATCTCAAATTAACTGATTAACAGGCGAACCAAGTGATACGCAACAATGTATGACAAAATACAGAAGTTAAATTCGATTTTATGAACGTTTAAGGATCTCTTAATTGTAGCATTAAAGATCGCTGGCCACCCATCCAGCGCCCCACGCGTCGTCCTCCGCCACTGTGACGGATTCCCGCCACGCCCCTCATTTGTTATACAAATTTTATACTACCCTCCGAGCGAAAGCTCCGTAAACCTTCAAGGCGCTTCAAAAGAAACAATGGATGAAATGTTAGCACCGTGACTATATTTACGATCTTTCTGAATTCACCTAAAACTAAACAAAATCAAGATTTAAATATTTTTACGAAACATAAACACAGAAACATAATTTTAATTCGAAAAGAAACGTCGACAATAAATAGAAAATTTATTATTTCGTTATAATTGAATTAACTTCTGAATGCGTTTTTTAAATCACAAAAACCCACAGAGCAGTGGAATTTCATTAAATTATCACCCGAGGAAACCGTACAATTGCACAGAGGCTTGAATTGTGTTGGCAGATACGGATTGCTCTACGCCGCCTGAGGGACCCGATGTATGGTACTGTTTTGATTAAATAAATTCTCAAGTGTACATCAGCCCGCGGCATACGTCAGTCATCGGCATGTACCCGGCTACTACGCCTCAGCACAGATTTCATTACAAATGCTAGATATTTTTAAATCTACTCATAGTCAACATATATACAAGATTTCACTCAATGTTGAGGTAAGATTTTCTTAATTTATCAATTAGTAGCTGCAGCATGCGACTCCGCCTGCGGCGAATTTGAAATAAAACTTAGTGAGTAGTCTATGTGTTCTTCCAGGCTATGCTCTACATCTGTGTCAAATTTTATAAAGATCCGTTGAACCGTTCCGCAGATACGTTCAAACATCCTTCCATCCATTTATCCATCCATCCATCTATACATTCGCATTTACAATGTAAGATAAGAAGTAAGATTAGAACTAAAGATTAGGACATTTCTCTTAACACCACTTTTCCTTTTACGGTTTATCTCTACGCCCTTTCAGATCATTTTTGGGTATCATTTGTAAGACGAGTGAAACTGATGTAATATATTTTTGAAATCAAATAATCGAAAAGTATCACTGACTGTTTGAATATCGACATATTCTTTTATTTTCTTTGGTAACTGTATCTATAAATATTCACTGCTTATCGTAACATATTTCTACTTAGAAGAGTAATGGTTCCTTTGAGATCCCCGAGGGATATGTTGACGAAGCAATTTGTTAGTGCGGACAGCTATTTGTCTATAAGAAACCACATCAATGAACCAGAGATACAGTAAGATGCTTATCCGCAAACCACACAATTTTAAGTCTTTTTGTACCCAAAAAAATCATTATCATATCATCAGATCCATAAAATATTGGTACAAAATGGTTAAGGAGCTTTGACCATGCTGCAATTTGCATAAATATATTTTGCACTGAATTTATGTTTAAATTGCGAACTTTCGATAAAGTTGTGTCGTATTTGACAAATTTAATACGAACCCATGCGCTACAGATAT
Organism: Papilio xuthus; assembly: GCF_000836235.2. Taxonomy (NCBI): domain Eukaryota; kingdom Metazoa; phylum Arthropoda; class Insecta; order Lepidoptera; family Papilionidae; genus Papilio; species Papilio xuthus. Next base: position 3,671,218 of record NW_013532534.1, on the reverse strand, counting down.
ATTCGAACTCAGATATTTGTTGAAAAAATAATCTTACTGTATCTTTCTATTTAAACTCAATAATTATTTTCTTTATTAAATTGCAATAAAACGGATTGTGAAAGTATTCTAGGAATGTTAAAATGAAGTTACTGAACCCTAATAGAAATAGATTTTAACATTTCGTTCCGGTCAAAATTACGACTTAATAAAATTAACCACGTATCATATTTCAAACTGCGTAAAAAGAATCTATGACACGTGTGACCGTATTAATAATTTACAGGATAGTGCCATCAAACGAGTATAATTATGATTTAAAAACATCTATTAAAAACACCTCTCTCGACCTAGATACGGTAAAACGAATCAATTTGAGAAATGTCATTAATTGAAGAATTTCCAATAATTATATCAAATTACTATCGCCAATAGGAGCTACAGAATAATCTCATTTATGAAGAAAACTTCATAACAAACTCTATTAACTTTAGATAAAGTTATATATTAAAATTTAAATTCTCATAAGCCGGTTTAATATTGTTGTGAATTTAATCTCCATTGTAGGTAAATCAATAATCAAACAATAGCTTACGTTCAGTCGACTACATAAGTCTTGCGACTGTCTTACTTAATAAATTCATGGGATTGACTTTGCGGTGTAGTGAAAATGCATGTTTTACAAAAGCCGCCTGTACGCAGCATAAATCTAAGCGAAGTGTCGTCGGATGCCAGTTTCTGCATGAATGGTCCCTCGGTATGAAGGATGGCCGCGCATTACACCAAAGGCAGTACACCGCATGTCAACTAAACGTCTTTAACGCGACATTTTGACAATCGCTGATACGAAAATTGAATTATGAACTGTTGTATACGATCGTCAATATGGACCTACCTATCTTAATTTGGATAGTCTCAGAAGAATATGGCACCACAATTGTAAGATTTTTTATTTACCCGTACCCAAAAATCGTTTTTAATATAACATATAGAACTTTAGAGGCGCAAAAAAACTAGGTCCCTCACCATGTTTCAATTACATTTTAGCTTGAATATTTTTAGCGACTTTTTTATCCCACGCTGATATTAGGCATTACTAGAAATAATGTTTATCGAAATATGATAACAAAGTACTCTTCTTACCCGACATAGATACTCATAATATCAATCACCGGCGGTCAAAGGGTTAAAATAAAATACGTATTTGACTAAACACGTCAACTGTATTTTAAAGCAAATTTAAATGTTGCAATTCATTTATTTTAAAATTTAAGTAATTGCTGACATTAATTTATATTTACTTACACATTTCATTTTACATTTATTATTTTAACCATTCCATTGAAAACGTCAGTCCAGTGGTTGTCAATTTAGCAACATTAAAATCAGTTTAAAAAATACAATGGCGATTATGCGGTCCTAATGGGCAATGCGACATCGACATTTATCAAAATTTATGGCCAATGTTTGAAGCGGAATCAAAAAGTCAATACGACTCTTTCACTTTAAGAGGCAGGACTTGTCAAGCGCGCCTATTCGCCTTTACCAAACAACCAGAATCAATAAGTGCTTCACTTGCTCGGTCAATTGCTGGTTTAATTTACAGTAGAATGTAAGATAATAAATAAAGTAACTTACCAATCTAAATAGTTTTACTTTTATAACTCTGTGATGATAGACTTATTAAAAACAGACTTTTTGTATGATATTAAGACACTAAATTTCCAAAATATATGTATTTACCATATATGTACAGTAAATGACATTGTCGCCCAATGAAATGTGTAAATTTCTTATTTCAAATGATTTCGAATATAATTGTATTAAACTGTGTTTAAGTCAGTATGCATTCATAAATATATTTATTTTATTTGATTTTACGAAAATCTTAACATAATACACATATATGATTATCATTTTTACCTCACGCCCCGCGGAACGTTGTAGGAACGCTAATTATTATTTTTTTTTATTTATTTATATAAACAAGGAATAAAATACAAATTTACAATAAAAGTATCTATAAACCCATTGCGGGTTTGTCCAGACACTTTGGTACTACGCTATGAACAGTAATTTGCCTAGTCCATTTCTCTATAGTCAAAGGTTATTAATGTGTGAAGAGGATCACCTCGCAGAATAAGTTCCTTATTGACATATTTTTATCGACGTCACTGAGATCGTTAGCGATGCTTTCCCTCGAATACAATTGAATGTGATAGACGAAAACATAATTCATATAATTTTTGATACCATAACGAATTCTTACATGTTCAATGTGTTTCTCTGATGTGTAAAAAACTTACACCCTTCAGACTTTCGAAACTCAAAGTTTTTTTTTTAATATCAATAATAAGCGAAGCTTTGAAGTTCTTTGTGAGGCTTCTTGACTTTAATCTACTTACTATCAAGAGACATTCGCTTGTAAGGCACGTTTTTCGTTTCAAACTGATTTAATCTTTTTCTTATGCTCAATATTTACAATCAACTCCTAAGAAATTTGATCGCTAAATAATTCTGTGACATGTGTTTACATTTGCATGTCTAATACAATGATTTATGTTTATATTAAAAATTTAAACATGCTATTCTTTTGTTATACAAAAATATTTAATGGTTTCTTTTTATTAAGTTTTATGTATAACTTTTTATATAATACAATTGTCACGGTGGGCAACATTAGATTACCTCTTGGGTGCAATTTATTACAAACTATTTGAGTATGAGTTTTAATTTTATAGATCAAAAAATTTCTGGAAAATAAGTGTTTATTAAGTTACTTCTTATAAAAGACATCAACGCACTAAACGATTATTTTAATATTTACATTGGTATATACAATATATCAAGAAACTGAACCGAAATAAGTCAGTAATCAAACTTTGACTAATATTTAAAACTTAAAATATGATGATAAGATTTGACAGTCGACGTAACTTTATTCATAAGTTAAATGTTCCTTTAAAATCTCAGTGTAAGGTGTAAATTATACTTTTAAAACCTTTAATAAACACAACATACACTTTTATGCTGATTCATTTAAGTGGCATTCTGCCAATCTATTTATCTTCTTTCGGCATTAATTCAAATTTTCACACCTCGTGTGATGTGGGGGCGGGTCGTAATTGCCCGCCTGTATCAACCTAAAATGACTACGTTTCCTTAATAAAAAGTATTTAGATGGTAGAACGTGACGACAGCCGCTTGAGGCCAGTGTCAGTAGAAGCAAATTATGGCAATCCCGACTCCTACGAGGTGCTAACTGACGCCGCAACCTACAATTTGCGAATCTTTGAAGCCGAGGTAACGTACGCTGCCGGCAGTGGTAATAAAGGCACTGATTTTCTCACTTATTGTGTACTTTTACACAAAAAATTACTTTCGTCGTGTTTTTTTGATGTGAAGATTATTTATATGATAATAAAACACTTATCACTTATATGTATATTAAGTAAATGGCATTGATGTTGAATTTCAATGAAAAATATTAACATAATGTATGTTAAGTACAGAATTGCTGTAAGGAATATTAAAGGTAAAGTATATTTTTTAAAAGTACAAATTTGTTTTATACTATTACGCAGTGAAAACTGTGTTTCTTAATTGTAAAGACGGTCGCAATAGTAAAGATATTTCTACATTTTCTTGCTTGGTAGAAGTAAGCAACCTAAAATAATTTGCCTTAAGTTCTGACAAATCTCATTTCCAAGTTCTCACAATTTAAGTAGCTCAAGATAAAAAGTTAGTGATAAACATTGCCGGCAGCTGGGATGACTGCCGAAAGCAACCGTGTGTAATTCGGTTTAGACTGGGCAGCGCCGACCATTACCGGATTCTCTCCTACCGCATCCTCAAGACAATAGCCCCGCAACAAAAGGAAACAGCCGATCGATTTTAAAATCAGCCGGGGCAATCTCCGCGCGGTATAATCTTACAAATATTTATTATATGTCAAAACAATATGCCGAAATGGTACGCTTATTGTGGTTTTTACAAATGCGTCTGTTGCGCCTCGAAGCGCTCGTTAGCGTGAAGTACGGCGCATTGTGGGGGTTACAATGGGGGGCGGCACGCGGCCCCCGGCCATCGCCACGAGACGTGTTCGTTTACGTTTAAATTATTGACACACTTACCGCGCTGTAGAGAACTATATGTTCACATCAACTTATAGCTTAATATAATCTAGGAATTAAAAAAAATATTCCAAAATCTCAATTTAAAAAAATCTCAAAATGACCGAGTGTTTTCGTTTAAATCCTAAAGCTCTGGTTTCAATACAGTATCTGGGTTAAATTTACTTACTAAAGTAATTCAGTCTATTCGTGTAAAATTGTGGTCAATAAAATTAAACCACTGTTTGTACTAAGAATAAATAACGAATCAAAACCGATAATATTTAGAATTTCGACAGAAGAAATTCAAGGCGCCATCATATGGAATTCACATCATTGCACCTTCTTGTACGAATTACACATATAAGCATTTAATTATAAACCAGACGTTCACCCGCAATTAAATAACAAGGTTCCACATACTTGAGCATGGAATATCGCGTTTACAGAAGCGGTCACATCACAAGAGCTTATATCAGATATTTAAATTTCTCATTAAGTTCCCTGTTAATAAAGAAATAATCATAACATTGGTAAAATCCCGTTGCACGAGTTTCAATATTGGCGCGTGGCGAGTCGAGGTGCTTCAGTTTTACGACAAAATAATATTCTTTAATTATAATGGAGCGTCTTGAAGTAAAAAGGCGGGACACGCGACATCTGTATTAAATTTTAATTGAATAACAGTTGCACCTGCGCGGATCGAAGTCCGCTCAACTTAGTGGCCGAACTTCGAACGTCGTAAGACCCTCTGGAATCTGCAAACTGTATCTAATTAAATGTTAATTACGGCCAGTGCTCTAAACAAGAATTCTAATGATTGAGTTTCGCGTAACGAAACGTGAAAAAACAAATATAATGCCCTTAAAGCTCTAGACGATTTGAAAAACACATCCTCTGTAAAGTAATAAGGATATGAAATGAAAAGTCGAGTCGCAAGATAAATGACAGCAATTATTTTGACTAAAGATTATTTTCAATACAATCGTCTAATTGTATTAAAGATCAATTTCATTGGATTCCATCTCATAACCTTGAATATAATAAAACATGAGATATTAACAGAAAATAATAATAACAAGAGCTAAGATGAACGTAAAATTGCGTATTTCCGCAACAGGGTTGAGCCTATATGTTAATTAAATGATTATGACCAAGATTTGTACTAAGGCCTCCAATGTGTGTATGCATCCTTGCGATATTTTTCTTTATGTTCTTTGATTTGCGTAATTGAACACGTGCGGTATATCAATGGAATATGATTTAACGTTAACTTTTAATGCGTTATAGAAAACCGACTCTATTACTGTTTCGATTTTAATTATTGAGTGACATGATTATAAACCATAAATAACGACAGGTGCAAAATTGACTTTGAAACGAATTAACGGTCGGTTTAACGTTAACAGTTTATCTTGATTTTAACCGATGGTTCTGATTAGCTTAAAGGAATTTTGAATAAAGAAAAATGAAAAAGGAAAGTGACGTCTAGGGATCAGGCGTCAAATTCACAATAAGAATAAAAAGAAGAATCAATCAAACGTATTTAAGGTGTGATTAGGACGTTGATTTATATCGGAAGTGTTACAACTTTACTCATATAAATATGTCAGTTTTACCGTCCGTTTTCATAGCCGAAACATTCTAACAAAACCTCATATTATTCCTTTCATTTTCCGTATAAAAACTGAGATGTCAATATATATTTGCACGGCTTCAGTCATTTGATACCGAAGGTAAAGCTTACATATATTAAACGAGAGAGTAAAACAAACAAATAGCAACCCTATAAGAAATAAGAAAGTAAAGCCCGCAACGGAAATAGAAAACAAACGGATATGTCGCAGTACTTTCGCTGCTGAAACAAACAATAATTGAGAAATAACTTTCACTGCCGACATTTGTTATTCTATTAATATTGTGTTACTTTGGTAATCATGAAAAAACATAGATATTTTTTCATAGTTTCCGAGTAATTAAAAATAATATTTTCATCAATATCAGACTCAGTCTTCCTTAATAAAAGTCCCTACAAAACTACCTAAATACACACCAGGACGAAGTAAGTACCAATTAGATTTCTTATCGTTCTTGTCCAATGCTAAAATGATATTTTTAAACAACTACGAAAATCAAGATTTACTTCGTATATAACTAGATTATTTCGTGTTGACTATCCATTGACGATTACACTTGAAAATTGTATTAGACATAGGAAATTTTAAGGGTTACTTACGCAACTAGCACGTAATCGAGTAGGTACGGTCATAACCGCCACAAGGTCCATTCTAGTTACCGTCACATTGTATAAATTATATAAAAATAAGCACGTCGAGAAAGGGATACATATAACGGCGATTGGTGTAGTTGAGACAGTGATGGGCGAGGTGGCGAGGGCAGGTGTCACGAGACATCTGCTGGCTCGGCCGCACGTGGCCCAACCCTCTACTCCGACCTCCGCCGCCCGGCTACAGGAAAAAGTTGAGAAATCCCTCTCGTATCTCAATGACGAATAATTTTGATTACCACTGGATTATTAGGAAATAGATGTTTAACGTGAATATGCTAATATGACAAACTTTGTTAGTAATTGTCCAACAATAGCTTGAGTGCTCACTTCCGACTCTACATTGTTATTTCATTTACAACCTTATCAGACAGAACTTTGTATCTCAAGTGAAATAAAGAGTTGAAGAATAGGATTATAGTCTTAGTTAATATTGTGCGTTATTTCGCTGTTGTAAAGTATTGGATTTATAATCTATAGTCTACTAGCTGTCGCCTACGGCTCCGTCTGTACAGATTAGAAAAAAACTCAATTATTAGTCTATGTGTTCTTCCGGACTTTATTCTACATCTGTGCAAAATTACAGCGGGATGCATACAGCCGTTCTGGACAAACAAACTTCCATTCATCCAAAGATTCGATTTATAAAACTAAGTAAGGTAAGAACCGGATCTTCCTCCTGTGCAAAAGCTTTATCGATTTTCCAATTTCACATTCATTAATTGGAAGTTCTTACAGAAAGAATAACATCGTAATGCAACCAGTCCATAACTGCGTAGAAATGTGTAGTAGATAATCCGCACTGAACCAGCTTAGGTCACTAAGGCCTTGTCGACCCTAACTTGGTAGGCTCGCGCCCATCTGTGGGCACGTATATGAGCTGACGACTTTATTAATATCTGAGAATGTGGTCTCCCATATTATAATTGGAAGCTGAAAATGATCTAAAAATCATGCTTATGTCAGGAACAACCCATGTGAATAAAATCTTTTAGCTTGGCACATCTAAGTAATTATTAAAATAAAAGATATGTTCAATGATATTTATAAGCCATGTAAAACTGCTTTAACGCTAGTTAATAGCAATAAGCGCTATTTTTAGAATGTACTTAATTCAATCTTCTCGTGTGAATAACTCTTCTTTCATTTTATTTGTATTATATTCTCGATCTAACTGAAACTTTATCCAACTTAACGCTACCATGGTATGCCATTTGCTTCTGTCAGCTAAGAAACTAGATATTATCGTTGTTTAATGATAGCCAGCGATACATTTGATTATAAATATATCGTAAATTTAAAAAGAGAATCTATTTACGTAACGTTACATTTTAAACATTTAAAAATATGATACAAATGATTGTAATTAAAATAAATTAGATCAATTTAATGTGTATCATAGTAAATTGGGGACGTACTTTCATTTAATTGATGCTGTACGAACGATAAAGTTTCTAAATCTTTTCAATCCATTAGCAAATGATGCCAATCCATCTTATCGATACTTCACTGCTCGATTCGATTAATGTTCAATGTGTTATTAGTCACCTGATTTCGTCACCGAGCGCACAGGTGCGTGCGCATGCGTTGACTTTGACGCGTAGTTTACTCTGAGCTTACATACATAACCTTCAAGCATAACGGAAGTAAAAATTCTACGCTTCCTATTGGATTAGTAGTTGATTCTTTTGTTTAAAATAAAGAAATGACGGCCAGTTATGTCATTTTAATTAACTGTTACATAAAATCTTAAAGATTAACACACATATTTATAATACTTGTGTCTCCAAATGATTTTTTTTTTAAACAGTTAATGTAACACAAAAATGTAAGCCATATTTAAGCGACAGTGGTTTAAGGCATGTTAGGTTCAGAAGCATCATACAACTATAGACACGTTTCCTAGTTTAAGTTGAAATGAAAAATACGAAATTATTAAATTCGCTATTATGAAATTGAGATAAAAATAACGGTCCTGATATTAAAATTATTCATGATTATTATTAGGTCATGCATCGTCATGACATCGCGACAAGTTACCGGAATAAATGATTTAATTAGTCCGGTGATGCGATCCTCAGCTGTCGCTTCGCAATAGCGTGCTTCTTTTGATTCTGACGTGACACGTGTTTATACTGATAACATGTATCTGGAATTCGACATGGAATGTGAAAGCGTTGAAAAACTAACTGGCCAACTCAAACATGCAGTACATTTATAAATATAGTGTGTTCAAAATAAGAATGTATTTTTTTGTTAAGGAATATTTCAAACGCGTATCTAATAAGTGCGAGAAGAAATATAGAAGCATACTGTATATAATCAATTTTTAATTTTAGCAAAATTTATTTTTTTAGAACATGAGTCTTACTATTATTTTGAAGGCGAATGCTTGGATTGATGGATGTTTGTTAGAAAGTATCTCCGGTGCGGCTGCATAGATCTCGCTGAAATTTGATACATATATAGAACATAGCCTAGCATAACACATTGGATACTAATTAAGTTTTTTTTAATTACGCGCGGACAGAGTGGCGGGCGACAGTTAGTGTAGAAATAAATATACATGCTATAAATAAACTTTTTCTCATATCAAACCATAACATCGTTATAGTGAATCACTAGTAAAAGTGATGTATTCAGTTTTATTAATAGTTAAAAATTAGTAATGAATTATGCGATATAAAATCCAATTTATATGCATGTAGTATAATAAAGCATAAACAACACCTCGTACAAAATAGTAATGGTTATGAAAAAATCATGTGATTTATAGAGAATAAGAATATTATGTTAGTTGGCAACCAACTCCGCGGGATGTGATTAGTTGGACACCGAGAGGAATTTTGCGATTCAAAGTGGAAACTACTAAATTTTTTATCTAAAAAAACAAGATGAATTCCCATAATTGTTATATTATTATATACTATGTACAAATCTTAATATTTCTTTTAAAGATATCTATTATTTTTACAAGATATAACACTATTTTTAATTAACAAAATATATTTTGGTCTTTAAATTTGGAGACTGAAGGTAAGAATTAATGCAGCGAACAAAACATTGTGAGCGCCTGTGTAATATTTTCGAGCAATAAATTCCATGAATGATATTGCTAACAAGCAAATTTAAGATCGGTTAAATGTCTAAGTTTTTAAATAATTAAAAATGACACGGGAGTTATAAATCAATTTAATTATAACCAACTATAAGATAAAGCCGATGATTAAGGGAGTGGTTTTGAATAAAATGTTGTACTTGAATAGTATCTTGGGTATGTTTTTCTTTTTAATGAAAAGGATTTGTCACAATGGCAATCGCGTATCACGCCTTTTTCTCTTATACAGTAGCAGTGATAACTCGTTCTTGACAAAGATGCTACAACCATATTTAGACGAATACAATAAGACGAAAATAAATAATTGCTCAAAATACTGTAACCATTACTCTTGGATCTATTTTAAGGTGTCTCTAATGCATTCTTGGAATACAATGACCAAACTTCTAGAAATAAAAAAATAATGACTTTGTATAAGAAATTGAATGTTAACGAATACAATAGGTAACATCGTAAACAAGACATGTAGTTAAAACATAGTAGAGCATACAAATTTGTTACCGATAAAAATACGTAATAGTATTATTCAAGAAACATGAATTATAAAAACGATACAGACAAACTATGTATATTATCCCTTTCTAATAAATAGTAGTAAAAGTTTTATACCTACAATATTGCTATGTATAATTTGACAGGCAGAGACCTTCGTAAATCCACTTAACAAATATTTATGTTGCCTGTCGAAATTTGATATTAAATTAGCATAATTAAATAATTGAAAACAGTATTGTATTATACTTTTAAGATTAATTAGTAAATTATATTCAAAATAAGCGAAATTTTGAAAAAATATACTTTGAAAGTAAAAAAGAGCACTAATTTATCCTGCTTATTTGAAGAGAATGGTGGTACTACGCTAGGGCACGCGACAGAGAGTCTTAAAGAGTGGATGCATTGACAGGTTTCCTTAACGGGTGTTGCAGCTCAAACAAGAATGCAACGAGGAATAAAAAAGGATGGTTTAAAAATACGACATATTAACATATTATTGCTTTTCATTCTAAAAATTTACATAACAACCAACTACTTTATGTTGACATTACTAAATTGATCTCCGTCTTGGAGACAACAAAAATGTTCTACTCGACGCCTTCGAGATACCAGCTTGATTATTTATGGAAGAAAAATATAACTTATTGCCATACATTTTTAATGTTCTATTTGAAATACGTATAATATAAGTATTAAAAATTAATCTTGAATAATTTACAATGTTTGTATTTTTAATGCAATTTCTAGGGGGATGCGAAAATCCATTAATTTTCTTTTTTAAGTAAACCAAACATCATTTTCAATCTCTCATTCATAGTATTGGTAAATATTCTCATCATGTAATTTCAAACTTCTTGATAACTCATTTTTCCAGTACTTATTATCATTTGAACTCGATTATATCGAATTGTCATAAGCAATAATAAACAGTAGGCCTATCACGGATATTTGTGACAATCGCCATCGTATCGTAATCGACAAAATTTGTATTAAAATTGTACGAAAATCACATCCTTATTTTGACATAATTAACGACGACCATAGGAAGGCCATTGTCACAAACATTCGTGCTAGACCCACAATATTCTATGGATTCAGTAATTGTCGCTTAGTACCGAATGATCATTATTCAAAATCAACATCCGCTAAAAGATTTTATCTAACACCTACTTCATAATTAATATGTATGCCATTCATCAACATATCGACATTTACAAAATTATTAAGTCGGAAGACAAAGTGCCTACTAAAAGTAAAACATGGTCATTGTAAATGGACCAGGATACAGAAGTAGGACATCGAGATTACAAAAGTGAAAGTGTGTTTATACTATCTTGTTTAGTAGCTAATATTATGGGTGAGCCTAGGAAATGATCCTAAATGCAGAACCTAGGAATATTTCAATTACTTCAATTGGTAGTACAATAATGAATCGATTTCCATCAAAACTAAAGATCCTTGTCTATCGATTGCTATTCCGATCCCTAAATAGGTTAATTAAAACAAATACAATAAAATTTTAATTAGAAATGCTTCAGAGAAATAATGTGAGATGGATTATTGAGTTTGATTGGTACTAGCTATTTCGCAGATCAGTTGTACTTGTGTTTAGATAAAATCACACAATTTGGCGGCTGAAAACATCAAAGTAGACTACAAGGTAAACAATTTTAGATGTAAAGTGTTGCCGCTAAAAAGGATTGCATTGGGCCACTAAAAAGATTGAGAAATATAATGCAAAAGAGTGGGCTAACATGATCTTATTAATAGTATGATAGCAAATGGATGAATAGATGTTTGTTAGAAGGTATCATCAGAACGGTTACATAAATCTAGGTGAAATTTGGTATAGATGTAGAATATAGTCTGAAACAACATGTAGGCTAATAATTAAGTTTCTTTTTTTAATTCCGCGCCGATGTAGCTATCAAGCTGGTCAGCAATAAAATTCACAACAGAATCACTATTAGCATTGAATTTAAACAAAACACCCTACTTATTTGTACAATCATGTATGGCAAAGTGTCAGTGAGTGAAGAAGCATTACAGTTTATTTATCGACAATTCTCCGATATCCATCTCAGTCCGTACAAAATATGGGAATTTGTTAATGTAACTGAGATCGTGTTTATCCTTAAAATACTTAACGCACAGCAAACAATGGTAGCACTCCGTACAAGGTTAAATCTTATGCGAAATAGCAATTTGTTGATCATTGTCACTTGTAACACGCCCGTTTGGCCTTCGCCGGAGGCGTGACATGACACTGAGTGAAATTACGGCCTTATTTGTTCCATTTTACAGCCATTTCAACTGAATGGAATTTCAAAAGAGTAAACAAATTTTCGATCTTTCAATGTCACATCGACCTTTGATAATAGCTTTCTTGCAATTTAAGAATGGTATTTTTTATATTTTTTTTTAAATTAAAAAAATGATTGTATTTAATGCGGTCAGTACGTCTGATTACTTTTTTTATTGTGACACAAAAATAATTAAAATTTTGATGAAGGAAAAAACAAAGCATAATAAAATTCAGGGTCAAAATCACTCAAGGTCACATCATTTCACATTGGATCTTATGTTATTTCAAGATTATGGAATGAAGAAGCTCTCAAGGGCAAAATCTTTCCTAATATGATGTAATACATAACTAACTAATTGGACCATTAAACGAAAAAAAGGATCTCCGTGACCATTCGGAACTCAGTATTGAAATATTTTCGAAAGAAAAAATTTTTACTTAAATATATTTGTCAAATGATGATAACAAAAGAAAAACCTAAACGACACTTAAAAATAATGATCATTGTAATGTTATATAAAAAACTTCATTCCGAGTTTAAATATAAGTTACAAACTTGAGTTTGTAATGGAATGTAGATGTTGTAAGATTTCTAGCCAGTTATGAGAAATACTAAATTAACTAGATTACTTCGACGCGTGGGTTAGTTCTGCAAATATTGGCAATAGTATCATTTAAACTAAATAATAAGACCAATATACTTAGCGTGGGATTCCGAGACCAAAATCCTCGTTTAAAACATATTGTGTTCTTTGTTTTGTCAATGACATGGACGACGATATGATACAGAGATTTTGATCTTAGGAACTCACTGTTCATATGCTTTATGACGTTAACGGTATATCGGGTAAGGTTCCATGTCATAATAATTATGATACTAAAAATATTATTTTACAAATTCGATCAACTATTTTTTAACCAACTTATGAAAGGTTAAATTCTTCGCGCTTATGTAAATTCATTTTTATGTGCGTGGGTTTGTATGTATATAAATTCCATTGCGACGGTCGAGGCCTACACCACTGAATTTGTGTTGACGAGTGGGGTGTCATTCGATTCGTCTTCTTCCCCAAAGTATTATGGGAAATATCATAATTACATTATGTGTAAAACAAAATAGCTACGACTTTTTTCCTGTTACTAAAATGACCTTCAAAAGAGGACTAACTAATAGTATTGTGGTCAAGCACTTGTTTATTGATTATTCATACAAAATACAGAATATTAAGTTGAATAGATTGCAAACACGTGCAAATGCAAGTAACCCGCGTCACTCAGGAGTCGCGTGGCAAACTCTGCTGTAATACTTGATCTAAAGCGCAGGTGCTCAATTCGTGGCCCGCAATTTGTCGCGCGTGGCCCTTAAATAATGTTTGGAATTTTATAAATTATTGGTATTACTTTAGCATGTTTATGTAATGCGAATGTTTAGTTGTATAGATGAATTTTAGAAGGTGGTCTGGAGATCCAGAGCGGCTGCATAGACCTCGCTGTTTGGAATAGATGTAGAACACAGTCTGAAAAGATATATAACCTACTAATTAAGTTATTAATTAATACTTTGCAGACGTAGTCGCGAGCGACAGCTAGTATCCAATAGGTTATGTTTTTTGTGTATATGTTTTAATATAAGTATCATAGCGTTCGAATTCTATGGTAATTTTTATCGTCATAGTTGCATTGACCGATATATTTGTCTCTACTTTTTCAAAGAGAATGTAAGATAACACAATATATATAAATATTAATGACTCTGCAGTTAAAAATAACAATAATACGTCTTGCGATTGCTGTTTTCTCTACACACCTGGATACGCAAGAGTCCAAGAGACGAGATATCATTTCTCGCTTATAGAGGTTTTTCGCTTAACTGAGTTTCTCATTTATGGAGTTCGTTTGTCAACGGGACAATAACTTTCGCTTATAGAGGTTTCTGGCTTATCCAGGTTTGACCGTATTTCCCTTCCCAGGAATGTTGTAGAGCTAATAAATAAAGGTTTTTTGAAGTCGATATTTTTTTAATTTATTTTTTAAATTAAAAACGATTTTGGTTATAAATTTAACTGTTATTTATCCATTCATTTTCTTTTTTATTTAATTTACTTTGACTTGTTGATAAAATGTAAGTTTAATACACTTATTTTGTAGATTAAATCTTTAATGTATTAAAAATGTTATTTTACCTTTAAACGACAGGGTTAGTAACAGAATGTTTTGATTTTTAAAACCAGTTTTGTGATTTTTATGAGCTTTTTAATTACTGAATATTAAAATTCAGAAATTGTTTACTCAATAAATAAAACAGGTGTATGAAAAAGTAATTTTCAAATTAATTTAAAGTTTATTAAAAAATCTACCATTAAACTCGCTTTGCCAACAAGATAACATTTCCGAGTGAAAATTGAATAATATGGAAAACCATACTCTTCAATTCATACACAACTTTTACAATCGGGCAAAATAAAAACATTGGACTTCTTAAAACCTTGAAAACATGAACATCACATATTTATGACATCGCAGTTGACCGCGTCTGTATTCGTGTGAAATTTAAAAAAAAACTTTATTATTAACTTACGTGATCTTTCAGACTATGCTCTACATGGAGATACTTTCAAACAAACAACCATCCATCAATCCATCCGAACATTCACATTTACAAAATTGGTAAGATTTGCTTTTATCGCTTTACGACATCGTTCAATGTGGCACATACCTTATAAATTTAAATCATAAAATGTATCTCATGGTCATATATTCAAGTACACTTCATGAAGTTAACCTCCAAAATTATAAACAATACATCATTATATAAGATTAATATCCTCTTATCGATTTCGACACGCAACGTAAGAAAATGGATGCAAACCGCATACGTCATGCATTAAAGGTCATTGTAATAACAATTACATCGTATGAACTACTGTAACATTTTGATAATATCCAAGGTATAAGTAACGAACTTGTTTTTGAATAAAAACACTTAAAAAAATGTTCCACTTACGTCACTGAGGTTCATTAAGATCGTAATTTTTAACAGTGGTAGAGCCCGCTGTAATATCTTCGCACGAATTGTCCCGGCTCGCCCGGTGAAATACCACGACCACTAGGAAGACAGGCGTCAAGTGGAAGCAATTCCGCGTTTCGTCTGATGAGTGTGCGTCCCGAAGGCCTAATTTAGTACTCTTTCCCTTACCACCCTTTTCTTTCTTAATAAGGAAAGGATGGGAAGTGGAAGTGTACTTTCCGGATGAGAGGATGCATGGGAAGGGAAAATATTTTCTTTCTGTGCATCCGCTCCTCCGTCGATTAGAGGTAGGCAACGCATATGCAATTGCGTATGTCCATGGGCAACGATCACTTCGCTATTTCAGCGAGCCAAAATTAGTTTCAAGTGGCCGCTCACTCGTTTGCCACCTTATGATATATAAAAAAAGTACTGTTGAAATTACTCGGATATTTTGTTTGTTTCTATGCGTACAAGATTGAACCTATCCTTGGTATAACCGTGTTTTTCATGGTCGAACACCTTTATAAAAGCAATAGTGTTGTCTCGATTATTCTCTTTGAAAAAAAAGAGACAAGAATATTCTAGTTTCGGCAACTCATTTGTAGTTAGCTGTCTTAATAGGAATATAACAATATGAATGTAGATTACATCTCTATGCCTATTAGATTTACCTACGTCGCCGTCGACGGCAATGAGAATCGAAATTAAAATTGCTTCTTAACGTATATTGCGTATTTCACATCATAAAGTATATTACTAAAGGTGTAACACGTGCTTACATTCTCGTGTTGTAACGTGTTGTATAAGTTGGATGATATTACGATGATCGTTAATCATTAACCATACATAAACATTGTACTGACTTTCAATCTTCTTGCGCACGCAATGAAATCTCATCCTTATATGAACATCAACTAATATTATAAAGCGGAAGAGTTTGTTTGTTTAAACGCGCTAATCTAAGGAACTACTGGTTCGATTTGAAAAATTCATTTTTTGTTAGATAGTCCATTTAAAGAGGAAGATTTTAGGCTAAATAACATTACGCTGCGACCAATAGTTTTGTTATTTTTGCGCGGACGGAGTCGCGGGCGACAGATAATAATCTCATAAGCTATATTATTAACAAGTTTAATATTACTAATATTATTAATGCGAATGTTTACATGGACGAATGAAATTGTGTATAGATGTAGGACACAGTCTGGCACAACACGTAGGCTACTTATTAAGTTTTCTTTTTAATTCCTGTAGATGGAGTCGCGGGCGACAGCTAGTAGTGAATAAACATTTGCAATTGCTCGGATTTTTCCAATGTCAAGGATCTCGTTACTCGTTATCTCCTTATTAAATAAAAAAACAAACAAATAAGATTGACGTTTTACAAAGCTTACAAAAATGATAAGTATGAAAGCGAAACCATAAAAGGATATGTATCGTACGAAGTTATAAACAAACCTTCATTCCGATGTGGATGAAAATCGCGCGAAGAATACTAATGTACACGCATTTTGAATGAAAGAGAGATGCCGTGATGCAGCGCAAAACACACGATTTACCAAGTGATCATTAAAAATCTAAACTTGAATGGAGAGGCTCGTGCCTCTTGTTAAAATTCCTTTTCCATAATTCAATAGCATTGAAGAACTCAAGCAAATACAATTTCATTCACCGAACTGCGGTTTTAACATAACGTAAAATGAATGTCAACCTTACCTACCTCCTCGTTTTCGATTTACGAATTTTGATGATGAAATACGATTGTCTTAATTGGACTTTTGTTCGCCAGTGGATTCTTACCATGAATGTATCTTAAAATCATCACTCGACTCTTCCTCCGTTTTAAAATTAATCGACTTTTTTATAGCAAACTTTCAAACGAATAAGCGCTAAATACACTGTAATTGAGCTGAAGTATGGCCATATTCTTATCGAAGCCATTGAACAAATATTTCTTACGTTGGTATGGAGTTAATAAGTTATCCATAATTAAAAGAAATTAGTTAAAACATCATCCGCTGCCGTCATGAGATAAAAATTGCTAAGAACGGATTAAAGTGTTCACAAATAAAATGCCCAGTGATTATCTCTTTGGCCACTTTAGATATTTCTCCTTTGATTACGTCGTGTCATTATTAAAATATTTTTATTACACTTTTTGTGATTTAAAAATTATATATGTTTTTGTAGATTAATCTGTTTCGTATAATATAAATAATATTTAAAAAAGAATTCGTTTCTATTTTTCTTCTATTCTTCAGTTCTCTTCTGTTAATTTAATCAGGTTGTTATTTTTTTTTAATTATCATTTATTGTAACAGAAAAAAAAAAATTTTATGTTTAATTTAATAAAATACGTATTGGCATTGTGATATTTGTGAAAGCAATTTGTATAATAATTAACGCAAAATTTTATGGACGGTAAGAGCAGTTAAAAAGATCTTAATTTGTAAACTTTTTAAGGTCAATCAAGTTAATATATAGTAATTCAAAAACAACTTAAAAAGTGACCTACAACTTACAATGTTATAATATTTAAACTTATTATAATCAGAAGTCAAAAACCTTTGTTTACCTTTTCGGCACTTTTAAATAAACAATTTATGTTTATTACAACTAGACAATCAACCGTTTTATCTATAATATTTATTTATGTATTTTTTTATTTCTTGCTTTTTTGTCTTTCTGTTGTCTGAAAACCGTTTAATCTCTATTCTTTCTTTAACATAATTGTACTCGTAATTTTTATTGACGTCTGTATTAGTTAATTTGTTGATCTTATAAATTAATTAGCAACCAGTAAGTACCGATATTACATTTGTTATGTAAAGTTTATGTATAATAAAAAAAAATATTCCTTATATGTTTGTTTATAAAAAAGTTTTATAATTTAATAAAAAGTTACTTTATCATGATTAATAATTATATCATAATTAATAAGGAAAGTAAACGTGTAAATATTTTGACTCCGATGAACTTGACTCCTTAACAAGGGTAAAGTCGTATTAAAACAGAACTTGACATTCGTAAAATATTTTAAATTCAAGTCAATCAAATTTAATTAATTGATTTATTTATCAACTTATACATAAATATATTGCATACTCCATAATGTACGATTTAATTATAGGTATAAACAAAGATATGTATTAATTTTAATGTTTGAAATACCGACGCTGAGATTCGGAGAACGGAATGAATGAAATAAAGATTGGAGTGAATGAAAGGAATGATTGTATCAATAGTCGTTGCATTAAATAGAAGTAGTTAAACCTTTACTACGGTCACCTTTTTCATAAAAGATCAAGTTCAAATAAAAGTAAGATTGATTTATGTAATTCACAAAACTTATAAATTCATGTCAGCAAATTAAAGCTCTAGGTCACGAAGGTTTCGACTCATTACTTTAATGGAAGAAATTAAAAAAAAAAACATTAAAAATATGCAAATATATCTTTTAACTTTTTATTTTATTTAGTACCTTCGGAGGCCAATTTACAGAGACAGGATATATTGCATTAATATGTGTTCCCTTCTCCGCCAAATACATTTCTCCTTACCATCATTTCCTTATAAGGGAAGGGAAGGGAACGTGGACTAAGTAACTAGAAGTTTTACTATAACATTTTTCAAGGTCAAAATTTAACAATATGCATCCTTAAATAATGATTATATGATTTTATAATTTCAAATATTTGTAATCTTAATTATTGTACGAACTAAACAAATCAACAAATAATTTATATTTTTAGGGTTCCGTACCTTAAAGGAAAAAAACGGAACCCTTATAGGATCACTTTGTTGTTCGTCCGTCCGTCTGTCAAGACCCTTTTTTTTAATTAAACACGGTTATCTATGACGAATGAATGATTTTGAATTTATTTGGAATAGACTTCGAAACTATTGAACCGATTTGGAAAAATCTTTCACTGTTGTAAGCTACACCGTCTCCGGATATCCCGGATATAGGCTGTTTTTTTTTTACTTTTTTTAGTTACGCGTATACGTAGTCGTCGGCAACAGTTAGTCAATAAATTTGTTTAAGCAGGTTCTAATTAATTAAAAAAAAACTTGTTACGTCTTGGATCATATTTCTTTTTGATTAAAAACAAAACTTACAAAACTTCACAGTACAGCAGAAACTTAATCCTAAGTTATTTTCAATAGATAAATATAGGCATACTTATATTTTACACCCAAAATTAAGAACCTGAGATCTAATGAAAGATTATTTTAATAACGTGCAAAGAAAGATTTTAAGGTTATATTAAAACAAAGATGTACAATAATGTTTGCTTTTACTAAAATATTTAGTTTCATGACAAAAAAAATTGACTAAAAAATTTTGTGTTAATATTTAGGAACTCTTCCTTTATAACGTAGAAATTGTATGACATAATATATTTTTGATAATATTCCGGATACTAGTCCGGTTTTTAGAAGTAAATATTAATGGATAGACGGAAGCAAATGACGTGATTACTTTCTCTTTTTTCTACTACGGACGATCGCTTGCGTATCTAAACTAGTCGTGTTATCATTGACTCAATTGGATCCACCACCACGCCCTGAATGTAATAATTCGATTGGCATATTTCATTCCTACGTGAACCAGTTCAAAACGTTGTGTAATAAAATTTAATTGACTTCAAGAAAAGAAGTAGGTCGACATTTGATACGTACTTTTTGTACTCGCAACGATTTTTAAAAAACAATTAATTATTGATGAAAATAATTGACAATAATTGTGCTTAAGCATTTTTTTAAAAATTTTATTATAAAACAACTGCACATCATTCTTACAGTATACAATCAGTTTTATATTATACGCAATTTACATAATCGTTTACACGATAAAATATTATCAAAATAACAGTAAATAACACACAATGACTATATTATATATATAAAAATCAATTGCTGTTTGTTAATCTCGCTAAAACTCGAAAACGGCTGAACGGATTTATCTTATCTTGGTCTCGAAATGATCGTGAAAGTCTAGGGAACGTTTAAAAGGTGAGAAGAATTCGAATAATTGCCGGGAACTAATTAAGTTATTTTTTATTCCACGCAGACGGAGTCGCGGGCGATAGCTAATAAAACATATTTTTCTTTAAACGCAAACTTACTAGAAATTCATAATATTATCAGATTATTGATAATGATTAGTTGCTAGTCTAAAACAAATAGATAAAAACATAAACAAAAAGTAACCGACTGTTGTAGGAAGGAGATAAAACTATCTTACAGTCATCAGACAAAACACAGAAGCAAAACTAATGTGTAGTTACATTGTGATACATGTCATGTTTAGATAGCTTAAAAAAATGCCAACTCCTTGTAGCAAATTTCACGAAATTAATTTAGTTTCAAATAGTAGCAATTATTGAACGTTTTGAATTTTATGAATTAAAATAATTTCCGTATCCGGTTAAGTCTTCCAGTTTGTTAAAATTTCACCTCATAAGTGTACTTTCATTTATACATACGTCAATTTTATGACTTAACATCAATCAGACATATTTTATTAAGGATAATTAACACGTCGTCTGATTTACAATGTTCTTGTCAAGTGTTTTTGGATATCTATAATACGTTGTCTACGTTGAATTATTGATTCCGTTTTAAAAGGTAAAACAGTGTGGGTTTATCTCAATGTATGGGATATATGAAAAGTGTGTCAAGTATATTTTTTCGACTAAAAAAACAAAACAAAAATTCTTTTAATATTTTCCATCTGCGTTATTATAACGTATTTTTAATTTCTCGCATTTGAAAAGCTTTCATAATATTTTATGTCCAAAATGATTACGAAATAAGACTTAAATTATACCAGTTTGAATGCCCAAACAACTTTTCTGTCTATTTCTCATATTAAATTTCGTTGACATGAAAATTCAACTTATTATTTCCAAAAAATTTAAAAACCAAATTTTATTTAAATAAAAAGTTTAATAACGCAATCTGATTTTTGAATGGTTATTAATATGCCAAAAAATATTTATTTCTATGGCATGAGGAGCACATAAACACGTAGCAAGCAACAGTTTACACGTAATAAATAATATGGTCCGATATAACTTAGACTAGCTGTCACCCGCGACTCCGTCCCCGTGGAACTAAAAAAACTTAATAAGCAGCCTATGTGTTCTTCCAGAGTATGTTGGACATCGATGCCAAATTTCAACGGAATCCGTTCATCCATCCATCTATCCATCCATCTAAACATTCGTATTTATAATATTAGTAAGAAGTAAGATTAACTTAAAACTACCTAGTACTTAGTATTTATTCTGCAAATATTGCTAATTTTAATATCTTTCAGTTGGATACGTGTTTTCAGCATTTCCATTGCAAAGAAAAAACTTTATAATCAGTACCTAAGTGTGTATACTTGTGCGTGTCTAACTTAATCAAATTGTAATAATTTGATAGTAAAATAACAAATTAAACCGTACGATCATATAATGTATCCAGCACGAATTCACCTTTAGGCCTAGTATTGACACTTCGAAGGCTAATGTAAACTGTAACCAATAACTGTCAACGAAATTTCATTTACAGGTTTTGTAGCATTTATTCCAAAAACCTTCATCGTTAATTTGTCAGTACCTTTCGGGTTAATTTAATCCGTTCCTATAAAGTTAAATTCTTCGACAATAACTATTTTTAATAATTTTCGCCATTCACCGACTGCTACGAGCAATGTTTAGCAATTGTTTTAGGGCAAAAAATGTAAATATCGATAACATCGTTTTACACCATCCACACCTACTTCGACCTAATTAATCGACAGAGCGTAACTATGTACCTTTTGCGTAATGTACATACACTGTAAAGTGCGTTGAGTACATCCTACTAATATTATAAATGCGAATGCTTGGATGGATGGATATTTGTTTGAAAGAAATTTGACATAGAACATAGCCTAGTACACATAGGCTACTAATTTTTTTTTTAATTCGGAAACGGAGTCGCGGGTATCAGCTAGTTATCATATAAACTGAAATTTATATTATTTATCAACAACCCTTTATAACGACCATGAGAATTAATCGAAAGGGTCAATGTACACTTGTAATAATGCATTATTTGACATTGTACAATTATTGTTTCAACAGGTTTTACATTCTTTCCAAAATATTTCCATTTAACTAATTGTTAACCTTCCATTTTTTACATTCATTTAAGCCTGCTACACACGTACAGGTTTAAGGACACAGTTTTACTGTAAAGTTAAAATCTAGCTGTTTAGACAATAGTGAGAACAGTTAGTTTTCCTACACACGTAATCTTTGAATACACAATTCGAGTTTAGTCAAAACTGTACAGTTTAATCTAAAGGTCTGTAGCCAGCTTTACAATGCTGAAAATCAATTATTTTGATTATAAATTTCAATCTGGAATTAAGTTACAACATAGTTTTTAAAAGCAGCGTGTTTTGCTTTAATTATTCTTTACTTCAGAAGAAATTACGCACTACGAAGTAATATTGATGTTTTATTTACGCCTTTTTCAATTCTTGTTACTTTAAGTATTATAGATACCCAGGTATTGGTCTCGTGGGCCGTCAATAATTAATTCACCTCTCGCCTAATGCAGTCACCTTGGTATAATAAATTTTAAGAGAACCTTTTCTTTTCATGCAAAACAACAACCATACCAGTCTATGTCTTGTCGTTTTCCCGATCAAATCAACCTACGCGTTCGAGAGCTACACAAAGCCTCAATATTTAACGCATGATTCCAAATAGGTTTGGGCACTTAATCCTTCTTCTAATATGTTCTGAAATTATATTATCGTGAAGCAAAAAGACTTTTAAAGCGAAACCTATTTGTATAATTTTATTTACAAGAACATTTATAATTTTGTGACGTAAATTTTGAGCAGTTTGTTATTTATTTAAATTAACTCTGGTAAAACACGTAGTGATTTAAAGTTAAATGCTGGTTATTAACCAAATTCATAAAGTTCCAGTTCAGTATTATGTAAAACTATAGTTTGTTATTATCATTTATCGAATATTAGTTTAAAATTATAGCGAATAGGTTATTTAACGGTCGTTTCAACATGATACATATTTCTTGACAGATAGTATTTGATAAATAACTCGCTATCAAATAAACGTGAAGTCATTGAATATTCTTTTTTGAAAAAGTTCAAATATTATGACACCGTGGTTTAGTTTCATTGCTTCGTAACATTTGAAAGTTTTAAATTCCATATATTTTGACCTTAGCTTAGTAAACAAGGTTATTACTGCTTGGTTGGGTTATACGTAAAGCATTAACTGGAATGATTATGAAATCATTTTCGAAGGTTCCATTTTTGAGTATTTGACAATGTCACGACAATGTTGACAGTGTTAATTAAAAAAAACCGGAGAATGTTGGAGTTGAATTATCTTGTTTACATTCTTACACACCGGACATTTCGAGTACAAAATATTTTATTACTCACGGTCATGGAAAATGACTAAAGCCGGCTACACACTTCTTATTTTAACTGAACTATCGAACTATTTAGTTAAAATTTACGTGTGCAGTCAAAACTGAAAACTTTACTCTTTAAGTGACAGTTACAATGACATACACGTACTTTTTGGAATAATGTTGAAGCATCCACTTTAAGACATCCACAGTTGCAGATGCATTGCTCATAAATTAAAAAAAAGACGCATAGAAAAGGATTTTCCCTCTCCTTGCGTCATAAAACCGTGAACACAAAACATTCGCACTTTTCTTGTTAATACATGAACAATTCAAAGGAACCTTCGAATGATATTTGGTATAGAGATAGTTTATCGCCTGGAGTATCGTGTACTAACCAAGGTTATTATTTATATACGGACCAAGGCGCGAGCAACAACTAGTTTTCTATATTTTCTTTATCTGTAACCTTAATTGATTAATACTAAATTCATGGGATTTTGAAATAGGATGTCTGTCAATTTTATAAAAGTGTTGCTAAACATGTCTTTCATATGCTTAGGCAATAAATTTTGCATTCGTTTTTTAAATGTTACAGTTTTTGAATGACCGAATTAAAAATTGCACAACCGTACATCGTAGCATTTCTGCAGTTCTTTTGGTTTCCAAAAACTTTTTGAGTATAAATAATTGCTTCCTATTCGTTTTTTAAACTGGCATAGCGTGGCATAGAAAAAAAAATAGAAATTCAAAATCATTAGCATTTTGATACGCAAGGGCGTTTAGTTGCGTAACATGTTACGATGTTCGAATATAAGCTTTATTATGAGTTACCGTAAAACATAAAACGCCTTGTTTTGACTTGAATCAAAATATGATTTTGAAAGCAACGGGTCACGTGATTAACATATGTCATGTTACACACGTGAGCCGCTGCCCTCAAATGCCTCTTTATGGAATGTTTTTAGAAGTTAGGAATAATTAAAAATTACCTAATTATGCATTTTAACAGTGGCCTGATTTTGATTCTATATTCATCTGTTGTACAAATATAATAAAGAACAACATGCAAAATGGTATTTTATAATTTGTAATATATACGAAAACTTATCCAGTCTCTATCTATTTCAAGAATAATACAAAAAAAATTATAATGAGGAAAAATATAAATTTTAAATTGTTTGTGTCATCTTTTTTTTATCAGATTTTAGAGGGAATGCAGTACCGTCTTTGAAGTAACAATCAGAATAATTGGTTCTTTACAATGCATGTAGAGCGTCGGTGGCTCAGTGGTCAAGCACTTGACTTGCAATCTGCAGGTCCTGGGTTCGAATCCCGCCATGTACCAATGTGTTTTTCGATTTCCGATTTACATATGTACATTTAGCTGACGTTCTTACGGTGAAGGAAAACATCGTGATGCAACCTGCACATATCTGAGAAGTAATTCAAAGATATGTGTGAAGTCAACCAAAAATTTTGACATTCGCTTCATTTTTTACGGAGAAACAATTTCCACAGTTACCGTCCGTTGATTAAGATCTCGTTGTTGATCTTTTAACAAATCTACTGTTGAGACTTCCAGTAGGTACCAAGTAAAAATAACTTACAATATTCTTGGCATGATGAATGTTACTATCTATGTAGAGATTTAGTGCGAGTGATCGGTTTAAAAGTCCGAACAAATGATAATTCCTTTTAATGTAGTCGAATAAAAACAGAATCGTGTTAAAGTGCGGTATACGATTGACTTTTTAAATATTACATTGAAAAGGCTATTTTGTTTTTAATTGCAGTTTTATTTTATTTTGAATTTAAAGTCTTTTTTTTCGTAGTCTTCTTATGAATAGGTGTATATCGAAAGTATGCGTTAACTAGATCTTCTTATTAATATTATAAATGCGCATGTTTAGAAGTATGGATGTGTCTGTTTATTTGAATGTATCTCCAGAACGGCTACACGGATCTCGATGTAATTTGGTATACATATAGAATATAGTCTGGAAGAACACGTAGGCTACTAATTATGATTTTTAAGTTAGTTAGAAAATGCAGAGGGACGTTAGTTCCCTCTGCATTTTCTACCGCATATACCACGGGGAGTGCTCTGAAGAATTGTTTGGAACGATTCCTGCCGCCGAGTTCCGTCATCGGACGACACAATAGACCGCCAGGTTCCATCCACACCACCTGGATGGCTGGCATTCCACAACGCTGCGATTTTCGCGCAACTTCTTGCCTCGCACAGCCGCGTTGTTGAACGGTCTGTCCTCGGCGGTATTTCCAAACCAATACGACATAGGGTCCTTCAAGAAGCGAGCCTATCACCACCTCAAAGGCCGGCAACGCATCTGCGGTTCCTCTGGTATTGCTGATGTCCATGGGCGTTGGTGAACACCTCGGTGTTCCCGCTGCTCGTTTGCCCCCTTCTGTTATAAAAAAAAAAAGTTCCGCGCGGACGGAGTCACCGGTAACCGCTAGTTTATTATGTAAGAAACGGGACTAAATCATTTATATCAGATATTCAAAAACGTAAACTTCGAAAACATTTTAATATATCGCAGTTGAAAAATAGTATGTCGATAAGTGTTATCTCTTTTACGAATGATTCCTTATTTTTTCCCAAAATTTATATTCCGATTTTACCCCAGTTTTTCCTTTTTTTTTATCTGTCAAAACGCTTGTGACAAAAATAAATATGATAACATAAATTACGCCTAATCATCAATACTGAGAATGTACATTAGATAATTTTTTGTATATTTTAAAAAACCCAGATAGCAAACATATTTTTTCGCGTTATTCTCTACATTATCACTGCCTACACTTATGTACAAAGATATAAAATACATTTTTTTAAATAACATTATAGTGGAAACCCCCAGTACATAATTCATGGGACCTTGTCATGGCTCTATTCGATTATTAATCATTTGGCCAATTGAGTCCGTAGATACAAAAACACCCCGTATACATAAGGAAATAGCAACAATGTAATTAATCTCGCCACATTGGACAAGATAGTTCCAAATGTGTTGAAAGATAAGCATGTCCTCTAAATTTATAGTATCCTAACCTTTGACCTCTCCATTACAGTTAGGTCTTTAGTGCTTGTTTGAAATGAATGGTTACGCAAATTTTTACTAAATTATTTAAGTAATGTCACGTCTCTTATATTTTTAAGTCCAAAGCTAATCTCCTAATCCGGTGCATTAATGTTTTTATTAAGGTTGACAGATTGAGTACTACTGTACTTGTTTTTTTTTATATACAATATCATGACGTCATAAACTGCGGTATAAAGAGACATACAATTGCTTAAAAATGGATAGGCAGAGATAATGGATTGGTCACGACTCCTTCACATACATACTCTTTAGTTTTGGTAACACTTAATATTCTCCTTTCTAAGTAACTATTTCACCAATTTATTTTAAATCTAATCTTGTAACTATGGGATTCTGAGGCCAAAAATATTCTTTTAGAAAAAAATGTTATCTGTTTTGTCAAATGACAGGGATAACGATATATTTTATACAGATATTTTGATCTCAGAAGGCAACAATAAATCGTAGATTTAAATGACCGTTATGTATTTCATATTATATAAATCTAGACGTTTTCGCGATGCTTATTTACTTTTCACCCTGGTGCATAGAATTTTTAGTTTGGCTCTATCATTACGGTTAAATGCACTTATATTTGACCAATAATTTTTAACAAGATACGAGTACATGTTACATATACGAGTAAATCAAATAAATTGTATGAAAGAGATCTGCAATGAATAACAATTGATTCTGTATCTAAACCTATGTATGTAAGCAAATATATCGATTATATACAAAATGAAAAAATATAATACATCTGTTATATGTAACACATAGGTTAATTTATCAATAGCAACAATTCAAAATAAACACATAAATAAATTACACAAACAATAAAGTCAATAATTGTTTATATGACTCATATTAATTTAAACATAGGGTTGGTTACTTTAAGTTGATAAAAACATTCTTTACTGCCTGTACAACTTTTTGGAATCTTTAGAATTTTATAAAAAGATTTTTTTTTACGTTTTATAAGCTAGCGCTTGACCACGATCCCACCTGGTGAAGTGGAGATTTGGTCGAAAGATGGTATGCTTAGTAAG
Source organism: Papilio xuthus (assembly GCF_000836235.2). Classification (NCBI taxonomy): domain Eukaryota; kingdom Metazoa; phylum Arthropoda; class Insecta; order Lepidoptera; family Papilionidae; genus Papilio; species Papilio xuthus. Next base: position 3,643,326 of record NW_013532534.1, on the reverse strand, counting down.
TGCCTATTCACTCTACTAAGCTATTCTATATTTCTCTATTCTTCTTTGTTTTTTTGTAGAAATTAAGAGAAATGGATAATATGAAAAAAGATTACCTTGAGATAGGAAAGTTTGGAATAAACTACAGGTAGGCCGACGTAGGACATCACGAAACAGCAACAGGAAGCTGGAAAATACGACACAATTTCTATAAATTTACTTTCTGTTTACTTTAATATTATACTTTTAGTTCAACGTAATATGTGAGAAATTAAAAGCTTAAAAATTGACAATTTTTGTTCTGAACCTTTTAAAAAAATTAACAATATAAGAGGCTCTAAATTTTCTAACGCTTTAAATCTTGTTTCAATCGTATGAAGCTCTATGTTATGTTCGACAAAAAATATGCTCTACTCTCTTCCCCGGTCTGTTTGGATGGACCCTTATTTGGTAAATATCTGTACGTGTCAATCTTTTCATTTTCCAATGATTTAAATGGACACGACAATTTAGCTAAAGCGATAGTACTTATAATAATCATTTGAATTAAATTTCTGTGTTTAATTTTTGTTTAACATATGTTCTGGAATAAAGTTCATTGCACTGTTAAAAAATATTACACATCTTGTTTGAGTCAGAATCAAGAGGAATATAAAATTTTTATAACCCTACTTATAGGGCAAATGATTGATTGACTCTTTTGTTATATTTTTCCGTAAAATTCAAATAATTACTCAGCAAAAGTAAATGTTATTATGCATTGTGTCTACTGACGCGTAAGTAAATGTTTCCTTGTAATTCTTAAATATGACATGTTGAGTCATTTTTTAATATTTTAAATAAAACAATTTATCTATTATGATATTAAAATGAAATCAAACAAAGAATTTCCCAAAACTTCTTTCTTCTTCCCAAAACGTCTTTAGATAAGAGGAGAATAATGTGGTTGATAATAAAATTAGGCTAGCTTCCACATTCAAAGTAGTTTATTATTCGCTTATGGGGATCCTTAGTGGCCAATCAGTATGATTTCTTGAGCACAATCCATTTAAGGGAAACCATTAAACGTACATATTTGCAGCAGTTAATGACTCAACATAAAAGCTCAGCATTTCTTTAGCTTTTTACCTAATTTTTAAATAAGTTTTAGCTTCTAAAGTAATTAACTAGTCTAATGGTTAGATATCCATAAAAAATTATGCCTTTCATTGGTATTAAAATAATTTAGTTCCAATTAACAAGATATTTTACAAACCTGTAAAAAGTAATTTGAGGTCATAAATTATCTTCAAAGAACATAAAAATATTGTAAAATTTTATTTTTTCTGTTTGAGGTAATAAAAATACGATTTTTTTTTAAATTTGATTGTACGTTTTAATGTATAATATATTAAATGTTTTATTAAAAAAAAATAAAGGTGTGTTTTTAATTTTAGTCAAAAACTCATTCGTCATCCTTGATAAATACTTAGAATGGCTTTACTAGTATTTTATAATTAGAATAGAAATAATAAGTAGCCTATGTGTTCTTTCAGACTATGTTCTACATCTGTGCTAAATTTCAGCAAGATCCGTCGAGCCTTTTCGGAGATACCTTCAAACAAACATCTATCGATCCATCTAAATATTCGCATTTATAACATTAGTAAGTAAGATTAGAACAATCTAGGATTTTAATTATATACAATAGAAAAATAGTACGTGTGTTATTGTTTTCAGTTATTTAGAGGTAAGCAATTATAGGTTAGTTCCATCATAACTTTATACCTGAACGCACGTTTTTTATTATTAAAAAAGACAAGTGACAAACTGTTAACTAATTGATAATGATTATCTCCGTGCTAATATTTTATTATTATAGCATTAGAAAAACAAAAAAACATTTTTAACGGTAGTTAACAAGACGTTATATTGACCTAGTAATTTCAATACAGTGTAACTGGACGTTAACCAGTTCCATTTTAATTTCTAAACACTACTTCGCTGTGGAAAACTACGCACTGTTTGCAAGGGTACGCATTATTGGAATGTAATGTGAAACGTGTTGATATGACATTTATTTACATTATGGTTTAAGCGGGATTATGTTTTTCATTAAAATATTCCAGTTTCTTTAATTAGGTGAGTTTATGTTTAATATTTTAAACAAGCTGTCGCCCGCGACTCCGTCCGCGCGGAATTAAATAAAACATAATAGCCTATGTGATCCTTCAGACTACGTTCTATATGTATACCAAATTTCATCTATATCCATCCATCTAAACATTCGCATTTATAATATTAGTATGAATAAGTGCATATTATTAGTATGGTTAAATGTATAATATATTTAATGCAATAGCTTTTAAATATTTTTTTAATGTGGTCCAAAGTCAAAGTCATTCAAAGTACAATGGTGGTCTTTCTGCGAGATGACATCAAAAATTAAGTGTTTTAATGCATTACTATAGCAACCGACGTAAATAATAAGCAAAAAGTAGCGACAGATAGTACTCATTGCACAAAGGTTCGAAAATCTCTAGAATGGTGACCCTGTACACACCTCCTGGAAGCTTAGGTAGTCATCTCGTAAGATGGGTCAATGATCTGATCATGATCTGGACCTATCTTGGTGACGGTTTTAAGTCTACGTCCGACAGATTGCGACAAAGACTGTAGAACACAAGGGAAATTTTTATTTTTATTTGGTTCGTTTAATTCCCGAAAAATGTCAAAAACAAAATATTGCAAAATTGTTAAAACCCGATTTTTTTATTATGCACCTATACTAATAAATTAACTTAGATTTACAAATTGAACGATCAAAATACGGGCGTTTATGTAACATTTTTGAAAAATAATCTTACATAAAACTTTTAGACAGTACAATTTTAATCTTTTAATATTAATTTAATTTTCTTATAATTTAATATTTAATTTATTTACTTATAAAAATAGCAGTAGCTCGATGAAAATCTATTTTATATGGATAAAACATTTTTTAATAAATTTTAATGTAAAAAAAAACATCATCAGATTCGTTAAATACTGACATCTAAATCTGAATCAGAAACCTAAACCTACGATAAAAACCAAATAAAAATCCAACGATGTGTTTAAAAATAATTAATAAATAAATAAAAAAGGAAATAGAAAATTCCACTCGTTATTAAAATCTATACATATTTCACGGAAATTTGTGAAATATCTAAACCTATCTATACAATGCTTAACTCTACAATAATTTCATCTGTGTGCCCGTTGGGGAAATCGCGGTAAGGTTTTATATAGTCGGGGGTAAATCGCTGGAAGTTAGTCTTAACCGAACTGCCGCAGTGAACATTGACGGCACTGGTACACCGTACGTAATCAGTTATTAGCAACACATATATTTACATATAAGATTTCAATAATTTTATTGTGCGTTTACAAAAGCTAATATAACGTAGTTAACTAGCGTTTGTTTTGGTTTGATAACAGAGTGAATTGTCCGACTTTTAAAAAAGATTAATGTAAAAACTAAATAATAATTAGAACTGATAAGCTAAAAATACTATTTTTGGCAATTAAATAATATTACTTATAAACAATGTGGCCGTGTTATCTGTGTCTTCTCACATAATTTTAAACCGTAAAATTATAAAACAGAGTTTTAATATAATTTCATAAGTATAAGTAACTTCTCTTTAATTACATATTGATAAATAAATTAACTATTAAGCTATATAAATTGCGTATTATTAATTGTGGTTAAAGTTAGTGTGTACTTACTGTGACACACATATCTAATGACAGTACCAACGTTGCAATAATAAAGTGCGCAAACTTCTAAACTTGATTTATGGCCTAACTCGGATATCGCCAATCTAAATCTAGATCATTAGGAGTACTTTATTTACCAGTAAATTTTCCAATGTAATGATCCTAAATGTGATGAATACTTTGGTTTTATTTATTCAAGAGTGTTTTTTGTTTAAATGTGTTGTACATATACGATATATAACTTTAAACATTTATTGGTTTTTGCTAACATAATTTTCTTAACAAATTGGACTCGAACCAAAATTAAATCAATTCGATTAAATGAAGGTCACAAAGGCTAATCGTTTATATTCCGTTTTTTGCGAATTTTTGAATGTAACTGTTTAATTTTTATACGATTATTCGTTTCTTGTTGCGTAAACAAAATTGTAGATTTGAAGAGTGTGGCCCCTTGATTCGTATTTATGAGAGTTTTAGGAGTAAAATTACTTTTATAATAAAAACTCATCATTTAATGTTTTAATAAAACGACTGTTAAAGATTTTCCTTATTGTCAAACTTTGTTATAAGAATTTACAAAAATCATTATAGGCCGCGGAATCCGTTATTTTTTTTTATTTCAACCTATAGAATATGTAAAGCAGGTTTTTACAAATTCTTGCATGACGAGTTCCGACTTAAATCATTCAAAATTTAAGTATAAAACAATACAATCAAAATTTACAAAAACTATACAACATTTTAGTAGTTCACCTTTTTGACTTTCCCTCGTAGCGCATTGACCGTAAGGTAGCGGGCAATTAGTTAAGTAAATGAATGGCTACTTTGTGGCTGGCTCGGGTTCGAAACCAAGACATTTTTAATAAAAATTTCCATATAACGATTTTAAAACAAAAGCCGCTTTCTAAAATATGTCTATCTAAATGTTGGTAAATTCTTAAATTAATTCGATACAAAAAAAGGTATAGTGCGCATTATTTAAGCTTGTATTTAACGCATAACAAAAATGTAAAGTACATTTTTTAACTCACTTTAGATCACCGGTGTAAAATGTTTTTAATGCTGAGGTGGGGGATGTAACGCGTTATTAATTGTTAAACAACTTTGCACTCTTACACAGTCTTATTTTTCACTTTTTCCGGTCTATACAACTGTATTACACTACTAAAACTTAACATTTCTTAAATCCTACCGACTGCGCCATGTAAAGTGTTTTTAATGCACGGGAGGTGTTGAATCAAACAGCTGTAACGTATTAATTGATTTATTAATTTCTACCTACTTTAGACAATATTTTTACTAACCGAAATCTTTACTTATGTATATCTGACAACCGGAAAATCGTGCTCTAATTAGTCAAATATCAACATTTTAGTAACAGTTTGCATTTCTTACATTAGCTTACCATATTTGCCGTACATAATTATCAAAAAAAGTAAAAGGATCTATGCAAGATATCCAAATTCAAACAGCCACAGTTTCTTTTAAGCCGACCTTCCTTTATCCTATTTAGTTCAATCGTAGAAAAATAACTTACAATTTCCATGCCAAAGCAAAACACGAAATTAAGTTTAATTGCCTAATCTTTTAATAAGCATTCAAAATATTTTAATAAGACAATTATTGAATACCACAAAATTACAATGGAACTGTTAATATGACTAACAATTACGTTTTCGTGTTCTAGATTCAAAAATGCTGACGAAACTTTTCTACCTGGGTCTGGTGGCCTACGCGTCCGCAGCTGTAAAGTTGCAGGAAGTGTTTTCATGGAATGCAATGGATTGGAACTACCCGAATGAATTTCTGAGACAAGAAGCTATCATATCGGGCAATTTGATTAGAGAAAACGCCCTTCCAGTTGGCATTGAACGTTGGAGGAATAAGCTATTCGTCAGTGTACCGCGTTGGCGACCTGGTATGTATCTACAGGCTGTTCTAATTTGCATTATTTTATTCATGGTTTTAGGAAGTCGAGTTTTTTACCTAAGTTTTTTTAAATGATTCAATTTTATTTTATTTACTTTATTGCACATTTAAAGCAATTAATTTCGTAATTTTAAAAAAAAAGTTTATTATTAATACATACCTCAGATTTATCTTTTATCTCATTACAGAAATCAGGTTTCTTAGCTTTATCAAGGTTTTAAATTTTGGAAATTTATTTTTTTATTGAAATAATTGTTTTTTTTTATTCAAAAGACAGACCTTTATATATTATCTTCTCGAGGCAATAAATGTAGTTGAACGACATAAATGATAAAAGAAAATTAACAAACTATGTTAACGCACAAATATGGTTTTTAACAAGAATGTTAATCCTGTATACTTTTTACCCGAGTGACTATAAAGGGTGATGTTTTTCGCGCGTTTGTATGTTTTTTTCTGTTTGGGTTTGTATGTATGACAATTCCATTACAAGGTCTCTTAGTCTAAACGACTCAACTTATTCTGCTAAGAGAATTCTATAGGTATTCTTTTCGTGGATGTCAAAATCAGGGTTTTATTGGATTTTTAATTTAAAAAATAATATTATAAATTTTTATTACGATAGTACGCATCTTTTAATCAATAAATCTTAATAAAATTATTAAATTAAGTAATATTAAAAGAATTTAATATAGGAAGCTATTAAAATATTTAGCAAAATATTGGCGTTTAATCACTTTAAAATTAATTAATATGTTTTAAATAACAAATTTAAAATATTTCACGCTAATTGGTTATTAAAAATTATTTCATATTCATAATAAATCATAATTCAAATAAATATTTAAAGAAACAAATAAAATTTGTCGTGAACTACGTCACAGGAACAGGTTTCATATTTCATCATCATCATCATCATCATCATCATCATCAGCTCACTATATGTCCCCACCGAGGGGCTCGGAGCCTACCCTAAGTTAATGGTGATTTGGCCATAGTCAACCACGCTGGCCAATTGCGGGTTAGTTGACTTCACACATGTCTTTTTGAATTCCTTCTCAGATATGTGCAGGTTGCATCGCGATGTTTTCCTTCACTGTAAGAACGTCGGATAAATATACATATGTAAATCGGAAATAGAAAAACACATTGGTACATGGTGGGATTCGAACCCGGGACCTGCAGATTGCAAGTCAAGTGCTTGAGTACTGAGCCACCGACGCCCACTAATTTTTAATGAGTTTAATATTTAAAAATAATTTATTATTTTTTAAATACAAAATATCATTAACGAAACGTAAACATAGACGAAATCAAGTGAAAGAATAAATAATTTAAGTATTCATAACATCTTATTAACGGTAATTGTTTGATTATCAATATTGATAGCCTTGTAAAGATTCTTTACCAAGATCAAGATACTATCAAAACACTAAAACAGTAATTTATTTCCAAAATGTTACACAATCCATATCAGGTATTCTGTCAGCTTTATCACTTTCATTTCGAAAAAAATGGTGCCTCTACAAAGAGAAAGTATCAAGAGCAAACCATAAGTTCAAATTGATATGTGACTTCCGATTACAAAATATATTTCGATTACTTGAAATTTCGTGGCCGCGAGTTCCCTTTAAAAACCATAATATCAATTATTCTACTGCTAAACGCTCACGCATTTGTTTGGTGTCTGATGCTAATTATATAATTATACTATTACTAGCTGTTGACTGCGACTCTGTCCGCGCTGTATTAAAAAATAGCACTCTATGTGTTCCTCCACACTACGTTCTACATCTGTACCAAATTTCAGCGAGATCCGTTCAGCTGTTCCGGAGATACCTACAAACAAACATACATCCATCCAAACATTCGCATTTATAATATTAGTAAGGTTTTAGTTTTACTTGCGACAACGAATCGTGTTATTTAAACGAGATCTTATTAATTTAAATATTCATTTCAGGATGTGAACATTAAAATTAAATATAAAAGCTTTTTCTTAATATTCATGAAATTCTAATCTACATCTATATCTTCTTTGTTATAGATAAAGAACTATAGTGCTTCTGTACCGAACAGAGTCAATAAACAAAACATTTTATTTAGTCTTCAAATACAGGGTGTTTCCAAAGAAGGGCAAAATGTTACCTACTGCATACACATCTAAAAACATCATTCGTCTCGATCTGTATAAAACAAACAATATATTTTTAAATAGCTTCGGCAGTGGCAACGGTCTGATAATTCATAGCATAGTTAAAAAGACCATAATATCAGAGTAACTCGCAAAGTTTAACTAGTAATCGTAACTTTACGTCACTGTATTTACTTCATTAAGAAAAACTGACTGTAACAAACATTATTGTGCCACACCCTGTTTGTGTATAAATCAAACAAGTTGCAGGATACTGACTTTCCGATGCACGTTATTAGTGCATAAGTAAAAACATTTTATATCACGCTTGATGAAACATCAGTAAGTTGTTTTAGAAATCACGATATTGAAATTAAAACGGCAACGCCCTGTCTTCAGTCAATATCTGGTTACTTACACAACTGTTTAACATAACAATGTTACGGCGATGAGGTGTGATGAATTACGATTTAGATTTTTTGGTCTCTACAGCAACAGAGTTCCAACATTGTTATATTTTTCATGTCTTATTTTAACTTTAATTTAATTGAAAAAAAAATCTTTTAAATTATTAAAAGATAAATTATTAAAAAATTCAAAAGTTTACTTTCACTTTTCAAATATAATAATATATCTTTGAAATCTCACGTTTTTTGAAAATCTTACTTAAAAGATATTAGATAAACATTGATAGTTTCAAAATTAAAAACGATTTAAAAGCGGAAGCAGGCGGTGCAGACTGTTTGCGGTCCATTTCCAAAATTCGTATTTAAAGTACAATTAAAATTCAAATTATATCGTAATAAAGATAAGCAATTCCTTTTAATTTCGGAATCGTTAATCATTTCAACACGTTGCACGTCTAGTTTTTATTATAAGACCTAACATTGCGGATATTTTGTTAAAGAAGTAACTCAAAGTAAACTTAATTGCAACAGAGTTAATACTACCAATAAAGCAATAAAATATTTAACATTTTAACAACCTCATGCTAACAATATTACAACGTGTCGCAGTAACATTATTATTGCCGCGAAATAAATGTTACAAATGAAACTAAAAATCCAAATCATAATCACATGAAAAAGATACTTTTTGTCTAGTTCTAGTTTAGATCTAGTTTTCATAGCATTATACTAATACTATGAAAACTAGATCTTAATAGACCTCATTCACCTTTTGTTCTACTGTATCATAAATAAATTAGCGCCTAAATATCATGTTTTGTATATGATTTTTTTTATATCATTAGCCAAACGAGCGAGCGGCCACCAGAAATCGCTGAAATAGCCATTACCTACCTTTAATCGACGGAGGAGAGGATGCACTGAAAGAAAATATTTTTCCTTCCCATGCATCCTCTCATCCGGAAAGTCCACTTCCACTTCCCATCCTTTCCTTATAAGAAAAAGGGTGGGAAGGGAAAGAGGACTAAACTAGGAATAGTTGAAAACAGCCTATCAAGGTTGCAGGAATTGAATTTATCGTGCAATTCCTATTCCTAATAACAACTACGAGAAATTAAGAAGTATAAATATGCATATATAAATTTTTATTAACCACTAGCACTTACTTGTTTCAGGTATTCCTGCCACTTTGAATTACATACCTCTGGACGCGCCCCATGAATCTTCCCCTAAACTAACACCATACCCAAGTTTCGAAGAGAACGAAGTAGGCAATTGTGACACCGGACTCACCACAGTGTACCGAGTTAAGGCCGACAGATGCGACAGACTCTGGGTATTAGACGTCGGAACTTATGGATATGGTAAGAATACATTTCTTTCTGTTTTTTATTTCCATGAATTTGGAATCATTATCAGTATAATATTAAAATATTGTTCCGTTCTTTATTTCAGATCCTAATGTGACCAACGTGTGTCCTTACACACTGAATGTCTACGATCTCCATACGAATACCCGCATTCGGAAATACGTTTTCCGTCCAGAGGACATCGTCGCTTCCACTTTCATTGCTAACATCGCCCTCGACGAAGGAGCAACTTGTGAAGACACCTTCGCATATTTCTCCGACGAGTTAGGATATGGTCTCATTGTTTATTCCTGGGAACAAAACAAATCTTGGAGATTCAGTCACAGCTACTTTATGCCTGACCCATTGGTTGGTGATTTCAACATCGCAGGTCTTAACTTCCAATGGGGCGCTGAGGGTATCTTCGGAATAACCACATCACCTCCTGGGGCAGACGGTTTTAGAACCCTATACTTCAGCCCGTTGTCAAGTCATACAGAATTTGCTGTCTCTACTCGTATTCTTAGAGATGAATCTATGGTAAAAGGAGCCTCTTTCCATGATTTCAAAGTGGTAGGAAACAGAGGACCAAATGGACATACCACTTCCAAGGTAATGGACGATTCGGGTGTACAATTATATAACTTGATCGATCAAAACGCTATCGGTTGCTGGAGCTCATCGTTACCATTGAAACCAGAAAATACTGCCATTGCAGACAAAGATGATGTTGGCCTTGTCTTCCCCTGCGATGTTAAAATAGACGACGATAAAAACGTTTGGGTGCTTTCGGACCGTATGCCGGTCTTTTTGGAATCTGAATTAGACTACAGTGATATTAATTTCAAAATCTTTACCTCCCCTCTTTACAACATGATCGAAGGTACTGTGTGTGAACCACCTTCGTACACCCTTCCTACACCTGCACCCACACAAGCACTAACTCCATCCATTCCACCAACTCAGTTATATGGCCTTTCAGTGAATATTCCCTCGCAGCGACCATACTACCCTTCGGTTTCCTTAAGTGGCCAACGTTTAAGATCCTTTAGCCGAACAATACCCGATTCATTTGATGAAAGACGTTTTGCTGATTTACCTCGTGGTACGTATCCTCTCGCTGTTTCTACCAGGGCAGGCACAAATGATCCATTTACCTTTGACAAATCGCCGTGGTGGATCAGATCCACTGTTGGAGGACGCGTTAACGGTCGGCAATATTGAGATAAATAACTTTAAATAGCATAATTGTATGGTAGTTTATTGAAAAATATAATTTACACATACATTTTACCTTTTACATATAGTACATAATGCTATGAAAAAAGTACTAAAAGTACTTTATTAGGAATTGTATACTATTATGATGTAGTGTTGAATTTTTTTTATTGAAAAATTTGCTTTTTTCATTAATTTTCCTGTGGTCGATACTTTGCTTGTATGTATGAGGATGTGTAAACCGTTGTGTGTGTATTAGTATGATTATGTGTGTGTGTCAGCGTGTACGATGTGGAAAACCCAAAATGTGAATATGTTTATTAGCAAATGTGATTGTGTGAGTGGTTTCTTCAACAAATAGAAATGTAATTTAGTGTGTTGTTTAAAAGCGAGAATACAATTATGTTGTATAAATAATTATAATGGTTGATAATTCTTTTTTTTAAGAATGAATATGTTTCATTGGTAATAAGGAATTAAAAATATATATGTCACCGGCAAATAGTGTACCCGTTCTGTTTATAATTTACAGCTGCAAGTCGTAAAGCCTCAGTCGTCTCAGTAAATATATATCGAACGAATTCATTCACAAAGAGCCGTGGTATTACAATTTGTTAAGATCATATTTGGTAGTTGCACTGTTTTCAATGTTATCTGCCAAGTCGTGATTCGTTTTTGACTGCACTGAACATTCCGTGCAATAAATATAAATGCTACTGAACTCTTTACAATGTATCTAAATATAATCGTAATATAACTCGTTACATTGTGAACGGATTCTTTTCATTTTCAACGTGCCGAGTCTTTACTATTTGGTAGAGCAAATTAAAAACGGAAGGAGTATTTTTTTATATCATAAGGTGGCAAACGAGCGAGCCGCCACCTGAAATCGCTGAAATAGCGAAGTGACCGTTGCCCATAGACATACGCAACTGCATATGCGTTGCCTACCTTTAATCGACGGAGGAGAGGATGCACAGAGAGAAAATATTTACAATAAAATTTAAAAAATATATAGACTATACAGTTTGCTGGTGATATAAAAATTGTAGTTTGTAAATGCTTTAATATGCCTCTCTATCACGCCTTCTCGTAACTTAAACAACATCCATCTACTTATAAGCACTAATTATTTGTTAATTTTGTTTTTTTTCTTTTCCAATAAAATTGTTCAAACAATGTGATCTTTTTATTTAAACAATTTAAATAGAAAACTTAGTTTCTTGTAAGCAAAATTATATTAATATTATAGAACTAATGTAAAGACGTATAGATATTAGTATACCAAAGCATAAGGAATAACAAAGAAAATCTAAAACGAAAACATATTGACTCAACCAACCGTGAAATCGACTGCCGTCACACTTTTGTAATAACATACTTTGTCTCTCTTTTTTTTTTAAATAATGTGAGGGAAGACAAATATTATGTTCCATACGAGTGTTACGATAGCACCAAAGAGAAACATATATATTGATAGATATAATTAAAATTGCCATGGAATTTAATAGAAATAGAATACGTAATAAAGACCGTATGTACAACCAAATTAATGTAACTGAAATTACTATTATAGACAGAAAAAACATCAATAAATTATTACACTTATATCACATGTAATTGTGGGTGTCAGTTTCTCAGCAGTGGAAATCTACACTAATGTAATCAAATCGTAGCATACCGCACGAACAATTTTGTTCATTAAAGTAAACATAATTATGTTGAAATGTAAACCTCGAATCTGTCAATTCATTGTGAAGTCATAAATCAACATCAATACGAAGTGCAATTGAACACGAAACTTTGTCCTTCGTTTAGATTGAAAGCTTAATTAGGTAATCAGAGACATAACAAATTCCATACATGGTAGGCGTATTTATCTTTGACTTTTATTTATTTTTTGAAAATTTTAAGATAAAATTAATGATATTTTACTTCTTAATATCTTACTAATATTATAAATGGCAATGTTTGGATGGATGTTTGTTGTATAAGATATCTCCGGAACGAATCAACGAATCTTAATAAAATTTAGCATAGATGTAGAGCATATTCTGGAAGAACTCTCCGGCGATAGCTAGTTGTAAAATAATGGTAGCTATTATTATAGTTATGTGATATAATTTGTAGTTTACTAGTTTTATGAAATATTTTGTCTATGATTTAAGGTTTTTTTTTATATCATAAGGTGGTGAACGAGCGAGCGGCCGAAGCGAAGCGAACGGAGCGAAGTGACCGTTGCCCATAGACATACGCAGTTGCATATGCGTTGCCTTTAATCGACACAGGAGAGGATGCAGAGAAAGAAAATATTTTCCCTTTCCATGCATCCTCATATCCGGAAAGTACACTTCCACTTCCACTTCCCATCCTTTTCTTATAAGAAAATGAGTGGCATACGCACACTCATCAGACGCAACGCGGAATTGCTTCCACTTCACGCCTGTCTGCTGTGTGGTCGTGGTATTTCACCGGATGAGGCGGGCCAATTCGTGCGAATAGAAATATTACAGCGGGCTCTACCACTGTTAAATTAATGTTTAACTGGATTATGCTATACATATAGTTCGACAAGCGCAACTAACCCAATGACACGCCATTATCGTAGTTTGTTTACAACTCTTATCTGATGTTTCGTCAGTGGAAACGGACAGTAATTTTCATTTTTAAATTATTGTTTTAGCACGATGGCATATTTTAAATGCGGTTTATTTTAACAACAAAGAATAGGTTATTTGAAACATTGTATCGTAATAAATTGTTGTGGTTTCTCTATTACACTAGATTTTATTCATATTATTTTATTTACAAAGCATAGTATAATAGTAAGGTTTTTTTTTATAGTAGACTCCAAGGAGGTTCTCAATTTGATTATTGTTTTTTATGCAAACCGTACACTAATAAAACTGAGTTTTATGATTCGACTTACGTGATTCTTATTGTTGTCATTTAGTAGCTTTTTTGAAATTAAAAAAAAAAACTATTCAGTAGTTTTTGAGTTACCACTAACTTTCATTTATGAGTGTATTGCATGTTATGAAAAGATAAAGGCCACATACGCTAATACCTCGATGAGATTGTTTGCGTTTATAACAAAGCGGCATTCCGAAGCAAATAACACTTGAGCGTGATTTTCTTATCGGTATTATCTTAATACCTTAAGTTATATAAATTGTCGTTATAATTTTCTCGCGGAAGGCTACCTTGGTGGAATGATCGTAAAGCGACGGTAATTACGTCTCGAAGTATTCACGGATTTTAATACATCCAGTACTCAAATGTTCTGCGTCGAAACGTTGATGACTCCGAGTAAATACTGTATTGTGAATTGCGGTGACAGATAGACGTTATTTTTGTTACCTTGATGTAAATGTATTCAGTATAAATATTATAATTTTTAAAATGTGTGACAAAACAGATGTTGATACTAAAACGGATTACAATCCATTTGAACATAGGAAAGTTGACAAACCAAGTTCGTAAGTGATTTTGAATTAATTTAATAAATGCATGCTTAATGCATTCGTTTTTTTTTTACTTTAAATACAATTTTATATTAGAAATTTTAGATTGTTTGAAACAAAACATTCAACAAGAATTAAGATTTAAAAGTATTCGTGAATAGCTATTTTATGTAAACGTTATTTAATTTTACTTCTCACTAATATAATGCGAATGTTTAGATGGATGGATGGATGTTTGTTTGAAGGTATCACCGAAACGGCTTAATCGCGCCAAAATTTATCACATGTATTATATAGTCTGGAAGAACACATATGCTACTTATTAAGTTTTTTAAAAATTTCGTGCGGAGGGAGTCGCGGGCGGCAGCCTGTACATTATAATAGTGTTACCATATGTACTACATAATTGTCTTTAAACAAATAGAACACATATGTTTTATATGTGATTCTAACACGTCGATAAATTTACTCTAATGAAATAAAAACAGGTATTAAGTAATTACTTTTTACAGCTATAAATGTGTGGCGATAAGCAAATAATTTAGGCAACATATCACTAGAAGAATTGTTCAAAATTACACTGGATTTAATCTCTGAAATCCTTATCATTTATGGTTATACTATAAAGATAGAGATGGCATACCACCTGAAAAGCCATTTTATAATAAGAAATAAACACTAACGGAGATTTTTCTTGTTGCGCCTTAGGTTTAGGGGTTAACAGTACTAACAACATCTGTTGGACAAATAAGCCGGCTCGACCGGTGCAATACCATGACCACACAGAACACAAGCGTGATGTGTAAGCAATTCTACGTTTCGTCTGATGAATGTGTGTGTTGGTGGCCTAATTTTAATCCCCTTTCCTTCCCAATATTTTCTTATAAAGAAAGAATTTGACGGAGGTGGAGACGCTTAAGAAGGGGAAATCTTTCCGTCTGTCCCTTCCTTCGTCGATTAAAGGCAACACATATGCAATAGCGGATGTCTGTGAGCTGCGGTCTCTTCGCAATGTCGGAGTATTCAGGTTGTCGCCTGCTCGCTTACCTGCTAATAATATAAGGCATACTAAATGGAAATGTCCTTGATAACTTGTTTTCCTTTCTCAAAGCGCGTGCTATTAAAATGCATATATTTAATTGAACTAAACTTCGGTTAGTGTTGATGTTTTTGATAATCAATTAACATGAGATGAATTTCTGATTCTTTTTTTTTCTTACTCTGTTGGTAATGAACATTTGGCAATACTTTTGTACTTTCCTGGTTAACCTTTACTTAACCTATGCATCAAACATATCCGTCGTAATTACTTAGTTCCGAATATTGTAATTCTTTTATTATTTAAAAATACAACGTAATAATTTTCTCATGATTGTAAAAAGTACAAATTGTATTTAAATAAAGATTACTAAGTTATTAAACCAAGGTTTAAAGTTTAAACAAACAAAGGAATAAAATAAGTGTTTAATATTATCCCGAAATTGTGTTAAAATTTTGATTTAACATCCAAACTGCTAAGTTATCCAATATTTATTAAACAAAATATGACCTTCACGGGTACACTGTAATTATTGCAAGCAAGAATGTTCAAAACAGGTATTTTCATTCGTTCGCATTCTTGAGCTTAAATAATAAGCAGTAATGATACAAAATAAAATGTTTTAAGAGAACAATTGGGTAATTTCAAGATAAACACGACCTTCATCATTGAAGAACTCGAAGGAGAGTAAACAGTTTGTCCCACTCTCTTAGGCATAAGCGAGTCGTTATAGGGGCCTACCCTAAGTTAGGGATGACTCGGCCATAGTCAACCACCCTGGCACAGTGTGGGTTGGTTGACTTCACACATATCTTTGAATTTCTTCACAAATATGTTCAGGTTGCATCATGTTTTCCTTCATCAAAAAAAAATCGGATAAATGTACATATGAAAATCAAAAAAACAATGGTACATGGTGGGATTCAAACCCAGGACCTGCAGATGATAAGTGCTTAAACCCCTGAGCCACCGACGCTTTTAAGAATATCGAAAGATAATGATAGGGATGACAATTTATTTTATGCAGGGATTTTAGTCTCAGAAACCAGCGATAACTGTGGCAAAAGTGGTCGTATTTAAAGATGATGACAAGCATATAAGCTAGCGAGAGATGCATTATGTTTGTTTCTTACAACTTTACGTGTTGAATGAGGCCAAGGTTTGCCATTAGTTGCCATGACTAAAACAAAAAATCTTTCGCAACGCATATTGATGTGAACCTGTCTTTGGAAACTGTTTCAAAATGCTTTAATGCAGTGATTTAGCATTGTTTACTATGTAAATATAATACTAAAGCGGAGCGACGGAGTTGCTAGGCGATAGGTAGTAATAAAACATGTAAAAATAAAAGTTGGCAAGTTTAATTTTATTGAGCACTGTTTTGACCTATTAGAACCTGTATGAATACTAGCTGAAGCCCGCGACTCCGTCCGCGCGGGATCAAAAAATAAATAGCCGATTCTCAAACCTTCATATTCAATGTGTAGAAAATTTCAATAAAAATCGGTCAAGCAGTTTCAAAGTAGTATGGTAAATAACATTATGACAGAATTTTACATATTTGATATTGTTTAATTATTGTTTCAGAGATGTAAGATCAACTACAAATCTGATAAAAGCCTCTTTAGGTTCAGGACTTTTAGCAGGTCCTTTGGCATTTGCAAATGCGGGATGGGGTGTCGGTATAGTCGGTACTATAATTATTGGCATCATCTGTGGACACTGTGTTCACATACTGGCAAGTAACATTTAAAACAATTGTTATTATTAAATTTTGCATCAGGAAAATTGTGTCAGAAAATATTATTCTTTGCCTTGAATTATTACTATAACTTGTTTTTTAAAAAAAAACAATATCTCTTGATACTAGCGTTATTATCCTTGTATAAATATCTTATAAAATCTACAATATTTTATATTATAAATATTGTATATATATCTAGCTCCTAGATTATAATTAATAATATAATCTATGTAATTGGTTTTCCTGACGATAAAATAGTATAAAACATATTTTCACCCCTTTCATGTTTTTATTAAATATAGAACTAATAAATTTTCCAGGTAAAAACTTCACGAGGATGTTGTAAATTGGAAAGAAAGCCTTTACTTGGCTACGCAGAAACGGCGAAAAGTGTATTTGTAAATGGACCGAAAAAAGTTAGACCTTATGCTAAATTCGCAAAGTAAGTATTATAAATATTTAATAATCATCATCAACAGCTCAATATATGTCTCCCCTAAGACGCTTGGAGCCCACCCTAACTTAGGGTTGATTAGGCCATAGTCAACTAAGCTAGCACTGAGGTTAACTTCACACATATCGATGGTTGGATCACGATGTTTTCTTTTACTGTTTATAATACAGTTATTAAGTTATGTTTTTTATTTATATTTAATGACGTCTTAAAAGACATAACGATACCAGCCAGCAATTAAATAGCTAGTTGTTTACGTATTAATAACGATACAACCATAAACTTAACATTTACAAACGAAACTTTTTTACTAAGCTTACAAGAATGTAAAATGCGTTCGTAATCAAATGTAAAAGGATATATCATTAAAAATGTAAATGTAATTCTGATACTTAAGATAAAAGAGGGGAATCCCAATAACATTTTGTGGAGTTACGATAGCCGAGTGGGTTGGCAGCTTCCGAATTTGTTTTGCAAAATTAATCTTACTAATATTATAAATGAGAAAGTTTAGATGGATGGATGTTTGTTATAAGGTATCTCTAGGAAAAAATTAAGGGTTTTGGATGAAATTTGGTTAAGTTTTTTTTATTTGTGCGCGGACGGAGTCGCGGTTGACGGCTAGTATCAAATAAAAATGATAATGTTAAATATCATTCATGTTTAGAAAATTAAAAAATTTCCAAAAAACCTTATAAGGATATGATATGATGCAAAATTTACTAATTGTTTTGTGTTTGTGCGTGAGGAATAACGTTTTTGCCTCGCGGTGATTTGAATATTCAAAGGACCTAAATTAACTTAATTATCTTGTTTCAGAATATTTAGTGAATTCGCTTTGGTCGCCACTTATGTTGGTGTATGTTGTATTTACAGCGTACTCATATCAGATTCTATTAAACAAGTAAGTCACTAGACCTAATTAAATATTATAATTAATTAATTAATCAATGACAATATAATATGAGTAATCAATTCAAATCAATGATTTAATTATAATTAATTAATAAATCACTTAATTAATTGATTTACCAATTAATAAAAATTAATTAATCAACCGATTTTAATTATTTTTTTCTTCTGTTTCAGCTGATTGATAGATATGTTCCCTCTGTAATTTTACCAGTAGAATATTACTGTCTGATTATTTTAGGTCCTATTTGCATACTCTGTCAAGTAAAATATCTGAAATGGCTCGCAGTATTCTCATTTTTGGCTAACATATTCCTTGTTTTAACATATTTGATCTGCTTTTATTACATCTTCGGCAGCGACATCACTTTAGCCGATAAAAGGATAGCTGGTGATCCTTGGAGATTTCCGGCTTTTGTGTCGTAAGTTTATATAATTAGATATTATTGCGATCTTGTAGCGTAATGTTGCTAACTAGGCAAATATTTGCACAAATCGCAAGTATTTTCTTTCAAATCCGAAGCCAATTTGTATATCTTTTCTATTTGAACCAACTGCCTATTTAATTACAGTTGGTATAAAAAAGAAAATACTCGTAATATCGAATGAGGGACGAGAATATATAGAATCTGGCCACGAATCTGCTACCTATTAACTTCTTTCAAATTTACTATCTTTGGCTTTCCGAGACCAAAATCTCTGTATAAAACATATAGTCATTCCTGTCATTACCGTTGACAAAACAGAAATAACAACACGTTTAATTGAGGATCTTGGTCTCAGAACACTACGGTATGTCACTGAAATCCGATGGCCTCTTGAACATTTGTCGCCTTCTACTATAAAATACTTTTTACATTTTAGTACCGTAATATTCGCAATGGAGGGAATCGGCGTAGTAATGCCAGTCGAGAATGCAATGAAGAAACCACAACATTTCCTCGGCTGTCCGAGCGTGCTCGTTGTGGCCATGACCGCTATTGTATTTTTCTATAGCACTCTTGGCTTGTTCGGATACTTCCGATATGGAGATGTCCTTAGAGGATCGATTACTTTGAATCTGCCATTGGATGACTGGTAAGTACTCACTAAAGCCAAATAAATTATAAACAAGATCCTTTTATACAATTATCCTCCACCATCGAAAGTGTATCCTTAACATTTATATACTGGATTAAAAATAGGATAGTATAAGTTACATAAATATTGCAACAATTAAAAAATAAAACACGAAGCTTAACTACTCCGTAGTTTTTCTACTAGTAGTCTACTAGCTACTCTATAGTTTTTAGGCTTATCAAGAACAAAGTTAAAACTAACAATTTATTTTTAGGCCTGCAATTTGTGCCAAAGGTTTCATAGCTTTATCTATTTTCTTCACCTATCCGCTGCAGTTTTATGTTGTGTTTGATATTTTCAAAAAACACACCGATCGGTACATCAAAGATGATTACCGCAACGTCACCGAGGTATTTGCCAGAATTGTGGGTGTTGGATTCTGTGGTAAGACATTTTATTACAACTAAATAATCTGGTTTATAAACACGACTAAACACTCACGTATATTCTCACTCACTCACGAATATACGTGAGTGTTTAGCCGTGTTTATATATCAGTTTAGTATAATGTCTCATGAAAGTTTGAATCAGCAATCAATAACATTTATGCTATATGCCATAACACTCGATTTGATGATGATTGACAATGAATTTCACCCAATATGAAAAAAAAAACATTAAAATTTCCTAGCTATAGACATATTTAGAGAGATTTGCGGACGTTTTTAATTTGCTATATGATAAACAATGAAATTTGTTTGATAAAAACAAATGAACATTTTGCGAATTTCAAATGAGATAAAATCCGCGTATGTTTCCTTGTTGATTAATTACTACAAATCAAATGAAATGAAAAGTTTTAAAATTAATACATTATATGTAAGTGTTAAATTAAAATTAATTGCTAACATACATACAAATTTTTATTGGTACAGGTTTTTCGAATTACGAGAATTATTTAATGAGTGTGAAATCGTTTATTAGATATCAATTATCAAAGTTAAGTTAAAGTTAAGTTAATGGTAAACATTAATCAATCGTTTTCTACGAGGAGAGACCGAGCAAAAATGTATTTTGCCTGCAAATTATTTTATAATAACAGTGTTATACTACATCGTACCCACTTTCAAATCATTTGAGAGTCGTCCTAAATGAAAGAAAAACGCTTTTAAAAATAAAGAATTTTTCAAATACGTATATTTCCTATGTAACGTCAATCACGTGTTTAAAGAGTTTTTTTTTACTTATTCAATTTGAATATCTTTTTTATTTGTGTTAAAATAAACCAGTTCTTAAAATTGCGATGTCTTATACTATTAATAGTATGTTATTTGCATGTTAATGATAATTACAAACTTTCCCTCTCAATCAAAAAATATAAAGTTTCATTTACCTTATGGTGGAACTCTATGACATAAAAATAAATGAAAAACGTTGAAAATCAATGAAAACTCATGATACAGTACTCAGTATAGACTGAAAGGTTTACAATTCAATAATACGACCTACTTATCCGGCCCGGTAAGCAAAAATGGAGCCGTGGAGTATCAATATATTTTCTGACAGAACTAACTATAACAACAGCGCTATATTCACCGGGCCAACGAGGTTGTCGAAGTATAGATAAAAAGGATTTCTTTTAAAGTTTAATAAAGGAACAAAGATGATCAAAAATAAATTGAAATAAGTACTTGTCGAGAGGGCTATGTATTCGTATGAGTTATTTTTTTAGTAAACTTTTTTTTTGTAAATCTCTTTTTGACCTTTAATTCAATCATAACCAATAAATATTGTATTGTATTGATAACATTTTCTTTTTTTTTTAGTTGGAATTGGCATTGCATTACCATTACTGGAACAGATTATAAATATCGTCGGCGCTTGCTTCTATTCAATACTCGGCCTCATAATTCCGGCTACTTTGGAAACTGTCTTCCGATGGGAGAGGCTCGGCAAATTTAAATGGGTCCTATGGAAGAATTTGATTATTATAATATTCGGCTTCGGCACATTAATATCTGGTTGTACAGTCACCGTACTTGATATAATTGAAATATTAAACAGAAAAACTGTATAGACTTAAGAAACGAATCTCGTAACATTTATGGTATGGCGAATAGGTAGCCATTAGATTAATATTAAATTTAAGGGCACTACACACGGCTAAGATACTATAATATTTTATCTTAAAATACAATATCGCTTGCCCTACAATTCTATGAACCATTACGCTCTTCGAAAATAATACCAACATAACATCTTAAGGCAAATATGAGCATTTCCGGTCCACTATCAAGTTCACTTTTATAATTACTACGCAAAATTTAATTTAAAAAATTCAGTGATACATGGATGGCATTTGTTGTGAAGATATTATAAAGGCATGAACGACTAACTTTTTTTTTAAATAACTGACTATTTTGTAAGCAATAATTTATTTTAAATGCAAAGTTAATAAAATTATAATGCATGAAAACTTTGTTTGATTACATAACTTAGAAAATAAGCTTATTTTAACATCGGTAATAACAACCATTGATTGCTATAAATTTTTTAAAAATAACATTGTTCGGTAATTAAAGAAATTGGTAAATAAATAATTAATACGTATAAAAGGAAGTCATGTTAGTTACACTATTTATAACTCAAGAACGGCTTTACCGATATGCTTGAAAATTGGTGAGGAGGTAGCTTAGAGCCAGGAGACGGACATAGGATACTATTAATTCATATTTTTTTTCGAATTTACGCCTTGAAGAGCTGCTTTTTATTTAACTTACTATAAATGCGAATGTTTAGATGCATGTAATGTGGATGGATGGATGGGTGTTTGAAGATATCTCTAGAACGGCTGAACGGATCTCGATTAAATTTGGCATGCGTATAGAACATAGTCTGAAAGAACACATAGGCTACACTAATGAAGTGTTTTTTTTATGTATGCACGCGGACGGGCGGGCTTGCGGAGACTCGCGGGCGACCGCTATTTATAAATAAAAATAGGCGACATTTCGAAACGGTCTGAGTTTCATAAAATGAATATAAAATATGTCATTATTTTAAATAACAAATATACCTACGCTATACCTTTTTGTTTTTCCTCAGTAATACGTTTGACGAGAAAACGTTTCCGATTCATTTACGAAATAGCTAATAAACTTACCACATAAAACCTCTTATCTTAACCGACACAATGCTTGAGTTACAATTTAATCAAACTATAATTTAAACAGAAATACACATAGGTATTAGTATAAATCTATATCACTATCCTTTTTTTTAAAAGAGAACGGGATAAATGGGGTTACCAACAACGGTTCCACCCATAACACCAGACGAAGTACAGATGCCTTTGAGAACTTGCTACTCCCGCTTCTTGATGGACCCTAAGTCGGTTCGGAAATACTGCCAAGAACAGACCATTCCACAGCGCAACAGTACGACAAAACATCAAGGTTAAGTACCTCGGCGGCAGGATTAGTTCCACACAATTCATCGCTTCACTTCCTTGGTAGATACAGTAAAACATGCAGAAGGAACCAACGTCCCTCAGCAAGCGCAATGTCGAGCCGATGACTAATATAAGAACTCGGTCGTTGACGATTCGAATCACTAACTCCGGACAATATTCTAAGAACTTATTAGTTCAAATGGTAATTATCTATATTTAATTCCATTGAAATAATTGATACTAATTCCTATTATTTTAAGTGGTAGGGATTATAACATTTGAAATTATTACATTTCAGTAAACACTTATTTTTAATCCTTATTGTTGAGATGTAAGTCAGACAATACTTGCGTTTATCTTGTTCTACCTTCAACAGTGACGATTAAAGCAATAAACATATTATTCTACGTAAATTAATATCATTCAGTGTGAAGTAAACTCGAGTACTACAACATTTTTTAGTATTTCAATGATTACATGTTCGTTAACGTGCATTTAGATATGAATTGTGTTTTGTGTATCTGTGATGAAATAAAATGGATATAAAAGATTCAATAGAACAGGATTACAATCCTTTTGAACATCGTAATGTGAAAAAACCAAATTCGTAAGTTGCCTCATAAATATGACTTAGGAAAAATCATAATTTTTTTAAAGTAAGCTTAGATTTAATTCAGTTCTCTTCGCTTTTAAACTCAATGGAGATAAACAGGAATAGTTAATTTAATAGTTCTTTAGACAAAAATTTACAGAATTTATATAAGTATTACATTCTTTATTATTTATTTTTAATATATATTATAATAGCTGAATTGATGTATGTATTTTATCCATATAAACGACACTTATACATGTCTTGCGTTCTACTTTACAATATCACCTTTAATCCACACTTTAAAACCATCGCTGCTACTTCAACACTTGATAATATGAGTTGATTTATTGTTATTTATTCTATTTACTTATGTATACCTATGTACATATCACACGTAAAATGTACAATCCATATCTTTTCTTTTAATTATTTATTTCTACAAGATTCATTCGAAAGAGAAGTCATGGATTCCTTAAATACAGGTTAACCTATTTAAGGAGAATGCAATATTGATACTAATTAAGTGTGTAATAAAGAATCCGTATTTTATTATATTTCAGTGATATAAGATCATTAGCAAATTTAATCAAAGCATCTCTAGGTTCAGGACTACTCGCAATTCCTCTGGCATTCGCTAACTCAGGATGGGTTTTAGGAATTGTCTGTACAGTCATTATAGCATTTATTTGTTGCCACTGCGTTTATATCTTTGTAAGTATTATAGTTAATTATATTTTTATAACTTTATGGGATAATAACTTAATAATTCGATTCTCCGGAAATACAATAAAAAATAAATAAATAGAAGTAATTAAATATCAAAAAGCCCTACTGAGTATGACTCGTCAAAATGTCTATCCATTAAGATTGTATGTGGTAACCTTGAAAATGATTTATTCATTGGTTATTCGGGATGTATACAAAAATTCAGAACTTATCTTTTATGTTTTTTTTACTGTGTATTAAATCCTATAATTTTTAGTACATTTTCTAATCATATACTTTCATACCTGTTGTTTGCAATGAATTAAAAAAAAACAATAATAAATATAGCCTATTGTACTTGGGGATAGTGAACTTTCCAATAGTAAAAGTATTTTTTAAATCGGTTCAGTACTTACGGACCCTATTCAAAGCAATCAAAGAAACAGACAATCACAGCTTTCCTCTTTATAATATTCGTACAGATTAAAACTAAACTTTTAATTTACAGGTGCAGACATCACACGGTTGTTGTCGTGTTGTGAGAAAGCCTTTATTGGGATATGCTGAGACTTGCCAAGTAGCTTTTCAAGTTGGTCCAAAACAAATACGACCGTACGCTAAATGGGCGAGGTAATACATTTGCAAAATTATTGTCAAGTTCTAAAAATACTGGTTTTGTATGTAGCGCGCTATAAGTTGAAAATTAATTTATGTATCAGAAACTGACAGCACTTAAGGAATTACGAATTATGGGTACCTAAATCTATTAAAAATATTAAAATTTGTATTTAAAGGCTTTAATATGGATGGATGCCTGGATATGCAAAAGTGATATGACATAATGAAAATTTGGTGTGTCTACATAAAAGTTTAAAATTAAACAAAATAAATAATAAATAAAATATTTCTTTCCTTATATTAATAAGATTTATATTTATTTCAGCATATTCGCGGAATTTTCATTGGTATTCACGTATGTCGGAGTATGTTGTATATTTACGGTACTTATTGCTGATTCTATTAAACAAGTAAGTGTTTTTTCGTATTAAAATACTGATTTAAATAAAATCGTATTTCAATTTGATAAAATTCATGAGACTTATTGGATTCTACATAATCTGAATATGACTCTTAAATATGTATAGATAAATAAAAATGAACGTAGAATATGTTTTTTTTTACAGATTTTCGACCGATACGTAACAACTGTAGATTTGCCAGTAGAATATTATTGTTTGATACTGCTCATCCCACTTTGTGTGATGTGCCAAATCAGATATTTAAAGTGGTTAGCGCCTTTCTCTTTGCTTGCCAACATTTTGCTAGTTGCAACGTTTGCTATTTGCTTATACTATATTTTCAAAGACGAAATAAATTTCGCTGATAAAAAACTAATTGGAGATGGCGCCAGATTTCCAATTTTTCTCTCGTAAGTAAACATTTTAAAATTACTAACAATTTCGTTATCTTGTTAGACTTATCTTTGAAGTAAATAAAAGCGCCTGATAAAATGTCATATTATGCTATTGCTATTGACATAAGCATTATAGTTATGATGTCACTATCCTAATGTTTTACATTATCTCAACTATTCAAAGTAAGGGATAAATTAAAATAAAAACTTAACAAAATATGACATTTGATAATAATATTATGGATGAAAATCAATAACAATATACCTTTCGCAATGATTATGTTAAATTTAATCAGCTACGTAGCCAAGTTTTCAGTCGTATTTGATTGTTCCATAGATTACTACCTGATTTTCATCCACCAACATCCAATTACTACTGCCTTAAAACTGATCTTCTTACTTATACCCTATAAATATATATTTGGTACGTATTAAATATTCATACATTTGTTTTGTAGAACAGTAATATTCGCGATGGAAGGCATGGGTGTGGTTATGCCCGTGGAGAACTCCATGAAGAAACCTCAACATTTCCTTGGCTGGGGAGGAGTTCTGGTCATTGCTATGACACTCATCATGTTACTGTATACAACACTAGGCCTGTTCGGATACTTTAGATATGGCGATGCTCTGAGAGGATCAATCACGTTGAATCTACCTATTGACGATTGGTAAATTAATAATTAATGAGATAATTTGTTGCTTTACCCAGTCCTGATATTTCTACATAGTTAGAGTGGTTTAAAAAACGTTATTTTATACAAGTTTATTACGATAAAATTATCGTAACATTTTAATCTCCTTCCCAAAACCAAAAGCATAGTAACCAAAAATAAGACAGCAAAAACCAGGCAGCTTAGTAAAAAAAATCAGCGAAATTTAAACGTGCAAATACTTCTATTTTTATTTGTACTTATTAGACGTATTATTTTTTTTGCAGGCCTGCAATTTGTGCGAAGGTATTCATAGCGTTGTCTATTCTATTCACATACCCACTGCACTTCTATGTTGTACTGGATATATTTACGAAGTACACCGAGCCGCATATTAAAGAAAACTATAAGTCAATCACGCAAATTGTTGCACGGATTGCTGTTGTATGTTTTTCAGGTATTTAAACTTTATTTTACGAGAACAATGACCTTAACCGCAGCGTTGGCTTTCAGGGCCAAATAAAATATGTATGTATAGGTCCAAAATCGTTCAAATCTTTATCTTTGAACAGATAGTAGAAAAGTTAACGTTCCTTTGTAATCTTATTTATAAATAGTAAATTGTTTCAGGTGGCATCGGTATAGCTTTACCAATGTTGGAGCAAATTATCAACATAGTTGGAGCATTTTTCTATTCCATTCTCGGTTTGATCATACCTGGCATCATTGAGACGGTCTTCCGTTGGGAGAATCTTGGCAAATACAACTGGATATTATGGAAGAATATTTTAATTATCCTATTCGGCTTAGGCAGTTTAATATCAGGATGCATTGTTACTGTATTTGACATAATTGAAAAACTTAATAGCAAAATTGAATAAAATAACTTTTGCGAATAATTTTATTTATTACATGTCAACGTTTGCCATAAGGAGGCTTAAAACTAATGAAACAGGATATCTACTACCTAAATAAAAAAGGTTTTAGGTTATATTTATTTGGTAGACAATTAAACAAAACTGCATCAAAAACCTCGAGTTTTCTGGTTACTTTCTTACCCTAATCGTTGGTTTTGAGATCAAAATCCCAGTACAAAACATATTGTTATCTCTTTTTTATTGTCAAAGATAATGAGGGAACGACAATATGTTTTTATACAGGGATTTTAGTTGAAAATTGCAATAATGTTGCTATAAAAATGTACTAGGCGTTTCTCAATTCTCAACTTTTTTGACAAAGAAAAAGCTATGTTTGTATACAAGTACTTTATCAGTACTATTCGCTAACTGTTATTCTTAAAATTAGATAAAGTTTAAAACTCCGTAATGATAATATCATTCCGGGATTTACTTGTACGGAATAATGGATAAAAGGTCCTTCGTGTAAAAACAAGGATTAAAAGGACTAATTTTATCCATTATCTCTTCAAAATTACATGATTTATTTGAAAACTCTTGTCGTATTCGTATCGACCACCCGGACAAAAGCAACTTGTCCTGTAACACGATGTTATCTGGAAATTTTTGATTAGTTGTTTGAAATATCGTTTGAAAAGCGCACGAAGGCTAACTAGCAAGTACTGTAATTAATTATTTGCACGACTTCCAACAAGGAATGTGAAAATAGGAACTGATGCCGATAACCATAGGTATTGGATTAGTACGAAAGGAAAATAATCTTACCAATATTATAAATGCGAATGTTTGAATGTATCGATGGATGAATGTTTGTTTGAAGGTATCTCCTGAAGGGCTGAACGGATCTCGATGAAATTTGGCATACATGTAGAACATAGTCTGGGAAACACATAGGCTAATTGTGTTTTTTTTTTATAATAATTCCGCGAGGACGGAATTTCGGGCGACCGCTAGTTAAAATAAACTACTGATTTTTTACTTTCTCTATATGAGACGCAATATTTTTTACACCTATTTAGTGTGTTCCTTAAATTGTATAGTATATTTTAGCTTATGAAATTTGAAAGAAAATCAAAACCACATAGTATGAAGTACTATTATGCGTCGAGAGTGAGTGTATTAGTCAAGCAAAAAATGTCTGTAAAATACTTGATTATAAATTTAAATACGTTTGATATTTAAATACAACATCCTGTATTTATTCAAACAATATTTTAAGTCATTATTTTGCACTATTCGAATATTTAACGTCGTAGTATCTACGTTAATCGATAATAATAAACAATTACACTAGAGATTCATTGAGCTTCGTTTACTAACACTGTTGAGTCATCCAGTATATCAATATCGACACAAATGCGTCTTTATTTAAAACACGTTACATACTTCTAGCTAGACCAATAAAACTTGACCCAGTGATCTAAAACAAATTGGTTGTAACAGTTCTTTCCCGCCAATAAAGCGTTAAAAAGCTATGTCAGATTTTCGTGTAAACTTACTTACATGCAATAATACAATTTTACACTATCATTGTAAAAATATATCTATCAATGTAGAAATATTATAAGTAGTTATCTAATCTTAAGGAAAACGATGATCCTTTTTTTTTGACTGAGTAGACGCTATTTGCCTTGAAGAGGCATTTACAGCTTCACCGGGTTTGAGGTGGCCGAGCGCAGATGGCGCTTAGCCTGAACCTCGTTTAAGAGTAACAAGACTCGAGGGCTCCCTCAGGAGCCTCGGCTCGGGCTGTTACTTCGTTATAGTTACCGGATTGTACGATGATCCTTATTAATATTATGTTCTTTAGTTAATAATTAATACCTAAATTATCTTATGGGTAGGTCTTACAACCATGACATCATTGCTATAATTTGTTACCAGGAAAATGTTTCGTTATTATAAAAATGTTAATGTACCTATATCTTAATTTTTCCTTATACTTAAAGATCAAAAGATTGTTTTTGCTTTATAGAGTTACCATTATAATATTACTAGCTTACGCCCGCAACTTTGTCTGTGCGAAAATAAAAAGCTTTTTAAGTAGCCTTTATTTTACTCCAGACAGTGTTCTATGTCTATGCAAAATTTCAGCGAGATCCATGCAGCCGTTCTGGAGATACCTTCTAACATACATCCATCCAAACATTCGCATTTATAATATAAGTATAATAATATTTAGGTTTATCGATCTTTTAGTATTTACTATTCATAGTAAACATTACAAGAGGTGTACTAATGATGCATGTTTAAATAAGAACGCTACATCGTTTTTTTGTTGGTAAAAAAACTTTCTACACCTGAAAAAGAGGAATATGTCAACATAGGATTTTTTGTTCTATAACTGATTTATTTTGTGGAAATTCCGCACTAGCAGTTTGTGACTTATTTTTGCGATCAAGGCGAGTCGAAGGGACTTCCCAGTTTTTTGCCTTTACTTTCGAATTTATAAATAGACAGAAATCAATTTTCCATATCCTTCAAAATGGCAGCTTATATCGTAGCAATAAACTATTATCGCAGTACTTAACAACTGGGAATTTGAGACGGGAAAATCAATTATAAATTCTTGGCGTTGTATAAGCAGATCACATCAACGTGAATCTTATAGTTTTAAACTAGGGATACTTGCCAAAACGTCGTCTGAGACGCCACTCGTGTTTAACGATACGTATTACGTATATATTTATATTGATTGCGACCGGTCGGAGCACATCGTCAGATTCACACACCTCGAAAGATGTCGTGCGCGCGCGCACCACTTGTAAATAAAACATAAATAAACATAAACAAATGAGAAAGTAGGACTAATTAGTGATAATCTAATAATACAAGCGAAAATGGCCAATAGCTACAATATGAAGGAGTTCAGTTCTACGTAAGTGTTTATTTCATTACTTATTTAATTCGTGACGGTAATTGGATATCATACGTTTAGACGGTGTAATAATCTATAGACGTTAATGTCAAAATAATTAACTTTTGTTTACATTTATAATCTATGTTTTAACTATAATAAATATATTTTGAAATGTCAAAAATAAACGAGTAATGAAAAGTTAAAAAGACGCAAGTGAATTGTAATCAGGATTACTAAATACAGACACAGTAAGTACACTTAAATAAGTACAATATATAGTACTTGATTTCTTTGTTAGTAAATAATAACTTCAAAGAATCACGATGCTTGTTATATACTATACATACTTGTTATATTTAGTTCGTGTAACATAAGTTTCAATATTTTCATTTATTTTTAAGTGATCTCAGATTCTTATTTATTGAGGTATTTAACCTTGTAATCAACAAACAACTAATTTTTTAAATGAACGTCAAACATTTTTTTAAAACACGACCTACACAAATGTGTTTATACACAACGAATTGTTATTTATATTTAAGGTTAGGTTTATTTTTATAATAAAACTACGCGTTCGTTATATTTAGTAAACAAAATTTGTACACAGTAATAAATTCATTTTAATATCTGTCTAGCTTTACCTTTCTAAAAAATAAATTATTTGAATTACTAATAATCTTACTAATATTATAAATGCGAATGTTTAGATGGATGGATGTTTGTTTGAATGTATCTCCAGAATGGCTGAACGGATCTCGATGAAATGTATACATATAGAATATAGTCAAGAACACATAAGCTATTAATCATGTTTTTTTTAATTCTGCGCGGACATATGCACCAATAATATGATGATTACATTTAAGTTGGATACATTTTTGTATAATTTTAAATGTTACTTCTTAATAATATTATAAATGCGATGGATGGATGGATGGATAAAGGTTTGTTTGAAAGTATCTCTGGAACGACGCAGCGGATCTTGATGAAATTTGGAACAGATGTAGATCATAGTCTGGATGAACACATAGGCTACTTATTATGTTTTCTTTATTTCGAGCGGATGGAATCACAGGCGACAGCTAGTAATATAATAAAAAATTCTGGCTCAAAATCCCTTGTACTATTACATATATATTGTACCTGTTCTAAAAAAGTAATTACGAGAACGTGATCTTATGGTTACACACATTGCGTTGCGCACAGTGCAAAGAAATCAAAAAACCGGTTAAAGCACACGAAAATCATAAAAAAATCTCTCGCAAATAATGCGGACGCCATAGCAACGACGTAATTTATAAAATTGTTACGTGAGAAGCGGATATGTCCGTCTGCAGCAAACCTGTGTAGCTATAAAAGAGCATCCACAAACAACAGGTTTCCACAGGGTACTTGATTGACATGACACGGTCACGCATTTTGTTATAAACAAAGACATTCAACATACAAGACGCACCAAACCGTAATTGACTACTTGTATATGCTAGGATATTGGCGCTATTGCTAATTACGATTTAAATGTTTTTAAGGAATTTTGCTTGCTCTATCATAGTTTTAGGACTTTAGATGTACAGTAAACAAAATGCAATTAGGAGGAATAGTAGTAGTATTAACCGTGGGTTTCTTAAACTGTAGTATATGTATAACATTTCGTAAACATTTCGTCATCCCTTTCATTATCATTGACAAAACAGAGATAACAGTATGTTTTAAAGGGGGTTTTGGTCTCAGAAACCCACGGTAAGTCGTTTTTATTGCTCATTATATTTAAAAGTTAATCGTGTAGGAAAATGATATTGACCTTGAAGCTTCATTGACATTATTTAAGTATCATATAAATAGGTCACTGATGCTGAAAAGATGTCGTTGAAAGACCGTTATTACTTATCTTTGATTCAAGGCTAAATTTAGCGACGACGACAGGCCATTATATTTTATCCTTACAAATAAAAAATGTGTAATATAATGCAGAATATCAATTTTTCTGCCCCGCGGGATAATAAACATACAGCTGAAAAGAATCTGTTCTGCATTGCAACGCTTATTATTGTAATTCATTGGATTTTTTTTTCTCTTTTTTATTGTGTTTATAAGTGTTGTATTTTTGAACGGATTAATTGTATTATTATTATTATTATCAATAATATCTAAGATAATTTGTATATAAGGAAAATCAATTTAACAACATTTATCGAGCAAAAAATGCATGCGAAACCTGCTAGTGTAAAAATGGTATGTGAAACAAATTATTAAATATCTTGATCATAATATTGAAATTCATTGTAACTTATAGAAGTCAAAAAATGGATAATTAAACTATCGTTATTTGACATCGAATCAGTTTTTACTCGAGTCACATTCAAGACGAAGTATACGTCTCAATATATACATATATAAAAGAAAGTCGTGTTAGTTACACTATTTATAACTCAAGAACGGCTTTACCAATATGTCTGAAAATTGGTGAGGATGTAGCTTAGAACCAGGAGACGGACATAGGATACTATTTATTCTTTTTTTTGCGAATGTTTAAATGGATGTGATGTGGATGGATGGGTGCGCTGAGCTACACTAATTAAGTTTTTTACATAATCACGCGGACGGAGTCGCGGGTGACAGCTAGTTTAATATATAATGATATGAGTAATTACGAAAAAACAGGTTTATCATTAACTTTAGTCGAGATTAGAATACCTATACAGGGTGTTTTAAATATTAGTAGATTTTTGTTAATTTACTAATATTTTGTGTACCATTCCAACTAAGAACTAAGCTTGTGCTTAGACATTTACGACAATAGTCGAATGTCGGGATTCGAAATCCCGAACCCGTGGTCAGAAATCCGTACCCTTAACCATTACGCTATTGACGCTTAAAAATTAGACAAGCTTTATAATTATCAACATTTATAACAGGAGCGTGTAATCTTTGAATCTCAAAAGGCTTTATTGCAGTTCCATAAACATTACACGGTGACATTGCAAGAATGATTACAGTACTTTATTGCTGCGATTTGCATTCGCAATATCTAAAAAAGATTTATTATACACCAGGGCTATCATATATTTATTCTGGCCGAGATTGCAAGATTGCTATTAATATAGCTGCAAGCATATTTTAAATCACGAAAACATTAGCTGTAGTTTTATATACTTACGAGCTGTTACCTTAAATAAAAAACATAATAAGTAACCTATGTGTTCTTCCAGACTATGTTCTATATCTGTGCCAATTTTCATCAAGATCCGTTGAGCCGTTCCGGAGATATGTACCTTCAAACATCCATCCATCTAAACATTCGCAATTGTAATATTAGTAAGGCTAACTTACTTTGTCTGTCTAATAGACCTTATTTTGGTAAATACATTTAAAAACTCGCTTACAAATTTTTGCCTTTATCCGGAACAGTTTAATATTTTCTCTTAATAGTTTTAGTGTAAATGTGTTGTTCTCTGTTACTTATATAGCGTTAGCAGTTATAAAATGTATGACATAATAAGTTTACTACGTAACAGATTAAAAATGTAGCACAACTTGTCTAGATTAATAAATATACAAGTCACAAGCCTTAAACTAGTTACATTGTAATTGTGAATTTAGGTCTTAAAATGTATATTTTAAAAGTGAAATTTTGGGTGGTGAGCCGACAATTAAAAGTTAAAAGTGAATGCGTGTCACGCTTTATCAGACTTCGTTACACGACAGAGAGGAAAGATAATGTAGATAGAGACACATATATACTTAAATGTTTATTTTAAATATAAAACAAAATGAAATAAATACTTTGTATTAAGAACACTCGAAACCGTGCACATATGCGTAGATGTATTCAAGTAGAAGCAAGAGAGGTGTGTTAGAACCGCGCCAAATGGAGGTCTCTGGTCTCTGTCTACCCCTCTGGATTACGGGCGAGCCTTATGTGATATTAAAACATCTGATGCGTTAAGAAATTAACGACGCTTGACATCTAGAATTGATTTTATGTGTTTAAAAAACCCACTTATATGGCCACAGAGCGTAACTGAGACGTGTTTAGAATCGCATCGAGATGTTTTCACAAGACAGGATAAATACAATCTTCTTAGTGTTGCATGGCCTTTATGTTGCTTGTAATAAAAAAAAACGTATTTGATTTAAACAGTAACAATATGCCGCGTCGCTGCTCGTGATTAGTTTTTATTACATACCATTATCTTAAATGCTGTGAAGATTAAGATAAATGTATACACGATATTTGACTTGAATAAAAAATTAACTCATTAAAATTATAAAGAATATTTTTGAAGAAAGAATTATTTCACGTATTGCTACTTTGAAAAGGCCTTAAAATTTGGTCGGTTATATTTATAATATTTGTAATTATAAATTATTTAAGTAATTTAATTTGTCTACTCGGATAGCTATCTCGATATTAGTCTGCTAAATTTCGCAATAAAAAGTTTGATTTTTATCAAAAGGAAAACATGTTATACGATGTTAAAATTCTTAAATATCTTATTATTATTACTCTATTACATGTCTTGTAGAAAGGCTTATATAAACAACGAATCTATTTATATTATGATTACGACACTGTGGAGGTAGACGACCTTACTTCATGGGAAATATCTATAGTCCTAGTAAAATCTGAACTAGGTCATTGTCACTATAGATACAAGAAATAAGCTTTTCTTATGACAACAAAATAAATAAAATAATTGCTCTTCATGGGAAATATCTATAATCCTAGTAAAATCTGAACTAGGTCATTGTCACTATAGATACAAGAAATAAGCTTTTCTTTTTTCAACAAAATAAATATAATAATTGCTATTTTTATTGTACATTGAATCTTAAAAAGATTATTGTGTTTTTTCTTCACTAATTGAATGATGTACTTAACCTTTGTTTAGTTGTATAAATAAAATAAACTTCCTTTAAGCCACGCCGTTTAAAATGATGACGCCATAAGAAAAACACGGTTTATCTAAATATCGGAGTTTTAATAATGTTTGTTTTAAATATCCATTTCAAGAACTTTTGTTAGCAAATTTATATATTTTAAGAGCAACAATTCAGTTAAAAGGTCTGTTTTTAAAAAATGTATTATACCTAAATATAATGAGCTGTTTTTTTTTCAATTAAAAAACTTACCAAAATTTAAAATATTTTTGTGTGTTTTAGTACAGTGAAAACCTACAGTAACATTTTCTGTTATATTAAATATATATACATAATACATGTTTTTATATTATAGATATATTTAATATGTCGCTTCACCGCAATACGTTTGCTTATATTGTTGTTATGCACATACGTTGTGAATGTACAACTTTCCAGTCACGTATTTTTTTTTTATTATCTGAAATAAAATGATAATATGTCATTGATGTAAAAATGTATCGCGAATTTATCGCTTGTCACTCGATTTGTATTTTGTTATAAAATGAATTATAACCAATGTTAAACTTAAATAACAATAACATGCAACATTTTTGTAATTTTACATCCTACGTTATGACGATAAAAATTATTTATATGTGAAGAAAATAAATACCGGCCAGGAACATAATAATAATAAAAATGTGGTCGTTTTTGCATTTACAGTACGTTACATAGTATTCATGCATTTCAATGTTATTAATGTTCAAGTTTATATGTATTTCAGAATTGTTGACAATGAAAATTTACTTTAGCATAATAGTATTAAATTGCTTAAAGTACAGCTTGTATAAAAAATTTGCAAATAATTCATCACCAGCTCACTATACGTCCATAACAAGGGGGCTCGGAGCCTATTCTAAGTTAGGGATAATTAGGCCATAGTCTATCACGCTGGCCCAGATATATGCAAAGTAAACCAACCCGCAGTTTACTTTACACATATCTTTGAATTTCTTCTCAGATAGGTGCAGGTTGCATCACGATGTTTTCTTTCACCGTAAGAATCGGATAAGTATACATATGTAAATCAAAAATACATTAGTTCATGGCGGGATTCGAATCTAGGACCTGCAGATTGCAGGTCAAGTGCTTAACCCCTGAGCCATCGACGCTCTGCAAATAATTATTCAATAACATTTTAAAAAAATGTATTTCGTAACATTCTTTTGATTAATAAAAAGAGGCATCCTGTATAGATCTATAGAAAACACGTGTAGATCAAAAAGAGCCCTCTGATTGTAGCCTTGAGGTTTATGTTAAGCAGGGCATTCATCTTATGACGTCCAATTACGTCGTAGTAAAACATCCTTACGCCTGCAAATAATACAATAATAGATCTTCTTTGATTTATTAAATAAATATGATTGATTCTACACATAATCCTGTGGGACAAGTCGTATGATCTAATGCCAAATTGCGTGATACGGAATAATGCGTTTTAATATGCGCATTAACATGCTCTCTCACTCAACTCAATTATTTGCAGAAATATGTTTTGCTTGTATTTTCCAGTGCGTGGATGTTGCATTTTGTAACATATGAAATGCTATCAGAATTTAAATTAGGTGTTTACTGCCATATGTCCAAGCAATATGAAAATATAGAGTCGTATAAACAACTAATGCTATTTATAAACATGTTTATGTTGTGATTAAAAATAAGATATACATGTATATTTTTCGATAATCTTACTAATATTATAATGCGAACATACAAACATCCATCCATCCGTTTAGGTGGATGGATAGATGTTTGAAGGTATCTCCAGAACGGCTCAACGGATATCGATGAAATTTGGCATGAATATAGAACATACTCTGGAAGAACACAGGCTACTAAATAAGCTTTTTTTTAAACCGTACAAACGGATTTGTTGACGCAGCTAGTTTTTTATCAATAGAAATTATAACAATACTATGATACAAAATTTAATATTTATTATAATTCCTTTATTGTTATGCTATATGTAATTATAAATTACAATATTTAATTGTTGCAGAGCTGTCATCACAGAACATGGAGTTTATCCGTCAAACTATTCTATAAACACAATGAACACAAAATGCAAGGAAAAAGATGTCGAAGTAAGCGCTTACGATCCGTTCCAGAATAGAAAATTAGAACACCCTAATTCGTAAGTAGAGAAGAATAAAGATATATAGAAAGTCAGAACAAAGAAGATGTTAAATGAAAACTAGTTATTTAGAAACAAATGAAAAAAGAACTAATAACCAAATGTTTAACATCGCCAATAGATGTTGTACTAGGGTTGCATCAGTCATCATCATTATTGCATAGGAACACAATATTCAGCAACTGTTTTTAGTCATTAAAATATCAATCATTCTTATGTCCAAAATACAAGCTAAAAACTACGGTACTACTAAAGAAAGATGTAAAAACAATGGTAGAATAACATAGATTTATTTTAAGTTCACATAAATCTTTAAAACTTTTCGATTTTCTTATTCATTTATTGTTTTTTTTTTATATTTACAGTGATGTGAGATCGTTTGCCAATCTTCTAAAGTCGTCTTTAGGCTCCGGTATCCTAGCAATGCCGGCTGCCTTCAAAAACGCCGGTACTCTGGTGGGCGTTTTTGGTACTATCATACTGGGATACATTTGTACACACTGCGTCTATTTGTTGGTAAATATCTATCTAACCTACTAAACAAAAATTGTCAAGAATGATAGTAAAGAGGATTAAATTGGTTTAAATATAATCCTATAATTCATTTTGGGTTTGATTTCTCAATACGTAATTAGATATCTTATATAAATATGTCGTTTAATTAAACAACCTTGAACTTTTCAACGTGTCCACTTTGAAAGTGGGTATTTAGCAGAATAAAGGCTATTAACGCCCAGAATTGGAACGTCTATATATACAGAAAACAGTGGCAATCGTTATTCAACTGGATCCCGTCCAAAAGAACACAAAATGTTCGTAATTAATATTATTTATAACACGGACTGTGAAGAGCTGTTAAAATTATTTAATTTGTTTAAGCTTGTTAAATTTTTAAGCTAGTTCTGAGCTTCTATTGTCTTAGCCCTAGGCTATAAAATGTCACTCTATTAAAATATTATATTAAAACTGAAATTACTATACATTGTATTACAGGTAAAGACTTCACAGGATGTTGCAAGAGTCTCAAAAGTCCCATCCCTTGGCTACGCAGAAACTGTTGAGGCTGTATTTGCAACAGGTCCTCGATCTTTAAGAAAATTATCTAAAACAG
Source organism: Papilio xuthus (assembly GCF_000836235.2). Taxonomy (NCBI): domain Eukaryota; kingdom Metazoa; phylum Arthropoda; class Insecta; order Lepidoptera; family Papilionidae; genus Papilio; species Papilio xuthus. The sequence continues at coordinate 3,605,134 of NW_013532534.1, read as the reverse complement.
CGAGGTTAATAATGATTTATACTATTCTACTACTATAGTTTTATTATGTAAAATGATAATGTATAATATTTCGTTGAATTTCTTTTCCTTTCAACTTTTAACATCCTTTATGAGTATTTAAATTTTGCAAATATTGGTAATATGTATACTAGATAAATTATTGTACGTTTATAATGATTAGAAATATTCTTAGCTCTTTTGATGACTACAATATAGGTACTTTGTCACCGCGTAATAATATTGATAGAAAGATTACAAACGCAAACGTGATAAGGAAATATTTGGCGATTGATTTAAATTGATTCGGCGCCTTCCTGTTCGTTTGTAATTATATAGACTTTTATTGATCATCTAAAAACATATAAGCATGATATTTAAGATAAAAAAAAGTTGACATGAGGTCCAGCGAGAATCCAAAGTCATTGTCATTAATTTTTCTACATATATCAAACTTATATATTTGATAAAAACTTTAAATTAGTAATCAAAAATATACGCGAAATCAATTGCATGCTTCGATTATAACAAGGTGTTACTTTGTATATTTGTAACAACAAATTGATCATGTTAAAAGCAATTGTATGAACAAATGTTTCACACGTGTTTCAGGATATTTATAGACTGGGCAATGGCGTTCACCATTCTTGGCGCCTGCGCTGTCTATGTCATATTGCTGGTGGAATCAGTGAAACAGGTATTTTGGACGTCTGACAACTTTATATCGATTCTAAATTTACGCGCTATTGTGCTCGGTAACTAAAACCTTAACGTAAATAACCTGAAATTCTTGAACCGAAGATACCTTTCAATTAACTGAGACACAACGTACATTTTTATGGTAAAAAATTGATCTGATATGATCATCTCGTGCCACAAATTTCTTGTGAAAAAGAGATGGGAAGTGGATGAAAATTTATCGAAGAAAGTCTCAGTAAGACCGTTATTGATTTTGAACTTTCTTTTTGCAGATTGTTTTATATTATTACGAAGATAATGAGTTCACAGATACAATATACTGCCTGATGTTTCTGGTTCCGATATTAATCTTCACACAGATCAAAAATTTAAAGTATCTAGCACCATTTTCTGGATTCGCCAATATTTTGCTAGTCGCGACTTTCCTTATTTGTTTGTACTACATATGTGAAGACTTTCCGAGTATCGATTCAAGACCAATGTCAGTCGACATCGGGAGATTACCTTTATTTATAGGGTAAGTCAAGTTACTCAGTCCCTATTACAGTAACTCGGAGTAAGAAATAAGTTTCTCTTGCAAACCGAAACCTCGTAGCGATCTGTCTATCGTCTTTCTCGTTTCTTTTCCGTCCTTTCGATATAATTAAGTAAACACCTGCCAGTGACTCATCTACAACCAATCGGATTTTTAAGAAAAACTTATATTAACATTATCATCTAAATCTAAAAATCATCTCAATCTATGTCCAAGATAGGAATTGTAACTAATTAAAAAGCAACAGACTGATTTACTCTGTTATTTTTCAGTACAGTTATATTTGCCATGGAAGGAATTGGAGTGGTTCTGCCAGTTGAGAACACAATGGCCAAGCCTCAGCACTTCCTCGGATGCCCGGGCGTACTCAACATCACCATGTCTATTGTCGTCCTGCTCTACATGATCATGGGTTTTCTGGGTTACATTCGCTACGGTGATGAGGCAGCTGGAAGCATTACTCTTAATTTGCCTACGAAAGAAATGTAAGTGTGAAATCAAATTTCGTAATTCTATACAGTAGGAAAAGTAACGGTTAATTGATATGAGTTTAAAATTAAATTGTTTAATTTAAGTCGGTTAGTCACCTGGCTGCCAGACTAAACAACTTCAGATAGAAGTAAGCATCAACATTTACATAGGAATTCGTGTATTCTATTTTATATACTTCGATTTAAATGTAAAATTACGTTTTAAGTGTTATCATAAGAAGTCATAGACAATATTGTCCTAATTTTCAGTCCGGCCCTGATGGCAAAGTGCTTCATCATCGTAGCTATTTTCTTCACGTACACGCTGCAGTTCTACGTGCCCATGGAGATAGTGTGGCGCAACACTAACCAACATGTCTCACAGAAATACCACAACATTGCCCAGTCTATCATGAGAGCTGTGTTCGCTATTCTTACTGGTAAAATAGTTTTATACGTGCATAGGTTTTAAGTTATTTTCCTAACAGTTTATTGCCTTATCCACTAAGTTCAAAAATGATCTGTAGATGTATAAAGAACAAAGAAGTTTTCCATATTCTGTACCAAAGTCTGTATAGCTTAGAAAGGTTGACCTATATGTCGTCTACCTTCTATTAGAATAGCTAATTTTTTCTATGATTAATAAACAAACTATTGAGTTTCGATATTTATTTTGATTAAGAATATATTGTAATTTTTAAACAACGATTTAAAAAATTGTGTCTGGTTAAAATTAGTAAAGTCATGTTTCGTTTTCTTTGTGTTTATATCCAAAATGTTTACTCATCATTACAATTTTAAATTACGCGGGAAAAAATGTCATAAAATCTCACGACGTTAATTAAAAATTTAAATTCTAAATATTATATATCATTATTGTCATGATGACTACAATTTATGTATTTATTCAAATTTTGTAAAAACTAACTGTCGCCTGTTGCGTATATTGGAAAACATGTCAAAAAAACAAACATAAAATATGTTTTCTTTTTCAGTTATTGCAGCGGCTACGTTGCCTCGTCTGGAACAGGTTATTGGCCTGGAAGGAGCGTTCTTCTACTCGTTCTTAGGCCTTATAGCACCGTCACTAATTGATCTCATATTCTGCTGGGAGAGAGGTCTCGGAAAATACAATTATATCCTAATTAAAGACGTATTGCTCATCGTATTCGGATCATTTGTTCTGGTCACAGGTGTTATGCAAAGTATTAGAGAAATTATACGTATTAGTGAATAAATTTAATTCATTGTGCCTAAAAAACAATAGTAAATTAATGACAAACGAAATAACACGCCCATGTCTTTTAAAAATGCAATATTTTGGATTTAAGCAATGTGTATTTAAAAATTATGAAGCCTATACAAATTAAAAAAGATTTACGTGTTTTTTTACTTGTATTTTTTGTATTGTAAATAAATATATTTTTTTATTAATTTAATAGTATTACTTGATCTTATTAATTTGTGTCATTATTTTGATCTACTTATGAATTCATTTAAAACAAGAAAAGAATTGTACAAAATGTAATTAAAAAGAAAACTTTTCTTATCATGTTGTTTCATTGTATATATAAAACATAAGCCGATATTGCATATTATTATATTTATATTATTTACGAGCCACAACAAGGGAGACTATTTCCGACGCGACATTAGGAAGATTATTTGGTAAAATTGTAATCTTTGAATCAATCTAAGGAAGAAAATGAAAGAAAATAATTTCTTAAAGCACATGCTTCTCGTAGCTCTTAGTGAAACCTTTTTTGGGATTTTTCAAATACGCTAGTCGCTCTGATAATTTGCAAAACCACAAAATTACAATATTACATAGAGGAGAAAGTTACTTTACAATTGCAAAAAAAAATTAAAGGAAAAGATTACGATTTCAGGTGGCCGCTCGCACGTTTGTCACCTTATGATATAAAAAAACACTTTCAAATGTTGAATGTAATTTAAGAAAAAGATTACCGTTAACGTAATGATTAGTGAGCCTACTTTTTTACCGCGGGTTTTCGGTTCGTTAACTGAGAAGTCTGATATTATATCTGCTATAATATATTTATCATCTATTACATCTGTTTATCCCATAAATAAAAGCACAATAAAATATATCATCTCATCTTTTATCTTTCACAAAGCAGAAATAACAATATGTTTTAAACCTGGTTTTAGTGTCAGTAACCCACTGTTAGATATGATTTTGATTATCAACACTTGTCTGTCAATATTTTTCTTGAATCTTGTTACTTAAGTCATCTGCAAACCAACACTGTAAAAATTAACACTACATATAGATTAATAGATGCATTATGCATAGCTAGAAATTGTTCTCATAACTCGTGAGTGACGGCAAGAAAACTAAAATTAAATTCCGCGCGAGTCAGCGTACATTACCATTGTGCAGCACGGCGTTTCACGTAATTATTTTACAGATGAGTGGCCAACTGTGTAAATAATCGTTCAGTTTTACATAACGTCTTTTATTTAAAAAAAAGTCAAGTGATACAAAGTTATTAAAGATGTTTACTAACACAAATATTAAAAATGTAAGTATCGATTTGATCAATGTTAGGTTATGTACTTGAAACAATTTGATCCTATGATTAATACAATCAATATATGAATTTTTATCATTCACTGATAATGATAAAAATGGTAAGAAGGTATATCTATAAATGTATAGTAGATCCATTTTAACATTTAGTTTAACACGATGAGTGTGGTAAGTCCTTATATTTACATTCAATCAGTTGTGTTTCAATAGTTTACGAGCTGTCAATCCTTTCATTCGTTTTAGTGAAAACTTCCATCATACATTGGCGTTTCTTTCTCTTTAAATAACGATACACACAGAAATCCCTACAATCATCATTGTCACTTTTTATGATAAGCGAGTTCAAGGCAAAAAATTACTTATAATTTGTTGATCGTCCGAATCGTCAATGTTGTCGTTGTCGTGAATGACAATTACTTCTGCCTCATTATCGCATAAGCATCGCAAGTGAGCAGTTGTGTTTCTTAAGTTAAAGTGTTTGTGACATCATGGGCAATTTAAAAGTAGCTTTGATGGACTTTTTTGAAAATGCACAAGTATGTATCTGATAACATAAAATTAAATATTAAAATGATGGAATAAATCAAGTACAATTATGATAACTGTTGCTGCTCATGAAAGTTTTATTTGACAAATGAACAGAATCACTAATAATTTTTATTCATGAACAAATACATTCACAATAACTCCAAACATGAACATGTCCAAATTTAAAATCTGTTACTAAAAATTAAATTATTTGTCTTATAGGTATTTCCAATAGTATTATCAGCTGGAGCAGTGGTAGTGGTTGCAACAGTAATTGCCCATTGCGTTTGGGGCAAGAAATCTGCACCAACAAAGAAGAAAAGTGCTAAAAAGTTGGTAGCACTTGTTGATCCTGACACAAAGTATCCATTGCCGTTGATTGAAAGAGAAGAAATCAGTCATGATACAAGAAGATTCAGGTTTGGTTTACCTTCATCAGAACATGTTTTAGGTAAGTGATTAATGACTCGCCATCCATTATTACTTTTTTATGTGTGGTTTGATTGTTCTCATACACTATACATTATCACCAAGGCAAAATGCTAAATGACAAATTAGTACTTTCATGATTGTGTTACTTTTAAAGCATTTATTAATTTAAGTTTGATGTACCAATGAGCTATTTTAAAAAAGAAATATTATAAAAGTTGATATCAGACAATCTGAGACCTCTAAATTAAATCATAAATCATATTAACAATTTTATACTTGATTTTTTTCTAGATGAATATAAATGTAAACCTTAGCACATCTATAAATACCCCAGTGATATCAAAAAGTTTTACGCAATGACTAAAATTTTAACACATAATCTAAGGTTCAAGGTCTACAAGTTTAAAAAATGATTCAGCAGTTTTTTTGTGTTCCATCTTGTATTTAAATTAGTCAAATCATCTGTGACTTAGCAATAACCATTCCATTATACATATCATGAAGTAACCCTGAGTAGTAAATAAAGAGTCGCTTATAATGCTGATCTTAAAGTTTTGACAACAAGATAATTTTTTTAATATTTCAGGGTTACCAATTGGCCAGCATATACACTTATCTGTCAAAGTAGATGGTGACCTTGTTATCAGGGCGTACACTCCTGTATCTAGCGATGATGACAAGGGATATGTTGATCTGGTTGTTAAGGTATGTAAACATTTATTTCCAAGTCATATATGCTCATTTAACAAAATTTAACTTGCCACATATTTGAACAAGACTATTCAAAAATTAACCAAAACAACTAAATGTATGATACTTGTAATTCAAGACTATCTCAAGAGTCTAGGTGATTTGCATTTGTTTAAATTTATTTAACAATTTTTTTGTAACATAAATTTTTAAGATAAGAATTTAAGTGTTAAAGAAAACGTATTTTTGTCAATATAATAGCTAATGTTTTCAAATTCCTATGTTTCATTATCAAGCAAGTCAAAGTCTAAACATATTACTAATCATGTTCCAAGATATATCATTTATATTTGTGACTAACAGATAAGTTCATGTAGTCAAATAAAAGCTAAATAAAATTATTTATAATAATCTTATTTTGATATGTAGAAATTAATATTAAATGGACAAATGTACTTTTCAGGTGTACTTCAAAAATGTCCACCCGAAATTCCCAAATGGTGGTAAAATGTCTCAGTATTTGGAAAGTATGAAGATTGGTGACACAATTGATTTCCGAGGACCATCGGGACGTCTGCAATATGCTGGCAATGGAATCTTCCTGATTAGAAAGTTGAAGAAAGACCCACCTAATAGAGTGCCAGCAAAGAAATTGAACATGATTGCTGGTAAGAATCTTTTGGTTATTGCTTGACTTTTTTTTAAAGTTTGAAGAATAATGTTTTAACAAGTAAGAGGTATGTGTTTTGACAGTAAAAGTTTGCAAACGAGCCATTGATATGGCAAAAGTAGTGAAGTGACTTGATATGTCTCTTGTCATCATTATCTTTATCATAAATGTGCATACTTTATATAGTTATTTAACTGATAGTAGGAGGTAATTATATCACATATAATTAATATGGTGTCTCATATCTTTATTTTATCATGTGTTTAATTACTCGGGGCCATAGGTCTGATAAATATCTTTATTTAAAAAAAATTATAATATGAAGCATTGTTAGGTTAATGTAACCCACTACTAGTCGCCCGCGACTTCGTCCCTGTGGATTAAAAAATCTAGCAATAAATATAGCCTAAGAAATCACCCGGGGGTAGTTCAACTTCTCAACAGTAATTGAATTTTTCTAATTGATTGAATAGTTTCGGGGACTGCTCAATGCAAACAAACAATCAAATTATTCCTCTTTATTATTATATATTACGAAATATATTAATACTGCACTTACAAGGATAGGCCACATTGTAAAATTTTCTATTTTTTTATCTAAGCCTTTATTATATTTTTCCAGGTGGTACCGGAGTGACTCCAATGCTGCAACTTGTCAGACACATCTGTACAGACCCGTCAGATTCTACGGAGATGAGATTGCTGTTTGCCAACCAGACTGAAGATGACATTCTTCTTAGAGATGAACTTGAGAAATACCAGAGAGAGTACCCCAATCAGTTCAAAGTTTGGTACACCTTGGATAGACCGAAAGAAGGTAACTATTACCATTATTAGTTGTATGATATTCTGAAAATTAGGATTGTTAGATTAATTTGAGATGAAAACCTATTAGGTGCCCACCACATAGAGTGTTTAGTATGTTATTTTCAATTATAATTTACAAGCTGTTTCCCGCGACATCGTCGGCAGTCTATGTACTCTTCCAGACTATGTTCTATATATATGCCAAATGTCATCGAGATCCATTCAGTTGTTCTGGGGATACCTTGACACAAACAAACATATTTGCTGGCAATTATTCGAATTTTTCTTGCTGTAAAAACCATCTTTGAACTACAACGAACATTTAAAAAAAAGATTTGGCCAAATTATAAACCAAAAACAATAATTATCTTCCATAATATAAAAATTAATCGCAAAATGTGTTGGTAAGCGCATAACTCAACAATGCTTGGACCAATTTAGCCAAATCTTCTTTTTAAATTTTAAATCTTTACTACTTTTTCTTTAAAAAAAAACTAATTTTAATAAATTTTGTAATATCACAATGATGTATTAAATGGACTTATTTACTTTCCCATAATAAAAGTTATTTTTTTAATATTCTTCTTCTAGTGCCTCGTCAGTCTTAAAGGTTGGCCGCTAACTTTGAATATTTGGTTCTATCAAGTGCAAGGCGAAACAGTTCCTTCATTTCTAATATTGTATTAACGTAAATATTATTTTCACAGGCTGGAAATACAGCAGCGGCTTCATCAACGAGGAGATGATCCGGGATCATATGTTCCCTGCCTCCGATGACGTGATTGTGCTCATGTGTGGACCTCCCCCTATGATAAACTTCGCGTGTAACCCCGCTTTAGACAAGCTAGGATTCAAGGAAACACAACGTTTTGCCTACTAAATACTATGGCAATTATTATGAATTTTTGAGTTATCGGAGGAACATAATATAGTTGTATAGTTAAGAAAAATGGTGCAATTATTATATTTATTTATCAGTAGATATTATTGTTTGTGCTCTTTGTGGGCAAGACTTTAGTCCGATGACGTCATAGTAGTGAACCTGTAAATTGAATAGTTATAATAAGACTGGATTGTTTGTGAGTCTGTTATGCTATTATTCATGTGCTGTACATTTTATTTCCTCGTTGTACCCTCAGTTGTTAGTTCCTTATCTAGGACAGTTTTAGCCAATTTTTATGCGAGACTTTTTATAAAGTTTTTAATTGAATTTAAAATAAAAGTTATAGAAAAATGTGTTTTTTTTATTTCCACTCCGCATCACTTGGACAATAGAAGCGACTTTAGTTTTTTTTTTGTAGATTATAGATGGATAGACACTTTTCATTATCAAATTAACCTAAATATTAATAGCGACGTGTAATTCCAAATTGCCTTATTAATATACATTTATGTAATATCCTAATGGAGCTTCAATAATTACTGCCCGTCAATGTTTGACAAATTAACGAATGTGTATTTTTGACTTTGTTACATTCATTGAATATCGAGAATTTGACTTTAACGTTTCAAAAGTAACAAAGTTCCCTCTATAAAGACGCTAATAAATAAAATTAAATTTACGTTAAAAAAATATTTTGGATAACTTTTAAACTTTAAGCCACTTAAAGTAAAATCGTTTATTGCTATTTACAGTTATAATGAATTCCGAGTATCTCTCTGACGATATTTTAGAAGAGCACTTTATAAAAATCTACCGATGTTATCGTCGTGTCGAGGTTGTATTGGGATCCTGCAGAGTGGACGTTCGAGACAGATTCGTGACCGCACCAACTAAATATCAAAAATTTTATACCATAGCTTTGGTTGCTATCTCTACATATTTATATATCTGTACAAACAAACTAATATATGATAACAAAGTCCCAAACCATTCATATTCTTACTATATGTATTTTTGTGTAATGCTACTAAGCTATGTTTCATATATATGCAATATTATACATGTCCGCTTCGTAAATTCTGATGAAAATTCGCAATTCTTAGTTCAATTGCAAAAAGTAGACCGTGTGATGAATATTGATGGAAATAAACGTATGTATTCATTTATATATCATACAAATGTTCTTACATTATCCTTACTTTTGAAGTCATATGTATTACTATATGGAATATCATGGTACAAAAATGTAAGAGATGCAATTGAACTTTTGGGTGAATTTTGCAATGAAGTGACCTTCGCAATTGAAATAAGTCATTGTGCGAACACGATTGTATTCTTTGTTACAAGATTGAGATTTTTAAATTGTATACTATTAAACCATTTACAAAAGGATGATAACAAGAACGAAAGCTTTTTTCCAACTAAAAATGGAATGCAATATATAGCCGCTAAAACGCACGATTTTGTATCAACGGACACTTTTGTTTGTCTGAGAGCAATATTAGATGCGTATAGTAAATTTCAAAAACTTTACAGATTTCAGGTAACAAATCTATAAATGCGATATTTTTTTGGTTACCTCAGTAATTTTACATTTAATTATTGCAGGTTTTGTTATACTGTATAAAATCGGTTGGAACAATTTTAACGTCGTTTAATATAATTTTTCTTTCATTACAAGACAAGGTAATAAATACTCCGGTTATATTTTGCGTAATATTTAAACAAAAACAACACAATTAATAAAGTTTCTTCAACTCCTTAGGAATTAGATTTGTACATTTATATACAAATTCCCTTCATAACGACATTCGACATATTTATATGTACATTTTTATGTGTGCGGAATCAATTATTTTTCAATGAAGTTGATACAATGAAAAGGTTATGCACAAAGATAATGTGCGTTCATTACACAGGTACGTTAAAATTGCACCTTAATTAATTTATAAAATACTAGCTTTTGGCCGCGATAACACATGTAGGTAGCACCGAGTGGCACAAACGTGTCGTGGTTCTATCAGAACTTTGTTGTTTCGTTTATTTGTCCTGCAGCGTTCAGCAATGCAACTTTCCCCGTAGGGTGATGAAAGTCGCCAAGTTGGGTACCCTAAGAGGATGGGTCAGCTTGAGGGTTCAACTGCCGGCTGATAATCTATACACGGTTATACTCACGACCGTCGATTTTTTTCGGAAAATCTTCTTATTTCACGTGACGCACTTTTTCAAAAAGAATATTTTATTTTTGTAACTTTGTAATTTAAAAAATCCGTTGATAAGAGAGCCGTTGAGCCGTTTGGCATTTATAACATTAGAAATTATATTAGTTTATCAACCGCGAAAGATCGTTTGCAAAAAGCAGAATAAGATTATTGCGCACAAGCAATAAATTTAAAATATTCCTTCTGATTGCTATTCTAACCATGTGTTTAAATTCACACATTTGTTTTTTAAATGCTAATTGCAGTCTATAATAACTGCCAGTATTTTGACTTTTTTTATCTTAAAATATTTTTGTGTCTTCTTTCAGGACCATTGCGAGATAAAGCAAAAAAAATGTTGAAATTGATAGAAGAGGCACCGCCGAAATTCTCTGTTTACGACATGTGGCAAATGGATGTATTCTTTATGCTAAAAGTTTTTAACATTCTCACTACTTATATTATTACTACTTTGCAGTTTGCTCTTCTTTAGGCATGTTTGTGAATTAAGTTTTTACCACAGAGAATAAAGAAAATATGAAAAACACTAAAATATTAAATATTAGAATCGTGTGAGCTTTGTTAAATATATTAAATCTTACTTGTTTTTAAATTAAAATGTTGTATCCATTACAAAAATTTGTTTCGATTCCCCTGATTTATTCCCCCGAGACTATACTCCCATTACATGAATGATGATAAAACCTATAGTTTAGTTAATTGGGCTTAGATTATTTCGTGGTTCGTTGTCTTTTGGAGAACACCTATATTCTTAACAGTTTTCAATACAAAAGCAATATTGTACTGCAATGACTAAAATCAGTGTTGATAATTTGTCAATGGATTATTTAGACGATGATTTTGTACAAATTTTTAAACCAATCCATTTAATGCAGTATTTACTCGGAACTTTGCAAGTAAAAATAAAATATGGATTTGTAACGACAACAACATATGGATACGACATATTCAGCATATTCGTTTGGCTTATCCATATAATGTCTTTGTTTATATTTATTTTTTATTGCGAATCTTCAACTGATTCTATACTGACGGATTTCTATTTAAAAATGGGTCATATTTTAAATGGCATAATAATAGCTATGGTAACGATTAAAAACTTTTGCAATGGTAATTCAAGTAGCCAGTTGTATGTGAAATTACAAAAAATAGACACAGATCTTGGTATCAAAAACTCGATAAAACTAAATAAACGCATGTCAGTACTTTCAACAGTTTTTGTGGGAATATTCGTTATTTGTAGCGTGTTATGGTCGATAGTGTTATATTTGTATGTGATGAATAACAAAGTTTCTTGTTCAATTGTTTTCATAGTAGAACTTCCTATTTTGGGCAACTACATGGACATTATTTTGATTTTCTTTCATATGTATTTCATTGTAATAAGATTTGAATGTTTTATTACGATTTTAAAAGATAAAATCAATAGACATATTTTCACTTTTAAAACAGCTGGAACGTTTCATGTTATGAATGAAAAGTATTCAGATGAAAAAATGTGGAATCGTCTTTTGATAACTTTACGTGATTTTATCAATGTATTGGATGATTTGATTAATGTTCATCAGTTCACGGTAAGTTCCATCATTATTTCAAGAAAACGATACCATATTTAAACTTACTAATATACTCTCAGAGTAAATTTTAAATTTACATATTTTACATGAAGAGTCATTAATCTATGATATTAAATAAAATATTAAAAATGAATAATTAACTAAAATATATTATTAAAAGTAGTCCCTTTAGGCAAGGTTCTGAAGATACTGGCAGAGTTCGCCCTTTGAATAGCTATACTAATTCTTTGCCCGTGGTAGCTGCCAGCTCTTCGGTCCCTGTGATGTCGATTAACTTTTTTGATTTTTCCTTAAAAAGCCTTACAGCGCTAGGACTCCACGGACCGAGGGTCTCGAAACCGAATGTTACAAAATCATATTCGGAGCCTAGATACCTGTATTTGCTTGCTTTAGCATTTTCCGCCGCTTTATAAGCCGCACCTGCTCTGATGTTGGTTCCATAAAAAGTACCCATAATTTTTACAGATTTTTGGACTGACTTGTGAGTTTATTATTTTGGATATAATATTGATACAGAGTATAATCACCACTATTAAACAACAGGTATTACACTGAGTTTTGTTTATATTAACAGAATGTTTTGTTCGTGTTATGAAATGTATTTTTTTTTGTTATTTTCAGATGTCTATTAATATTTATTCAATAATCAACATAATTCCGGTCGTTACATTATTATTATTTATATTATTGTTGAGTATTACGGTGGAATTTATAAAATTGAAAATAAGCGATTCTAGAAAACTTTGCACTAATATTCTGCGTTTCAGCAACGGTATGATTAATCCTTACATAAATATAAATGCGAATTTAACTCTGTCTGTCTGTCCTTACACGAAAAAATTACTGGACTGATTTAAATGAAATTTTGGTACACACATAGTTTAGAGGAGCTAATACAAAAAAAAATTTTGTATTAGCTCCTCTAAACTAAATTGCAGGAATATATTCATATTTGTAGCCACAGTATCTAAATTATAAGAAAAGTTACAAAAGTAACTATAACTTTTAAACCAAAAGGGTTGTATTTTTTTTGTATTTTTCCCCGTGTAGTTATCGATCTGGCTATACTTCATTACAGTTTTATCGTTGAATTTTGGAACACGCTGTATATAGTGTAGTGTCCTCACTACGTGACAAATTGTTTGTCCATAATTTTTATTATTACTAGTAAGAAAAGATACGAAGGGGGAAAAGGGTTCCTTTTATTACCGTTTGAGGTACGAAGCCTAAATTTGTGAGCATTTATTGTACTTACTTATATTTACAGATGCAGCAAGGGACAATGTTAAACGAATATTACTGTTACTGGAAGTAAAGAAGAAAATATCTATTTACGACATTTACAGCCTGGATGGTCAACTACCATTAAATTTAGTTGCAATTACCGCCACATATACGATTGTTCTTTTGCAGTTTGCGTTATTACTTTAAAGCGAAAATAAATTGAATAAGGTGTCCCACAAAATATAAAAAATCAAATTCAATAGCTCTTGAAAATTCCTAACTTAGATTTGTTAAAGTGTTTCTATATAAAATTACCTTTAATACCGTTTGAGGGGAGGGGGGATTTTGTTACATCCTGTATAGGATAAGTCTTGAATTATAATGGAATACTATTAAACTGGTGGATACGCGTTACGAAAATAATTATTAAAAAGAACCATACAGGCCGAATAAATAAAACATATCTGAAACTATAGCACTATTTATTTTATTGCATTAAAATACATACAAAATAGAGTAAAATTAAATTATAAAAAAACAGTGTACACGTAGTATTTTAAAGCTACAACATTGGACGGAATTGTAATAATTATGTATTATGAGATATGATATATATATATATATATATATATATATACATCTAATAAATATAAAATAAACATATTAAATAGAATTATACTTATCAGATCATGTTCAAGGAATGTATCAGTTTTTTTTAATTCAATATATATATCAATATGTATACTGCCTATATTTGCAGATATAAAATAATATCTCCATCATGTCAAAAGAAATCACAATCAACAATGTACATATTAAATGCATCACATAATCACTGTGACATCTGAACAATAAAAACTTAGTCATTTGTAGATTAATACAAAAAACACGTAAATTAAATAACAGATGTTTAACTGTTAAACATTACATTCATAACCTCAAAGTTTCCATTACCAAAACACATGCAAAAAGCAATCTTGGTTTTCCATGAGAGAAATTACATATTCTTTCACTAATATTATGACAATAAACCCATGGTTATTAATACTATATAGATTTGGATGTATATAAAGTGTCTTGTATATAAGCAACTTCTATTGTACCCTTACAACTAATGTCATTTGCAGTGCATGACTGACTATCAAAGAAGTTTTGTGAATACCACAATACATGACAATGCAACCACAACAAATGAATTTGTAACAACCGATGCACCATTACACCGATGATCCAGGAAACAGAAACACCAAATAGTTTCATCGTACCAATCTCTGAAAATAACAAATTTACCTTATTTATTTCCATTGATTAAGCCTTGTTTCATTATATTAATATTGCATTTACTAGATAAAAAGAAATCCAAATAAGTCCCTGTCTATATAGGGTAGCCTCCTGCAATTCTGACCATGCAAAATTAAAAAACTTCAAACTTAGTAGCCTATATGTTATTCCACATATTATGCATTACATCTATGCCAAATTTCAACAAGGCATCCTGGACATGTCTTCCAAACAATTATCCATCCATCAAAACATTAACATTTATAATACTAGTAAGAAATAAGATTTCATTCACATCAAATCATTTAGAACTCATAACTTGGTCCAAGTAAACAAAACAAGTTTATTGGACAAGCTAGACCTCAAACATACATACAGTATACCAGAAATCATTATCAAATAAGTTACCAAACACCAACACAAATTCTATGATTGTAAAATATTAAGTTATCAAGATAAACAACACAATATTTTCTATAATTTACCTTTTCACATCATGTTCTTTTATTGTATTGTTAACATAATTAGCCAAGTTAACATCTTTAGCAGCCGATCTGCAACCTTCATATGTGTCAGCTGGTATATCCATTCTATAAGGCTTTAAGTTGCTCAAACAATCCCTTGTTATTACTTCTTGTGCTGTGAAAGCAAATAGTAAACAAAATCCTTATTAATATCATAAATGTCAGTCTGTCTGTTGTGCTTTTTACAAATTCATAGCACAGCTTTAAATGAATTTACAAAATTCTAGCCATTTGTAAATTAACTCTGAACTGGTTCATAACTTAACCTTGCTTAAACCCGCAATGTGCTATCACTACGTGAATCGGCAAGCTGTAAGCTGCCTGGTGACTAGCAGTTTGTAACTTGAAATGGAATATCATAACTCTATGCAGGTAAAAATTGAGCTCAGCTGCTTTAATGGACTAAGCCAGAGTAAAGAGGTTTACAGAACAAAAGAATATACCTCTTACTTTGTTTTTAAAATAAGGATGAAAAGAGTATGTTAAGTAGAATTTAAAAAAATTGTTCAAGATAAGACAACCTTACCGCCTTTCCTCTCTATCAATTTGACACAAACATCTTCCCAGTCAAGGCAAGGCTTCCCTAGATAACCAACACCACGCCAATTGAAGGGTTCATTGCAACCAGGCGTGGCTGCAGTACACTGATAACACCATATTGCCAAACCTGCACCAAAATACAAAACTTAATACTTTAAAACATTAACATTCAAACATTAGATGCCTTACCTTCTGTGGGAAAGACTTAACGTGAATTTCTGAGACCAAAATATTCGTTTAGAATATATTGTTATCTATGTTTTTTTCAAAGATAATGACAGGAATGATGATATATTTTATAGAGATTTTAGTGTCAAAAACCAACGGTAAGACACAAAAACCCATAAGTGGCCACACCCCTATGATAACGATTTATAATTACAAAAACGTTACGTACATTCACTGAATAGCGAGAAAAATAAAATAACTAGTTGCTTCTTCATTGTTGGGTAATTGAAATTGCAAAATTAATACTTTATTATATTACACAGGGTTAAAATCCAGGTTTGTTTTGAATTTTACTTAAAAGTGAAACAATAAGCACAACATGAACCGGTCAGTTATATTGCAAAGAGTATTTAACAAAGAGTATGCATTACTTCGTGTTATTGTATTGCAACGATCACAGATTAAATTAAGTTAAAAAATTAGGGTCACCGGCAAAGAGTCTATAAAATTATAAAATAAGAGACGGGACTCTTGACTAATTAGATACACAAACGGAGAATAAAAATTGACATTTTCAATGCTAGCAATATTATGAACAAGTCTACGTTGCTACCAACCTAAAAAAATCTATCTGACAGTTTCCTTTTTGACGTTTGAAA
>NW_013532534.1:3532349-3588496 GCF_000836235.2 Papilio xuthus | reverse complement strand
AGTTTGTTTATTTGATAGCTCATATTTTCTGATAGAACTGGAGTAGTAGTGCCACTCTCGTCGGGAGAAATAGAATAGCACTGGAAAGAGATTAGCTCCTATCTGTTGGTAAAATATTTGTAAAATTGTTAACAACCAAACTAAAAATAAAACTAAATAATATAAAAAATCGACCCCAAATCGCTGCGGTCGCACGGTAGGGTTCCCAAGAGGCTGGCGGCATTTCCCCGTTGGATGGCCAGGCTCAACCTTTGGCCGAAATGCGCGCCAGCCCTTGGATCCCCTGAGGCGTCGATGAGGCGTGCGGAAATCTCCTTAAACAGGCGACGGGCTTCCGCACCCCAAGGCCCCAAGGTCTCCACGGCAAAAAGCGCAAATATATACGGATCTGCCAACGCCGCATATTTACGCCTTTTATTGATTTCGGCTGTCGCCGCAGCTGCGCCGGCTTTACGAGCGGTCGCTCTCACGTGGGATGGAGCAACAGTGTCCACGCATGTGGCCTCTTGCCATCGTCTCGGGCAATGCCATTGGGTTCAAGCACTGCCGGCACGCCGGAAGAGGCAAGGGCTCGACGGATGACGTCATTTAAAGCAGCATGGCGCGGAATGCGTCCTGCACTGCGACGACATGCTAAACCGTGATGACCAAGAGGATCGACGTCTACCCCACAACGACAGCGATGGGGTTCGTTCGTCCGGGCCCCTAGACGTAAGCTCACCGCCAAACTAAAAGTAGTCCTCTCCAAAAGCGTACCTACGCTAAACAGGGCATTCAAGTTACGGTAAATAATTGATCAATAGGGTAGACACGACAAAATATTAAAATTGAGCCATTCTAAAATTTACACAAAAAGCTAACAAATACAACTTCTATTTGTTATTTTAAAGCGGAGAAGAAAACAATTGGAACGTACTCACCAAAGTTGACATTATAAAACTTGATCACACCGTCACATCGCGTCTTACTTACGTATATTATACGAAACACCGAAAACAAAGTGCTAATTTGTCCTTTTAAACAAGGGTAGTTACAATTTCCAAAAATATATTTCTGATCGTATGACTAGCCAATTAAAGAAATAACAATGGAAACACATCGTATCAGGATGTACAAACAAGGACGTGGGAGTTTCACTATCCCATTTCTGATCTTAAGGATCAGAAGCAGGGAAAATTAAAAAAACAATCTCTTATACACTACTACAGTACTTTTTGAATTAATAAGAAAACTAACAAAATTGATTGAATTAAATTAACACTTAAATGATTTCGTAACATAACATTAACTTGATCAACTATCAGAGTCAAAATGATTAATTATTTTGGCTAGTCAAACGGGCAGAGCATCCGCTGGCTTCAGTGTTCGGTGGCGAGTGTGTCCCGAAAATGAGGTGCGGTCTCTTATATTGGCATCACCCCACCATTATTTTTAAGTTCCACCCTCAGCTAACAATACATTTAAAGTAGGAAGTTATTAAGTAGCCATTGTCAACTGAATTACTGTTTAACGCATAGTGTGCAATTTTTAATGTTTATTGATATTGTAAAAGCTTCTTATAACTTTTAATTTGATCTTACTTTAAAAGTTACGTTTTTCCTAGACTAAATAACATTATTATCGTAATATAAGTAACGACCAATCAGAGCAGAGCACCTGGCTTAAGAGGGGTCGAGGCACCATCTTTATATAAGGCGTTTTGACAGTTGTTACAAATATAGTCGTGAAGTGGAGACGGATCGAGTTGGGTCATCGTGTTTTGTGCTTGCACTTTACCCTAAATGACGCCCACGAAGTCCTCAACCACTATAGATGGCGTTGAGAAAAGTGTTTCTCCGACCACGACGACGACGACAACGGGCTAACGGGCTACGGGCTAACGGGCTAACGGGCTAACGGGCTAACGGGCGAACGGGCTAACGGGCTAACGGGCTAACTGGCTAACGGTCGAACGGTCGAACGGGCGAACGGTCGAACGGGCGAACGGTCGAACGGGCGAACGGGCGAACGGGCTAACGGGCGAACGGGCGAACGGGCGAACGGGCTAACGGGCGAACGGTCGAACGGTCGAACGGGCGAACGCTCGAACGGTCGAACGGGCGAACGGGCGAACGGGCTAACGGTCGAACGGGCGAACGGTCGAACGGGCGAACGGTCGAACGGGCGAACGGGCTAACGGGCGAACGGGCGAACGGGCGAACGGTCGAACGGGCGAACGGTCGAACGGTCGAACGGGCGAACGGTCGAACGGGCGAACGGGAAGAAGAAGAAGAAGCTCCTCAGTGGAATATAGTGTGTCCGTATAGTGAGCTTGATGATGACGATTTGTTTTGCTTCAATGCATATTGTCTTGTTAGCAATTTTACAAATATTTTACCAACAGATAGGAGCTAATCTCTTTCCAGTGCTATTTCTCCCGACGAGAGTGGCACTACTACTCCAGTTCTATCAAAAAATATGAGCTATCAAATAAACAAACTGGAACAAATAAGCATTTATATTATAGTTGGGGTATTTTGTTGGTGAACTAAACAATAATGGTATTATTACGAAAGCAATGAGCATTATGTTGCGTTCTTAAAATATGTTCGCTTTAGTCAGAAGATTAAATTAAAGTTGCAATTAACGAAATTGTTTTATTTTTCCTAAATTGTTTTCCCTCGAATAATACTTTCAAACGTCAAAAAGGAAACTGTCAGATAGATTTTTTTAGGTTGGTAGCAACGTAGACTTGTTCATAATATTGCTAGCATTGAAAATGTCAATTTTTATTCTCCGTTTGTGTATCCAATTAGTCGAGAGTCCCGTCTCTTATTTTATATACTCTTTGGTCACCGGGACGCCACGACGCCACGTCGGAAGCTACTCCAGAACAGCTCAACAGATCTTCATGAAATTTAGCACACAGGAAAAACACATGGGCTACTACTTAAGTTTTTTTAATTCCACGTGGGAAGAAGTTGTCGCCCACAGCTAGTATTATTATATTTTACACTGCGTAAAAATTTACCAAAAGTCTCAAGTGTCGCTGTTATCGTTATAACTGAAATATATTTACAGTTTTGCGATAAGCGGTAAGAAATATGCCTGCTGCATCTGCATACAGTAGGCAATATTTACAAATCAAAACTGCATAAAGCTATTAAAGACATGTAATTAAGATCTTATAACGGCAAATGCAAACATTATTGAAAAAGATGGACTATTTATTATAACCACAACATAAAAGTAACAATCAAGCACGTAAAGAAAACTTGCAACTATTTTACAAACATTTTAAATGATATATATATACATTGGCAATTTATAAGTAATTAAAATTCTTCTTCCTCCTTAGGCGGATTTTCGTCGGGGAACACTGCTGCCCTCAACATTGCAATATCATCTTTATTCAAATCAATACCTAATGTCCCAACCACATCTTCAATGCCAATAGTACCATCATTGCTAAGATCGACCTCTTTTATAAGGTTTTCCAACATTTTCGGCGGTAATTTGTGACCTTGTTTCGAAAGTAACTCCTTGAAAAATTCTCTATCAATCAAACCTGTTTTATTCGGATCGAGAGATTGTAAAGCTAATCTTAATTCTTCCTCAATGGGAATAGCTCTTTGCCTTATTGTAACTATTTTGACAAATTGTTCGAACGTGATATGACCATCTGGATGTGGGGGTCTAACACAAAAATCTATTAATTCTTGCAACTGTTCAGGTGTATAAGTCATGAGAAGCAAAGCTTTTAGCATGTAAATCAATTCTTTTTCAGTAATATAATTGTCTATGTCGGTATAGGCTGGGTTATAATCTTGATAAACATCCCAAAGCTGTTCCACTTCAGCTAACTGATCATGTCGAAGTGCAAAGGGCGGTTTGAGAGCTTCTGTAGAATCTGTAAGATTGTACGGCGCCGCGGGATCCGGTGGTGGTTCTTCAACGAATTGCTCCTCTTCTTCTACAACATCCTCAATTACTTCAGGTTTTTCTTCCTTTTTCTCTTCTTTATTTTCTTCCCCTTCTATTGCTTGAGTCTCATCGGTTGGTTCATCCTGTACATTTTCAGGCTGGTCAACATTTTCTTGCTGGTCTAAATTTTCTGGCACATCAACGTTTTCTGGCTGCTCTGCGTTTTCTGTCTGTTCTACATTTTCCGTTTGTCCTACATTTTCTGGTTGTTCTACATTATCAGTTTCTGCAGGTGCTATTTCAGATTTCACTTTGTCAACAGTGTCATTCTCAATTGCATCGTTTTCCATTATGACATCACTTGTAATTTAAAATCATTAGTCAGGTATCATAAAATAACTTCAGTTCATACTAAAAATTTGTCTCCACATCTTGGTTTTCTTAAGTGTGACCTTAAAACTAAAGTTAAATTTTCAGTTATTAGATCATAAAGATGGTGACTTCTTAAAGAAATACTATCAAGAATATTGATAAATTCTTTTAAAAGCTCCTCACGTACATCGTCTATAAAATTAAACATTGATATTATTCAAAATAAATAAATATATCGTACACAAAGACCAGTTAAAATTTGACATGTTGTCACTTATTTCTTTTTTAAAGACAAAGGCTTAAAAGTAATGTGATTTTTTTTCAGTCAATATAATAAAATCAAAATAAAAACTATTAACAAAGAAATATAAAAAAAACGATACGCGTATGTATACGATCGATATTAACTATATATAATCTAAAGTATGGACGGAGTATATACATTCCCGACATTAAGGAAATTAAGGCAGGGGAAGAGAACAATTTTGGCATAAGTCGTGTACAAAAGGCGTACCAATGAGTTGTTAGCGATTCTATTGAAGTTTATAGTATATCAACAAAGTTGTTGAGAATAATTTATGTAAATTCTATTTTCACATTAGTACAGTGTATCTACATTTTTAGGAATTCGGGTATATTTAAAATGCAAATTTCATATTATTACATTCGATAAATAAACGCAAAATTTGTGTCAAGAAGAAATCTGCGTAATGTAAAATATGTAAAACAATGGGTAATAATAATAATGTCGAAGAATCTCCTTTTAAGTAATTGCGTTAGACGATAGTTTCGCAAAAACTAGTAATTTTTACATACTAAACCGTAAATTACGTCAAAACTAATAACACTAAAATATATAACTTTCTAAGATCGCTAGACTATACTCATTTGTTTACTCCAATCCTTTTACCTATTTATAAAACAATCCATGTATTTCCGAGCGGTACATAAAATGTTTCCGTATTTATTTGCAGTCAAGTGCACGGCACATAGCTGACTGCAATCCAACACTAATGTATACACAAACAAGCAATCTAACAAGCTTCCGTACGATGCATAATATTGTATCTACATTAGTGGACGAAGAATTAAATCAACTCTAGATAATGCAAAAGTTCTAGTATCCCACGGCCAATGCTTTCATAAGGCGCATCACGTGCTTTTCGTTTGTGAAGAAAGAACGCGTCTATGTTGTGGTGAGTGGTGAAGTAGTGAGTGAGGATAGGTTAGGCAAAGCGCGGCAAACGGGGCAGAAGACAAGCCGCGCGGTTCCGTCGCGCATGCGCACTGGCTACCTTCGATCGAAGTTGGCGCGAAATAATACGAATACGATTTTTTTTATGGAAATAGGAGTTATGACAACTTTTTCAGTTTAATACGGATAATATTAAGAAGAAATTAAAATGGTAAGTAATGTTAGTTACAAATTTACTATTAAAAATAATTATAAAAAACACACAACACGAGTAAACTAAAATAAAACTTAAAAAAGTACATTCGCATTACTGGTTTTAATTTATGTACTTTACAATAAATGTATATTACTTTACAATATTTTCATAGTAACAAACGTTTAAAATCGATGCAAGTTTAATTCATAAAATAAGTGTTTTTGTGTGATTTTTTTTTCAATCAAATTGTATTTAAATTTTCATCAAGGATTTTTAGTTTATATCGTATTCAACAATTTTTAAATAATAATAGCTATTTTCATGCAATCCAATTATTTATTCTTAGGAGATCTATACAGTATAACTACCTACGTTCATGCTTAAAACAACTTTCCTCGCTATCAGTTTAACACGACCCAATTGCCATTGTTACTAATATATTAAATATCCCTTTATTTACCAAAGCAAACTGTAGTAAGTGGTAAGTAATAATTAAATATGACGAAAGAGTATTTATGCAGATGTTCTCGTTGCAAAAGATGCGTGCGAATAGATTTGTACGTTATTAGCGATAATTCCTTGTAGCAGAAAACGCTCACTTAGTAAACGCGGCTAGACAACATAATATATGAGATAAAGCTAAAAAAGTAGTTAATTTAGTAATGCCTTTAAACCTTGATTAGCATTTGATC
Source organism: Papilio xuthus (assembly GCF_000836235.2). Taxonomy (NCBI): domain Eukaryota; kingdom Metazoa; phylum Arthropoda; class Insecta; order Lepidoptera; family Papilionidae; genus Papilio; species Papilio xuthus. Next base: position 3,582,138 of record NW_013532534.1, on the reverse strand, counting down.
TTTATATGTAATTATGTCTTCCATGTAGTTATATGTTATTGAAAATTTTTATCAAATAAGCGGGGAAATACTCCAAGCTTTTCTTTCGTATAATCAAAAATATCATCATCATTAACCTGCCTTTATCCTTACAGAGGGTCGGCACACTATAGAAAAACAATCATAAACATAAATTCGTTATATTCATTTATTACGATTCCGATATTTATACAACTTTACACAACTCATTCATCACAATATTTGAACAAATATTATATTTGTTTTAATCAAATAAAATTTTGCTTTCTATGTAAAGAACACAGCTGTCCATTTTGTTGTCGGAAACGAATAAAACAAGACAAACAGATCAAAGAATAATGCAATTTTCTAAAATTATCACACAAACGTTGTCATAGTTGAGAATCGTCTGCACTTTAATGTCTGCAGCATAACATGGCATCTAAAGTCAATGTTTAAAAACAAAACATCGCGATTGCCAAATGTGCAACACCTACGATAAGTACTTCAACCAATATTCAAAATACCTGACGCAATAAAAGTACTCTAATTGAAAGACAAATAAAGTACTAGGAATCATCGAAGGTATCGTTAGCAAACTGGATACCAGCAAGAGACGTGACAAGGTTGTATGCATCTAGAGTCGCAGTCACGTCACGCGTGATAAAATATTTGAGTTTGAAACGTGCAAACAAAATTGAGATTAGTCCCGTGTTTGTTCTTTAATTTCCTTATTATAATTCAATTATCAATCCGCGCAATTAACCTTGAATACGCATGATATACCAGGAAGAGTTACAGCAAAAAATGAATAAATTTCAATCAATTTATTTATAAGGATACTAGCTGCCGCCCGCAACTACGTCCGCGTGTTTGACTAAAAAAATTAGGGGTGGACTACCCTTAACATTTAGGGGGATGAAAAATATATGTTGGCCGATTCTCAGACCTAATCAATATGCTCACAAAATTTCATAAGAATCGATGAAGCCGTTTCGGAGGAGTATAGAAACGAAAATTGTGACACGAGAATTTTATATATAAGATTGTTATTTGATAAAAAAAGTTGATATAAACTTAAACAAATGAATACTATTCTTTAATAAATAATGACCATTTAACCTCCCTTAATTTTTGGTTTGACATCTAGCGACTACATCTTACATAAATATTTTGATCATGAGTGTCCGCTCACTCGAAAGACTTAATAGGTATAATCTTCTACGCTAAGCTACCGCTTCTGTAACGTCTGAAAAAAAAATTGTGTCGAATTATAATATTTAGAGAGGATAAAATGGATAACATATAATTTAGTACTATAAGAGTTTCGGTTTTAAAAACCCACCAAAAATATTCACACTTAAGTACATAAAAATATATCAATAATATGTTTGCGTAGTAGAAAATTAATTGAATTTACTGAATAAGAAATAATTGACCCAATAATCGTAAATCAATTTAGTTAAACGTGATTTTCGTGATAAAGATCGATCGAATTCCGAAAGGTATTGTTAATCTACAAATCTTTGACCTCAAAGCTCCGCCCGTGAACTGCGGATCGTAATAAAGCATTTGTAATTAGTGTTTTGCCAAACAGACAATATCTGTAGCACGCACTACGTGATGATCCTTGAGAGCTTATTTTAATTGACTTCAACGATCACTATTAAACAACCTTGTCATTGCTTTTATATTTATTTTGACGTCTATAATCATGCCAGAATTGATGCCGATTGTCTAAATTACTACCTTAAAATTGATATCATTTGAATGTAATATCCGTAAAATATAGTTTATAGTAATTGATGCATTTTAATCGACTTAAAAAAATAGGATGTTCTCAAATCGTACGTACGTTTATAAACAAGCTTTTGCTCAGTGAACCTTTACAGTTCGTTTGATTTACGAAAAGACTGTGACATACGAATATGAAACTTATTAACAATATTTTGAAGAAAGTCGAAAACTTTACATAATAGGTAATTAATAACATGACTTTCATACTTTGTTAAACAACAGCATACAAAAAACAATATAATTAAGCTTATTCAACTGTAATAATGAAAATTATCTCGAGCTTTTCTTCAGCCAAGTCAATGTCACCAGCGATACTAGAACATTACTTACATGACTATAACAGTATCGATGGGTTTCCATGGTCAAAACACTAGTACAAAAGATACTGCTATCTCTGTTTTATTAAAGAAAATGAAAGGGATGTCAATATGTTTTATATGAATGTTCCGGCCATGGAAACCTACTGTTACAGTAATTTGCAATAAAACATGTCGAGAGAAGGTCACGATTGCACAATAAATCAAAGCGATGCGACTCAATGAAATATTTTTATAGCTTGTGATTTAATTCTGACATGATGCTGTCAGCTTGATCTTAAAATTTCTATAAGTAGGTAGTAAAAATACAGACCATAGTTTATTTAAATACAAGTGTTATATGTAGGTAGTAAAACTTTAAGTAAGATATGAATGAATATGAGGAAATATAATCAAAGAACTAGAGTAGTAGGTAGTGTTAGGAAGAAAATCTGAAAATGTGGCAGTGTATTGACTTAACACTAGCCTTACTAAAATATTGACGTTTATGTTCCTCACTATTCTTTCTGACACTTGACTTTGTAACGAAAGCACACAAATTATTCAAAGTAATACTATCTAAAAGTAGAGATTTTAATTAACATTTATATTGTCTTATTGTAAATAATACGTAATATGTAGTTCACTACTTTTTTAATTTGCGCCAGCGAAGCAATGCTTTGGTCACGAGTTTTTTTTTTTTAATTAGAATTGGCGCCAACTTAAGAGCCTCCAAGATATTAGAAAACTATTTTACTACAACAACTATAATATTATTCTGCAGTTGCGGAATTAACACTGCGCATAAACTTTTGTTGTCGAGCCAAACCGCTGACCCAATTTTTGTATGATTGAATTTTCCGATAAATACTTTATTGATCAACCAAAAAGAACACAAAACCTAGTAAAAAGTTTTTTAAAAAATGGATGAATCATATATGATGCATACTATAAATATAAATGTATCCATGAATTATTTATATCCGTCCTAAGGTGTGTTGCAAGGTCTATTACAAGGTCTGGTATGTAATAAAAATGCATTTCTGGCTTTTAAACGGAAACGCACCATTTATGATATCAATGTCCTACAATTATTTTTATTTAACAACTGCCTCGCCACGTCTCCTCCGTAAGGTTATACGTAATATATACATTGTTAGCCCTTTAAGATTCTAGACTGATTTTCAAGTAGACTAGCTTCATAACATTTAAAGTTAAGAATATCAGAAAGTGAAATATTATTAACTTTTGCCTTCTTCCTGACGATATAAAAAAAAACTTAATTAATACCCTATGTACCATGTGTTCTTCCAGACTTCGTTGTATAACTATACCTTTAGCAAGATCCGTTCAGGTATTGCTGAGTATTCCGGATATATTAGTAAGATATATCAAAATTTGTATTTTCGATCTCATGTTTCCAAAAGCTATATCTTACAGAAAACATAATGCCATCTCTTTCATTTTGTACACGTACTTCCCGTTCCGCCCGTTCAAATTTCTCCGTTTTATTAGCTGACTTCATAATATATAAGCTGAAGATGGTAAGGAGCTAAAATAATCGTTAGGAAGCTCGGAATCGACCTTTGTAATTTTTCCGGGTGAAAGTATGGGAGTGGCGAGTGGCGTCGTGGACCACGGATTATTGAGGCTCCATCGCATCACGTGAGATGTTACGTATCATATACATTGACAAACTGCGTATAACAGGTCAGTTCTGCTCGTTTTTATACGCCACTATAATATTAACAAAAGAATTTATGTACCTACAACTACGTAATCTTACCATATTAAGTTCGTCATATTCTATTGTTGAAAACACAACAGAACCTGATTTTCATTTTATATAACACAGTGGTAGACCCCAGCAACAACAGCATCTGTGCACAAATGGGCCAGCTTGACCGATGAAATATTATGTCCACAAAGAAAACAAGCGTTTCGTCTAATATGATTTGGGTACCGGAGGCTTAATTTTAGTCCCTTCTGAGCGTCCCCTTCTTCGACGATTAAAAGTTGGAGCAACACATCTGCAATTTGAAAGTCTGTGGGCAGCGGTCTTTACGAATTCAAGTGGAAGTTTGGTCCTTTGTCACCTTATGATAAAAACACACTTACGAAATACTAAAGGCAAAAAGAAACGACAAATCGATAACTGAAACGGAAAAACAATTTTTTTGCCTATTTAAAGTATGCATACATTAAAATTGTCAAATGAGCAATGAATGGAAACTCGTTTTCGATTCAGTCATGAGGCTACATTACAAGATAGCTTAAACTAAATTAAAATCGAGGTGAACCATCTTATCAAATTACAGACTCCGCTCCAATTGGCATGTGAAGGGCCGCATTCTGTTATTTATGTCCCATATTGTAATTCACTACGAATGTCCATAGTACCTTCAAATCAGTAAACACAGTAACTTAGGAAAGTTAACTTTAATACCAGTAGTTAAGAATCAAATTCGCTACTTCAAACATTAGATTACATGAGATCATCGCCAATTTCACAGGACTAGAAAATATTGAAATTGGCTCAGTTTTAAATAGTCTATTGTTATCATCGATACTACAAAAGAAGGTTCACACTTACTCTCTCTCTCTCTCACACACACACACACACACTTACTAATATTATAAATGCGTATGTTTACATTGATGTATATGTTCGAAGGTATTTTCAAAAGGACTCGGACGACAACGGATCTCGATGAAGTTTAGCACAGATGTAGAGCATATTCTGGAAGAACACATAAGCTACTAAGTTTTTTTAATTCCGCGCGGGTGGCAGCTTATATATAGCATCGTGGCTATCAAAACTGTTTTGTCACCGCTACATATTTGTCAAAGGTTATCTCGATTTAAACCAGTTGAGATACAAAAACTCCATACACAAAACCATAAAGGGTTCAATGCCTTGCAATTGTCATAAAACGGTCCATTTTTGACAGCATTATATTGTTATGACCAAAAAAGGAACTTTAAAACATAACATACAATGGCTAACCTGTTTTACTCGGTAATACACTTGTTATTGCATCTTCTCCTCTATTTAAAAATTATTGCAGAAAAACAATGTATTTTATTTTTTATAACATAAGGTGGTAAAGGAGCGAGCGGCCATCTGAAATCGACGAAACAGCGAAGAAACCGGTGCCCATAGACATACGCAATTGCGTATGCGTTGCCTATTGCATATTATTACTATTAGTGTGACTAATTATTTAATATTGATTTTTTTAATAAATTTCTTTCAGAACATTAATTTCTATTCAAATTTTTACACTGGTCATCTGACCAATCTTGAGCATTTGCCATGTATTTAAACCGTAATTAGTAACAATAGGACATTTGATATTACATTAATCTTGTCTTTTATTCGATATGCCTTTCCAAAAGTGAATTTTGAGAAACATCGTACAATAAAATAGCCTACATATACTTCGCAGAAGCCTTTCTCTCGCCATATTGATTGGGCGTAGGTTTAAAGAAGGGAGAACTGGTGAGCCTGTATCTCGTTATTTTGGTATTTACATAATTATATTATGAAATATATTATAACATCCTGCACTGATAAAATTGTGCCTTTTTTTCTTTTGTTCTTTTTATTTCATATCATAAGACCATCTTAGTTTATATAATGGTGCCCTAAAGCGACGCGAACAGGCTTTTAAATGTTTCAATTACAAGTAAATAAACTTTACAACATACTGATTTAGTTACATTTCCATCCCACACAGTGTGCAGAAATATACATGCACAAATTCTAACATTTAATCTTAATCTGCCACCTCAATGCGCCAATAAAGCGCAGCGACCGCTTCCCTTAGTTCTCCACATTCGCAATTGCATTGCCTACTTTTAATTGACGGAGGAGGAGAACACAGAACTTAATCCAGTCTATGTTCTTCTTACTCCTTCCAGACTATGTTCTCCATTTATGCCAGATTTCAGCGAGATCCGTGCGGCCGTTCTGAAGATACCTTCGAACAAACATCTACCTATTATCTTCATTTATAAAATTAGTAAGATCAATCTTAGTTCGAACATAACGAGTAGTTTCAAGATAGTACTCATTTGAATCTCGTAGGCTCTTGTCCTTGGTACGTCTCATTCGGCTTCGTGACCATTCATATGCCCACGCAATAAATACTCGTGATATACTTTTCGCCAAGTCGATCTCTTTGTAATTTACGAATCACTTGTTGCATAAGGAACTTTGGTCTAGACACCGAATATTTAAATGGTAGTATACCAAAAACTAGTCTGATCTAATCACCCAAGATAGAGGTGACTAGACTAGAAGCTTCAGTGGGGACGTAAAGTGAGCTGATGATAATACCAAAAACAGTCGGTACGTGTATTACCAATAACTTATTGCGACAAAATATTTCGATAAAATAATTTATTTGCATGTTTTATTTTTGAAAAACAAACTTATATTATTAAAATTAAATAACGAAAAAGGTTTGTTATAAGGTCCAAGTTATAAATTAATAATAGCAATCGTTACTTAAGTACAAACTGTTTTGCAACACAAAAACCAATCAAGCGGAATCGTGTCTCATCACTAAAATGCAGAGAAGGTGCACCACTTCAATTACTCTCAGAATCGAGAACATATATTTTGCAATACACATACAAATGATCGGCGTCGGTCTTGATAATTAGCTGCCGTGGTGTTTGTAGTCACGATGTGGTGAGCCGCTTGTTGTGGTGGGCCTCTTGTTGTGGTGGGATGTGGTCATGTGACTTACACGATATTGATTAATTTTACAGATAATGTAAATCCAATGTGAACATTACAATAACATAATAATAATAACATTTACACGGTTTACAATAAAGCAACAAGGTCAGAAGGTTGAGTAGGAATTTCTTCACGCATAAATTGCGAAAATGATTGATGAAATAATTTAAAGTTATTATTAATTAATCGTTAATAGTTGTTTATTAGTAAGAATGTAAGAATCTAATCGATTAAGTGAAAAGAATACATTCATTAGTAATCGACTATCAAATTCTTAAACAATTATCATGATCTGTACAGCAAATAATATTGGGGTGTCTATATGTTATATTTTTGAGAGAACTTTCACTGAAAGATAGCTAATGTATGCGGACATGTTAATGGTTGTTTTTTTTATTTTGCGCCGACGAAGACACGGGCGATCGTTAGTCTTACATAAATTATCTGTATAATGCAGAAACGAACAATCGATTCATTGCATATATAGTAACCATCATTTGGTGAATTTCCGAAAAATGTTTAAAAAACATTTTGCTATCTCTGCCTTATCTAAGAGAAAAAAAGAGATGACAACATTCAACCGTTGTTGTCCATCAAGTCAGTTTGATTCTACCGCGATTATAACATGTGAATTACGATGGTTAATTTTCCGCATAACGGATAAACATCAAGACCTGTCCAGTTAATGATAAATTAATCTTTGCTCTTACATAAATGACATTACCTCGATGTATGACGAATCAAATGTTTCTGAGGATCCATGATGATAGATAGGTCTCGATTTTAATAACATTTTTCATTAAAGATTGCTTTGTTTACAAATCAAGCAGTAACATAAATAAAATACTTTTAAACAATCAATATCTAAATGTTTAATTATTTAAGTAACAATCGTAAAGAGAGTAATCTGTGTGGTCTCTATAATTTTTTTTTATTAAACAATTACAAGTTTACGACAATAGTCGAATGGATTCGAACCCCCGACCTCGTGATCGGAAATCCGTACCCTTAACCATTAGGCTATTGACGCTTTTAAATTACTGTACTTACCGCGGGTTTCTGAAACCAAAATACCTTTCATCTTTGACAGGGATTTTGTCTCAGAAACCCACGGTTAATAAATAATAGTCTATTGCTGCTGATAAATAATAATCTGTTGGCCAGTTACAACTCACATAATTGCAATCTCAAACTTTGACTCTTCGCCTTTATGGAAAACATAAATCAAATAATAGATTGTTAACCAAATATTTAAATTGGAATGTTTTAATTTTGGTTAAAATGTAATATTTCAAGTCACTTTTTTAACTGATATAGAAATTCATGTGGGTCACTAATCATCACACCTATTGTATTCAAAAGAAGTATCAAGAACCTACTACCTTCAGACAGACAGTAGCATAATATAATCACGTTTTTTATTTTTATTTTTAAGTATTAACGAATACTACTTCAATGTGTTATAGCTACTCGCTTTTAAAAAAATTAAACTTCGTATATATCTTACTATTATTACTAATGTTGGGATGGATGGATGTTTATTATAAGGTTTAACCAGAAAGGCTGTATGGATCTTGCTGAAATTTGGCATAGAAGACATAGTCTGGAAGAACACATGGGCTACTAATTATTATTTATTTAATTTTGCGCGGTGCGGGTGACACTAGTATATATACATATGCGTAAATTCCTCATATCATTTACTTTAATTTATATTATGAACACAATTTAACACCTGTTGATACTCCGTGATCAAAATAATAACATAATATTATTTCTTATAATGTATCAAGATAGGGTTGCCTCTCGAAAGATTTTCAAGTAAGATTAATACAATAATTGTTTTACAGTTGAAAGAAAAGTTTAAAAGCTTTCAATACATTTTTAACATGGGAAAATATCTAACAGGTAAATACTCTTTCAGCTTTGGGTGAGATATAAGTTAATTTAGGGTTCTGCAATGTTTGCTGTTCAAAACCTACTCCATCTTATGTATACCGAATATCGAGTACCCACGCGAATCGTCTGTCTTTATCCTTTTATTGTCCACTTTAGGGCCACTCTAATGGCAATTCAAGCTTTTAAAGTACAAAAATATAAAAAGAAAAATTGTTAATTAAATATTGTCTACGAGGCAACCCTGAACGGAGCATCCGTATGTTAGTAACAAAGAATTACATGTGATAATGACAGTCTCACCTTGTAGCAATGCTGATCTCGTATTAGTTGGGTCCATTAAGCTTTCGAGCGTCAAGATCTATTTGTTAGGCGGAAGGTCATGGTTCAATGGGCTGTTTCGTCATATCACGAGCACTTGCTACCTTAAAACTTCATTTGATACATGTTTATTCCAGTCCTGTCATTAAAAACGAAGAAAAGACAACTCGTAACTTTTATTAGCAACATTTGAAAGAATCTTTATATGCGGCCAGTACTATTTTCGCAACATAATCATTGCTTATGATGGATATTGCAAACGGCCAGCTCTAAAGCTAAAACATCGTGTTGGGGGATATTTTACGGAGATTGTCGTATTAAAATAATATTATTGGCTAGTGACCTATTGCTCCTCACATTCAATCATAAATAGGGATTGGAAGAACTTTAAAGGAAAAGTAATATTTGTGTCTAAAGTATGTGTACAATAATAGACGCCACGCGCTGTCTGTCGTACTGTTAGAATCATTGTTTTCTAGACAAAGGAATTTGAATGTAATTTACTTTCATCTTCTACGGTTGTAGTTTTAATAATGACCCCAAATAATGTCTATTTATAAACTTTTTCTTTTGAGTATTTGTTTCATAAAATTAAAAATAGTATCTTTTAACTCTGTCTAAACTATAGTAATTACCTAATAATCTTTCCATTAAACCTACATATACGTAATTTATTTTACTGTTATACTCAATATCGTTCAGATACAACCATAATTGCGGTTAGATTTAATTTTAGAATTTCCATGCTTAAAGATAATTCCGACTTAAAATATTACGACGAAAACATACAATTTCTGCGCATAAGTGTCTTTGTGTTGTCTCTCTTTTTACATTATAGTTGTTTACTTTATTTTTTGGTGATATAATTTTGGACAGTTTCAGTAAATTCAAAATATAGAGAAGCGAAACTCGCGTGACTTATCTTTTATTGTGCTGTAACATCCACGTGAGAATATGCTGTAACAGACGACAGATATCGCATAGATCTAGCTCCATGTATTTCGCGTAACAAATGTGAATTTTAAAACATGTTATCAATGAACTAAATCAACTAGAAATACTCGTATTTATAGGAGGATTCGACGTGCGAAAAATTCCATAGACGAAAGGAAAATGACAGATTAATTAAAAAAAAAACCTACTATTATAAAACTACTAAGGTGTTTTAAGCTGTCGGTTTTAATGTACTTACATTCATGAAACTATTTTTCCTTTTACAGAGTCCGTTGAACAAATTCCCTAGCATTTGCAGTCTGTTTGTGTGTTTGGTACAAATGACAGCAAGCGGTATGGCGGGAACGCAATTCTCTTCGCACGTGAGCGTCAGCACGCCGTCTAGAAGCTTCTCGCATGGTGTTGGCGATCCATTGCACGTGCCGGCACAACTGAAGTCAACGTATAGAAACTTTAGAAGTAAGGGAAAGTTTTCTTTATAAATATTAAATGGTGATCGATGTTTTCTCTGGTCAAGAATGCACTCTACATTAGATAAAGCCGGCTGTAGATAATCGACCAATGGAAGAGGTTCTTATTCAGCAGCAGAAAACCATAGACTTCCTTCCATAAGAAATACAAGAACAAGAATTTGTTTTGATGAACGATGGTAATTGAGGAACATGATGTTAAATGATTACCAAATTTCATTAGTTCAGTAGTTTCAGCGTGAGGGAAAGACAGGCAGATTGAGTTACTTTCGCATTATTTTATAATACAAAATAAAGATTATATTTCTTCAGTGTCATTTTTATACATAGGATAATAATTTTTTTGTTTTAGGACCGGCATTTTCTGAAGATATTGGATATCCGAGAGTTAAACCGGCGATACCATTTGTGCATGAAGATATAGTTCATCACAACGGCTATAGAGGACCATCACGACATAACTTCTTTGGTAAGGTTTACAATAGGTGCTTTTTTTTCAATTATACCGTTTGTAAAAACCATTAAAAAATTGTGTTAGACCGCACCAAACGGAAGTCTGTGGTCTGATTGTAGTTATCACAGAACACCCCGTATATTTGTAAAAAAAACCAACGCCGTATCTAGTAAGGCTCTAGTGACGAAACATAACAAGCACCTCCTTTGTTTAAATTCAGATGCAAAAATACCCGTATTGCCGCCGTCGCCGTACAAAGTCGATTCTCCGGACCCGGAGTCCCTCTGGCCGGAAGGTCTATTCGTGCCGCCATTGACCCCACCCCGCTTTGGATTACGAAGGGTTGACGCCCGTAAGGTTTTATCGAAACTTTAAATAACATAATTTAAGAATGGTATTTTAGTTGTAGATGGTACGTTTTTATTCCTTCTTGAGATTTGTCGAAGACTGCAATAATTTTAATACACCATTGCAGCTTAACAGCCATTAACTTCACTTTTATGGCTCAAAACAATATTTCATAAAAAAACCACTGCTACAATAAATTTTTCGTTTATACCTTCGTTTGCTATGACTTTAGTGTGTTCTTTTTATTTTTCAGATAATTTCCTCGACCCATACTTATTAGAGGGCTCGGAAGCTATCGCCGCAGTGAGAAGGGCGGACAACCACGGGCATTACTTCTTCCACGACATACCTCATATAGAATCGCTACTCGCGAATCAAAACCTAAGAGTGAAGAACAATTTGAAGCCGCATCGAATCGGAAGCATACGCCATACATGGCCTTATAATAGACCATAGACAATTAGAACTCAGTATTAAAAAAAAAATATTTATGAAATGTAAAAAATTGTAAAAATACTCATAAACTCATTACGCATTTGAATAAATAAAAGATTACCTCTATTGCCTTTTTTATTTTAAACATAATTAAAAAATATAGTCGAAATAAATATAAGACAAAAGTTTTGTGTGCTACATTATTGTCTTTATTAAAGTGAATGTTTTCTACTATAACTAGAATTAAGTACATTTAATTGAGTATATTGTAAGTAAATTCGAAAATTGTACAAAATTATGATAGTACTATATCGGTAGGCGTCTATTGACTCGCGCCGGACGCATCGTACGCACGGCTTGCAACCGATTTCATTTTGCTTCGTATGATTTTACATAGCACTGACCATATCGAAAGGCAGTTATCAACAAGCAATCCATTGCGGGCCGTGTGTCCGTTGCGTCCGGCGCGGGACAATGTACTCGTACGTTATATAAATCTTATTCTACATACATATAGGTACATTTTCCCTTGGTAGTACATACAATGGCAGTGCTTGTTTTTATTTACAAAAGAGTACTCCAAAAATGGTTTGTCTGTTTCAAATGTATCACATAAAGTAAACTTTTTTTAAAAGTGATTTTTTTTTAACTATGTAACGGACGAATATTTTTCTTTTTACGTTTGGTCAAAATTGCCAAATATTTAATTTCTAACAACATATTAAAGTTCGTCATCTTTATTCCAAGGTTTTTAATTGCAATAAAAAAAATGTGAAAATATATGTTTGTATATAAAATCATGACAATCAAACATGAATAACTTGGACGGATCTTAAAATTAAAAAAAAAACAATTTCATTTTACCAATAAAAATAAAAATTATAAATACACATAAAAATGGTGTTTCGCAAAAAAAATAACAACCTTTCAGTCACATTAAATAAAAACATAATAATTTTAAAGAACAAAAAATAAAATAGCTCTTCAAAAAAGCTGCAGCATATTACGCAGTCTATATTAAAATCCAGGAATGCTGATATTAGAGATTCAAATACATTACAAATATCACAATTAAAATACTATCTTCAAAACATACATCACCTAAGAGTAACAAATATTATAAAGAAGTACGGAAATAGTTACTAAAATTACCGAAGGAACAGCTGCAATCTTATAAGATGAATTACAGAGGTCTCCATTACAGAAACACATGTATACTTTCCTGTGACTCCACATTGTATATGCACATCTCTCTTCATAGTCGCTTGGTGGACGTTGGAGACACATTCTTTCTGTTGCCGCACCATAATCTGAAATAATATAATATTTCAAATTTAACATATTCCAAGTCACTTCGATCTTTTCACACTAAACTCAATCATCAATGGCATTGAATATGTTATTAAATTGGAAAACCAAATTCGTTAATTAAAAGTTTTAATATACTGATGGTGAATATAACACTCCGAAATAATGTAAATAATTTTCTAATTAATTAATTTGGTAAAATCAACATTAAACTCTAATGAATTGCAATTAGACTTATGGTGTAAATCAACTCCGAACCAGTTCAAAATTTTAGGTCACATAGACTTGAACCATCATACAACTCATTATGATGGGTACTATGGGTTTAGCACCTGAGCTGAGTCGCAAGCTGCTTGTGACTTACAGTATGCAACTTCAATTCCAAATTTTAACTCTATAAAGGTACAAATAGAGCTGAGCTGTGAACCTGTACTTTGATCTACTTTACACATGTAAATCATAAATTGTTCTGCAGATCATCAATTTTAATTGTTACTCAACAATAATTACAATACATACCATCATTTTTTAATGCACCAATATTGCCCTCATAAGACTTCCCACACCAGCCAGAAGGACATGCTACAACATGAATGCCCACCTCAGCTTCCGGTTCTGTTACATTAAACGGGAATGGGTCCCCACATGAGCCAAGTTCACCTCTTGATCTGCATTTTATACATCTCTTGTTCAAACCTGCAAAATGTTAAATCTGAATAATATAATATGTGATTTGGAAATTCATACAATTCATAATGAAAGGAAGTTTACTCTTATACCATTTTGCTCTTTTGTTTATTCTTTCTTTTTGTCTCTTTAAGTTTCTTTACTAGTAAACTAGGCAGGATTGTTGCTCGATAAATCATTTTATAATTTGCTGCAGATTGATTTAAGGTACGTTTTATGTATAAAACTTTCAATAATAATAACTTGTCACATTACTGAGTACCTGGTACATTTTTTAATATTATTGAAGTAATTAGTTATAACTCCAACCCTACCTTAATTAATACTTTAATTTTATATGGAAAATAACGTTTAAATTACAAATAATCTTTTATCATGAATAGCAAGTCCAATCGAGAAGTATTTTACAGCGCAACTCTCACTTTACCTTGACAATTGTATCCGCGTTAACAAAAATATTAAAAGTGAAAACTTACAGTTTGCTTCCTTAAATAAGGCAAATCCCACCAAGGAACATAGAAATAAAGTTTTGTAATTCATCTTTGTATTTTTAATATCGAAAATTTTATTTACAACACACTTTTAAAACTTTTCATTTTGTATTTGAAGGCACGTAACAAGTTTCAAAACTTTAATTTGGCACTTTGACAGATTATTGAATCACACAAGTGCACACATTCACAATCACTACGATAGACCATAGACTACGGGCCGTGGCATACTGACAACCAAGTCGTCGATTTTGATAAAGATTGTAACAAATTCTTCATCTAGGACCGTTACATCATTACCAAATATTTAATTATATTACGTTGCAAATGATAATTAGCAGTAACCGCAAAAATCAGTTACTCATAATTTGTCGATAAACATTGCTTGAAGCTATATTTGAACATGGATATTTATTGCATGAATGTAAGAACATACATACCTTTTTACGTTTCCTTGTTCATATACACAAGTACTGTAATTTTTAACAAATCAAACTTAAGTACAATGGATCAGCAAAGTAGTTTCTTTGATGCCAAGCAACACAAATTCCGGCACAATAGCATGTTATAGTTAGAGATAATACAAATCCAAGATAAATGGAATATCTAAAAAATTCTGAAATAATTTTGTGAAAATTAAAATTTAGATATTTCTTAATTTTCTACCAATTAAACATAAACTCACCTTGATTGAGTAATTTAGATTTTGATACAACTTTTACACAGTAGGATTGGTATGGTTTGCCGTCAACATAACATGTGTAAACACCTTCTTCTTCCTTAGTAGCTTGTAATATATAGAGGGAATTATATGCATCAATAGTTAAATGCGGTTCTTTTTCAGTCTCTGCCATGTTATTTCTATAATTGACAATACCATTAGGACAACTTCGATGATACAAAACTAATCGTCGTTCCCACATTAGCTATAATTTCCATTAAGTCTTGCATAAGCATAAATCGAGTTACATACACATAAGTATAAGTAATTTAGATTCTCTAAACATACCTAAATGAAGAATTTAGCTTTTCATTATTTTTATACCATTCAACCTTGGATTCCAATGTTGCTTCGGGGCAGTTAAGAGTGAGATGACCGTTTTCACCTATAATTTTTTTAATTTTGCTCTTCATGAATTCTCCTCGATGTTTATTTTCTTTTTCATCTTAAAATAATTATGTAATGAATAGTCTTTAAATTTTACGATGATTTATAACTAGTAAGATTTAAAAACCAATTTACCATTCCCGATCATTGTCTCATTCAAATTAGAAATATATTTTTCATTTAATCCTTCAACCAAATTAATCAAATTGAATTTTGCTTCAAACTCACTATTCAAAACGTTTCTCTAAAAAAAGGCAAAATGGTACGTTAATTTATCAATGGTGCAAAGTACCTGTTAAATGAAAATCTAAAAAAAACGCAATTCAAATGTGTTAACGTACAACGCGGAATTAAGTGGCCTCTACTATCATCACATTTGTATGAATAAAATTTGTTAAATTTACCTTTCTTATTTTGTGAAGTCCATATGATTTTTGATAACTCGTAATTTTTTTCATATGAATAGTAGGGGAATAGATAAAATTATGGAACATTATTATTCTTTTTGACTTTGGTACGCATATAAATTTACGCAAATGTTTATTTTTAACTTTAAAATTTCTTGCAACTTCAAAGTTTCCTTGACCTGAAATTTGTATTCGTTTTACCAAAGAAGTACAAATTATTTATAAATTTTAGTACGGAATTGCAGTTTTATCTATATCTTGACTAATAATAAAGATATGATTTAATTGTTTATTTGTTTGCATAAGCTCCGTAACTTCTGAACCCATTCGATAAATTCTTTCACTCTTGGGAAGCTACACTATCTCCAGATGACATAGGCTAGAAATAAACAAGGTTTTTTTATAATTCTGCACGAATGCCATCGCTGGCAAATTCTAGCACAATATAAATAATTTTTTTATGATACTTTTAACCTATCACTTCTACAAAGCAGGAACGATGAAGACAATAAAGTAATATAATATTTAAAATGTAACTTACTTTTCAAAGTAAAGGTTTGGATAGAAGTAGCAGGACTGTTTTTATTTTGTCGAATAAGTCCAGATGTGTTTCTCGAAGTGAAAAACGCTTCTAGAATACTATTAGCCTTGTGTATTTTACTTTGTGCTCTTCTACACAATAAGGCATTATCTTTGTGAATAACGCTAAGATCATAAATATTGGAAGTACTTAATGTGCTTTTGTGGGTACTAAGTTCAGGTTTTTATATTTTGTTAATGCAAATATCCTAAGTGCTTACCAAATTAGACGAAGTAAAAAATTATTTGGACCAGATCCTATTCTAATAACTACATCATATCGATCAAAACTTTTATTTGGATTGGAGTCGACATTCTTGGATAAGACTAAGGCTTTAAGAGCAAATAATAAATTTATTAAAATAAAATATCTCAACATTTCTTTCAAGTTTACGATTCTTTTTATATGTGACATAGTAGTCACGCGACATAAATGAACATTTCAACAGAAATTTTCCGTGTTTGTAGTTTGTAATAAAAAATAAAAAAAACCGAACGTACTGTAATAAAAATCATCATGTAAAAACATATCAATGCAAATTTATAAAAAGAAAATGCAATATAAATTTTCTCGCATACAATCTTTCGGTTATTAATCTATATTAAACTGGCTGTTGCCCGCGTCTCCGACCGCAAAACATTTTAAGTCGGCTAAAAACGTAAAATATAGCCTATATGCTCTTTTAAGCTATGTTCCTATGTTCTGCATCTTTTCGAAATTTCATCAAGATCCGTAAAGCCGTTCTGCAGGTATCTTCTAACAAAAATCCAACTATACATTCAAACTTTCGCAATTATAATAATTTCAGATCAGTAGCGATGTGTTAAATTTTTAAATTTTTTGTTTTTAATTTAATTATTACTGTGTTCCAATTTTTCCAGTTAAACTTAGAATTAAAAAGCACGATTTTTTAATTTTTCCCTTATCTTAAGACCATAAACTAAAAAAGACATTTTTTAATATCCTTTTTATAATCTCGAAAACTTACCAAAGACACTTTTATTGTCTTTTGCCCGACTTGGCGCTCTCTTCTTTAAATTGAAACAAATTTACGACGTCAATATGGCGGATAAATGGAAAAGTAAGTTTGTTTATATTTTTATCAAACAAATCTTTATCTTTAGTTGCTTTATATAACACAAAACTTAAATAAAATTTGTAAAAATTTGAATTAAGATCTCTTTTTAAATTGAGTATCAATTTAAGTACTTCATCTGTTAAGTATAGAATATATTTTGATTCTAAAGGTTCAAAATTTGAAAAAATTCAAATTTTTAGCCTTATTGACAAAGATCATTTTGTTGACAATTTTCGAAATCTTATTCCATTTCATAATATACCTGTTATGACAGTGCACATCTTAGCGACATATATTAAAACTTAAATAAGAGTTATCCAATAATATTGAAATTTTTTATCTTCAAGGTAGTCCAAAAGATGGAAGAAATTCAACGGGTTTGCAATATAAGATTAAGAGTGAGCCAATGGATTCCGATTTACCCGAGGAAGACGAGACACCTCTTGCTTTTGGACCTGCCGCGCTTGGACTTCACAGAGTTGGAACTAAGTTACCGCCAAAACCTGCACCTAGTGAACCTGTTCAGAAGCTAAACGCAAGAGGTATGCCAGCTCGCATAAGGACGAAAAACAGATTTATTTTCGTTGACGATTTTATAAATACGTCTCCTCCGCCTCGGCAATCTCCGAAACGATTACCTAGACTGTTGAGTAAGTCTCCAACCAAATCATCAAGTGCTAAAAAACAAAAGTCGCCAACAAAGGGACACAAACCTGTTGATCGATATGAGGAAAAAGTTGCGACACAAGGAAGTCAATCTCCAGATCGTAAAAGTGGGCAAAGGATAGGTATGCGATTAAGGAACTTGTTAAAATTACCTAAAGCTCATAAATGGGTGTGTTTTGAATACTTCTATAGTAATATAGACAAGGCTCTATTTGAAGGTGAAAACGATTTTATGATTTGTCTTAAAGAATCCTTTCCCCAGCTGACAGTTAATCGGAAATTGACCCAAATACAATGGGCAAAAATTAGACGAATGATGGGTAAACCGCGAAGATGCTCCCAAGCTTTTTTTGCTGAGGAGCGCAAAGAACTTGAAAGAAAAAGGAAATTAATACGATACATACAACAAAGGAAAACGGCAGATATATGTGTTAAAGATTTACCGAATGAGATACCAATGCAGTTAGTTGTTGGTACCAAAGTCACTGCAAGACTGCGCAAGCCGCAAGATGGACTGTTTACTGGGTGCATAGATGCTGTGGACACATCCAACAATACATATCGGATAACATTTGAGAGACCTAAGCTTGGAACACACTCGGTACCTGATTATGAAGTATTGTCAAATGAACCACCAGACACCATCAATCTCTCTTCAATAACACAGAAATTTAGACCTAGATATGTTATGCAGGAAATTTTTAATTTATACCAACCATCTTCTGGGTCTAATAACACTAGTAAAAGTGACCCCTTAATTGGATGCAATGATATTTCAAAGCAAATGGAAGCAAATATTGGTGGTTTTCCTTTCGACTTGCTTGAATTAATAGTAAAGTTAGCAAAAATATTGCGTGCTAAAAGAAACAAAATAAACAGATTAAAGGAATATAATAGTGAAGCAGAGAAAAGGAAACCATTTGGCCAAAAACTGCCTGAAGATTTTGAAAGGAAATATGCCGCAGTTGTTATAGAATTAGAAAGAATGAATATGGACTTGCAGGATTATATCAATCAGGTTCAGCAGTATTGCCAACAAATAGCACCAGGCCCTAGTCTCGCTGCCATGTTGGCACCTTCTCACCTTAGAGAAAAATGCCGCGAGGAGGCATCATTGCTTGTTGAGAAGAATAATAATGGCACTCTAAAGGATCCTAACATCATAGACCTCATAACAGATTTAACTGCCCTTATGCTACAAGTAAAAAGCTTATCTGATTCCGATCAAAATGCATATGAACTAAGTGTCTTACAGGGTACTATGGATCAAATAAAAATGAAACTTGAACCACAGCATCAAAGGTTGTTTCAAAGTAATGTTGAGATTCACATGCAAAGAATTCAGATGGGCTTAGGGCAGATGTCAAATAGTTATGTTGCTGGCACATAATTCTGTACTCTTATAAATTGTTTTATTTGTTGTAACAAAACTCGTCTGAAAATGAATTGTTAGATATAAAATCTTTCAATTAACACTTCTGCATGCACAGGGTGTGAAAGATAGATTCAATGAATTAATATAATAAGAGTCCTGCTATATATCTTAATATGTAAATAAACCTTATTTTTAATGTTAATGGGGAGGATGTAGTATAAATTTTACTAATTGATCAATTTCTTGAATTTTCACCACCTTTCCTTTAATTTGATTATAGTTTTAAAAAACAATGCATGTGTGAATATAAAGGACAGATTTATTTAGAATTATAATATAATTATTGTTGAGTGCTACAATTTATGTACTATATATACTCGATTTTGTTATTTGTTACAACTAAGTCTATTCAAATTGCAATAAATGGTGACAAAATATTTTTTATATAGTATATTTCATTTTGGTTACTGTATCCTTGGTAAATATATGACAACCAATTTTATAAAACTGTTTACAGGAATTGGCCGTTCATTTGAAATTTAGTATATAGGTACTTAACAAATACAAATGTGTAGAACTAATCTTGTTTTTACAATTCTACTTTTCCTTATACCAAGTCTGTATATGTTTAACATATTTCACTTTCAAACAAAAATTAATTCAACATCTCTGTTGCAAATATGCATTGAGGTAGTCACTTGTATTGGGCACTCAACAGCAGCTTAATTTAGCTATTGCTCTCTTTTTACAAAAAGATTATTTTCTTGTGTTAATTGGAAAGATATCCAAACTTTACGGTTTACATTTGAGGTGAGTAAATTGATACATTAGGAATAATTGGATACAAATACATATGCAATTTATTTATTGATTACTAGGAATGAGATAGTTATAGATGTCAAGTAACATCTAAGCACTAAACATATACTTGTGAAAACAAAAAATATGCGAACTAATTATGTTAACATTAGGCTTTGATACCAGATGACTCAATCTACTAATGAATTACATAGAAACAAGTGTGACATTTCCATATTCTTTATTACAATGTCTTAAGCCTTATATTTATCTAATGTATTTAATAAATCATCAGCTTCCTCGGATGTTTTCACTCTAATCAATATGGGAACAGGTGGTGGTTTAGCCTCTGGAGTGGGAATACAAACCAACATTACATTATTTTTACCCATCCGTTGTGTTGGTATGGAGGAAGTGAGAACTAAATTAAGTAATATATTTCCCAAATTTGTGTTTGCCCGCACTAAAAGCTGATGCTTCTCACTATCATTTATCTTCTTTATGTATAGTGTGCCAACACCTTTGTCTACAAAATTATTATCTTTCTTAATGAATATTTTGCAGCGTTTATCAAAAATGCTGTTCTCTTCAACAACTGGGGTAAACTCTACTTTTGGTGGCTCATCATTTTCTTCAGCATTTTCATTTGTATTTTCTGTATTTGACTGAGTTTGTATGTTTGAATTGAAGCTGAAAGGTTTCCCTGTTCCAAATGAAAAGGGTTGTTGACCATTTGGTATAGAGTTAGCAGTGCTCACAGCAAATGGAGATGAGGTGGTTGATGTACTTTGAGTTGAACTTAAACCAAATGTAAAACCGGAACTTGTAGTATTAGTGCTTGGTGTTGATGTAAATCCAAAGGAAAAACTTGGTGATTGAGTTGTGCTTTTGATAGCTGAAGAAAATATAGATTTTGGTGTATTTACAGATGCAGCAAAGATTGAGGCAACAGAATTGTTGACGCTCACAGGTGGATTTTTAATGGTTTCAGAAATTTTGGTGGAGTCATTTTCATTAGTGGTTTCTTTCTCTTCCTTTTTACAACTTTCATACTCATTTTGAATTTCAATGAGGTATTTATCATAATCCTTAAATATTGGTGTGAGTATGCACAGAGGTGTTTCATCCACATGTTTTTTGATCCACTCCAAAACGGATACATTTAAGGCCTTTAACTTACTGTAGTAAGTTAATTTACTTTCTTGCACATTCTGCGAGTTTGTATTATTCTCAGAAGCTTTTACTTCTATTTTGTTTCTAGTAACATTTTCACTTGTAGGTAGAGTAGTTTGGGTCCATAATTGTGATCCCTGTGATTGTGTGGTCTGTGGTTTCGGTGCCTGAAACAATGAGGTCTGGGACTGGGGACTCTTAAATTGTGAGGCTTGGGATTGGAATAGTGAAGATTGAGCTGGTGGTGTTTGAAATTGTGAGGTCTGAGTCTGGGGTATCTGAAAAAGTGAGGTTTGGGACTGGGGACTTTGGAATTGTGAGGTTTGGGTCTGAGGTGCTTGAAACAATGATGTTTTGGACTGTGGGCTTCCTAATTGTGTGGTTTGTGTCTGTGGTGCCTGAAATAGAGATGTTTGGGACTGGGGGCTCTGAAATTGTGAGCTTTGTGTCTGTGGTGCCTGAAACAGTGATGTTTGGGGCTGTGGACTCTGGAATTGTGAGGTCTGTGGTTGTGGAGTCTGGAATACAGAGCTTTGTGATTGTGATGTTTGATTTTGTGTGGTTGGTGTTGCCTGAAACAGAGAGGACTGCGACTGAGGGCTCTGGAATTGTGAAGTCTGTGTTTGAGGTGCTTTAAATTGTGGGCTCTGGGTTTGTGGAGCCTTAAATTGTAAGGGCTGTGCCGGTGGAGACTTAAACTGAAAAGCCGGTGTCTGTGAAACCTGTAATTGTGGCATCTGATTCTGAGTTTGGGAATCTAACTTTATCTGAGAAGCATTTGAAGTTGTTTGTATTGGAAATGGTGTTGTAGCATTTGAGGCAAAAAGAGATTTATTATTGGAATTTGATGAAGCTACTCCAAATATTGAAGATGGTAATGGTGAGCTTTCAGGAGCTTTCCAATTGAAACCACTGGTAGTAGACCCCGATGTCACTGGTGCCTTGAATATGTTTTCATTTACAGTGGAATCTGCATCAGGTGGTTTTCCAGCAGAGGTAGATTCTGAAGCCAATTTTCCAAAACTCAGTCCTGTAGCACTTGCAGATGTAGGTGTGGTAAAAATGTTGCTACCAAATGGTTTCATATCACTGGCATTCACATTAAGAGTTGCACTGTTGGCTGTACTTGGTGTACTAGCACCTTTGGTCAAATTCGCTAAGAAATCAAATGATGATGGTTGAGCTTTATTAAAACCACCAAATCCACTGAAGACTGGTTTTTTAGACTGTAAAAATTCAAGAAGATTATAAATAGATATATTCAAGTATATAATTTTAGAATGTATAAGAAGCAATTCTAGATATTCAAATGCAGACAACTGTTTTATTAACATTACCAATAAACGTTATGCGTAGAGCCGATAAGCAAAAACGAGAATGGACTATTTACCTCATGGCCAGGAACATTTTGGCTACGCCGTTTGGCCAGTCTGAAAACACGCTTCTCGAGAACCTCTCCGGGTGCTGTTTTAAAACTGCCTATTTCTTCATTTTTCTCTTCTTTATCCCAATTCTCATGATTTAAATCGGCAGCTGCCCGCCTTTTTACTGACATTATGTTGTTTCTAGCAGTCAAGTAAGATTACTACCTTGTAGATGCGTTTGTTCCATTGAGCGAAAAAACTTGACATCCAAAGCTTGAATCTGTAAAATGTATTTTCTGTGATGATATCAAATTTGAACGTGTTTCTTAAATTCTTATCTTCTGATCCTGGATTTTACTTTTAACATGGCATGCCATCCGACAGCAGATACAGAGGACAATTAATAAAAAATGTCATTCATATCTTTGTCATATTATGTCATCAGTCGAAATCACAGACAGGCAAAAGGCAAAGGCATAACATATGAACGCTTTGTTAGCTGTTTCAATTTCAACAAGAAAACTGTCTATATTAAAAAAAAACGTAATTTCATATTTGAATTGTTTAATTCAACAACACTTATAATTCTATATATAAATATTGTAATTTAGAAAGCACTTTATTTATTTAAATGTATAAAAATAGAAAGTGAATCTTTTTTTAGTGTTTTTTTGTCCTATTTATGATATATGTTTTTTGTAGATTTGTACAATATTACTATATTATTTAAAAGTTTACAGAAAAACAATACAACACAGGAATAGTTTCTATATACTTTCGCTTTCTGTTTGTTCTACGGTACAAAAGTTATTTTAAATTTTATTCCCTTGGAATTAGATTAATATTCGAATGTTAGAGGCGAAAAACTTTGCAATCCAAAAATATTGTAACTTCCGACTTCCGAGTTGTCACACTTTGTATAGTTATATAGTTAGTATAGTTTGAATGTAAATTTTAGACTATTTTTACTTTGAATTTAACTAAAAGAAATATTTATATCATCAAGAATTTTTTTCTTAAATGAGTACTCCTTTAGTTTGCATAAACAAAGTACTACATCTAACATTAATAAAAAAGTATTTAAATAGTGTTTCCGAATAGTTAACATTCAGATTTCAGTGTTTCCTTTGAAGAGTTTTTTTTGTTAAACTGTGACTGCGAAACAAAAGTTGACTATTTAATAATAAAAAAATACTATTTTTCTTAAAAATCGTAGTAATATAAGAAAAGTATTCATAGAGTTAAAATTATGTGATGTGTTTTATAACTATAAGTTTATTGTTTTATGTGTGATCATGGAAGTATCTAATGAAATAAAGGAAGATATTCGCAAAACACAGACTGACTTGAAAAATGCAATTAGAGTTCATCAGGCGAGTGTTGTTTCTCAGTTTAATTTCTGGATTTTGTTCCATAATTTTGTTAAACTTTTGAATTTGTAATTATAGTCACTATGTAAGAAGTAAAAAACATTTTTCTTAACTTCCAGATTTGGGTTGCGCGACTTCAAGAAGACGAAAATGTAAGTTTTGTTTACCTTTACTGTTTTTTTACCTTAATAACACTTTTTGCTAAATTAAATTTGTTTTTCAGAATGTACATCTAAAAATAAAAGTAAAGGAAGCAGAAAAAGAAATTATCGCTATTGGGAGAAATCAAGTGAGTTCTTTCTTTCGTAAATTTTTTGCTAGTACAAAGTACAGCACAGTTTATTTAACTGATGCAAATCTATTAATATTTAATGTTATTAAATTTGTTCTTACTTTTTATAACTTTTACTGCTTATATATGATTTTATTATACACATAAAATTTCTAATTTCAGAAAACTGTAGTTGATAGATTACGTAGAGAACTGATTCTTTATCAGCAGCGGCTTAAAGCAAGGAATAAGCAAGTCAGTATTGAAAATGAGACACGTTATGTTGCTCAGCAGTTACGGGACCATCAGTTACAGTATCGCAGTAGAAACAGATCCATATCATTATTAAAACCATCTGTCTTAAATGAAATATTGATAAAATCGGAATGTAACGAGGGAACTAACGCTTCTGATTCAGAACATGAATTAAAGTCTTTCAATGATAAAGAAAACTCCAATGCAAGTGAAAATGATGCTCATGAAAAATACCATAATTCTCAGTTGTCAAATACAGTCCATGACAGTAGAAATAATTTTACAAATGCTCTTAAGAAAGTCAAAGAAGCTTTAATGTAAGTGTTTTGACTATTTTTTATATTCTAGAAAATTAGTGACAATTATGCAAAATATAACAGTCATAAGTTACTTTCTACATATTTAAAGTATTTGTTTACAGTTTAAAACATAGCAAGGTTTATTGTAGTTAATTTTTTGTGTTTAATTAGAATCAGTATTTTAAATAATGAAAGAAATTAAATATATATCAAATATAACATGTTAAATAGAGGCACTAAAGTTGAACAACAATGGTGCGAACAGCGATCGGACTCAGACTCATCACAGGATCATGAGCCATCACCCACTCCATCACCTCCACCTCTGCCGGAATCTGGTGAACTGGTGCCACAAGAGATCTTCATGAGGTAGGATCTATTAGTTATTACATTCAAAGCAAAATAAATTATGGCGAATCTTTTTATTTTTCATAGGTCTTTTTAGCAAATTTCATAACACTCTACCAAAGTTTCAACATATTTTATTACCAAAAGTTACAATTACTGTTTTCTTTTAACTATATTTTTAGAAATATTTGTACATTTTTTTACTCGAAAATATAAAGATTATAGTCAATATAACAATACCTATTTGTTATACTTAAATTAAACTTGTACATATTATTTTCAGATTAATAGGCCTGATCACACATCAACAGAGAGAATTAGTGGAAAAGAAAAGGAATGAACGTAGAAAAAGAAGAAAAACTACAACTGCAAATAGTGACTTCATTTATGGAAACTATGATATGCTGCCAGTAAGTTTACATAAATTAAAATGTTGACTATTCTGAGACTAAGAAATTTTAATAAACAAAGTTGTGATACATTTAATATTATAAATGCGAATGATTGAATGGATGTTAGAAGGTATCTCTTGAACGGCTCAATGTGTCTTAAATTCAAAATTAAGCAAGGATAACTAGGCTACTAATTAAGTTTTTTTTTAAAACCGCGCGTACGGAATCGCGGGCGATAGTTATGTTTAAAATAACTAAACCTATATGTCTATTAATTCCACTTGATATTTTCAGAAAAGAAAGAAATTAAACCAATTCCCGTATCTGCAGTCACATAGTGATCCGCCGCAGACACGATCGGCGAAGTTAAAAAAACAACAGGTAATATGATTCATATATAAATATAATATACAAATTTTTACAATTCAAAAACCTGTAAGAAAATTACCAAGAAAAAATAGATTGCCCTATATTGTATAGTTCTTTAGACAATGTAAGATATCTCATATTTGAATACATTGCATTTTTGTTTTAATCTTGTAAAAAAACAGTACTTTGGTGTATTATTATTTTTTGGTTTTTTCATATAATGAATATTTCAGGGTCAAGCCAAGTCATCACGTGAAGGATCACCATCAGGATCGTCAACAGAAAATAAAGGTATTACTTTCATTCATATTATATCATATGTTAAAAGATTTAAAATTAGACAACCTCAATACTATAATAATTGTTATTATTTATTTTATATGATATTGTTCTCGTCAGGAAAAATTGTGGCACTAAATCTGTATTACAGAAGAATCTGAATAAGTAAAGTCTAATGTTTCTCTAACCCAAGTTTCTGGCTAGTGGAGTTTGTCCGTCAGGACTGGACAATAACTCACATATAGAGGTTTCAAGCTTCTGTATTGCCATTAGCCACTAATAAAGTATGAAATAAAAGAGTGAATCAATGTGTAAACAAATCAGAAATAAAATCATGAATAACATTTAGACTATGTATTTGGCAGTGAAAAGTGGCTGTTACTAAAATATTATATTTGAATTAGGTTGGGTTCAGAGCGCGCCGGCCTGGCTCTCGCAGCTACCGGCGGGGCTAACGGTGGAGCCGGCGGTCAAGAAAGTCTGTCATAGTTGTGGCAGAAATGGTAAGATTCTATATGAATAAAAAAAAAGTATTAAAAATATATGAAATTAAGTGATTAGTATCTTTGAAGATCTTTTTCCAAGAAGTTTAATTTTGCTTGTAGTAAAGTTAAGAAATATTCAAGTGATAGCAGTTTCAGACACACTACTAAGCAATACAGCGTACAGTGCGATTATTGTTTTGTAGCCTTAATTTTTGTCTTCTTTCCCTTATCATCCTTAACGAATAAAGGAATGAAGGGAAGGGAAAGTTAATTAGACGGAGGATTGGACGAATAGGTAGGAGAAAAATTATCTTTTTGTACTTGTTCTTCGTCGATTAAAGGTAGGCAGTGCATCTACAAGTGCGGATGTCTAATATATTAATATGTTACTAATCTAGTGTTATTTATAATTTGTGTGCAGATGTGCCATCGCTGCTGGTGTGCTGCGCTATGTGCGGAACGTGGCAGCACACGGGGTGTGCGGCGCGCGGCCGCTGCCCCAGCTGTCGCTCGCCGCTGCCCGACCCCGCCGCCTGCCCGCCCGTCTGCCCGCCCGCCTGCCCGCCTGCATGCCCTCCTGCACAGATATTTAGAGGTAAAATAGACGCTCACATGTATTCCTGACACATGTGCAAGAAATCTTAGACTAAGCTTAAAAAATCATCCTGTAGGTCATGTGCAAGGAATATCTAAGACAAAGATTAAAAAATCATCCTGTTAAGGATTTTGTGTACTGATTCGTCGGACACTAACACCATGTAGTATTGATATGGGTATATGAATGTGCGATTTCGTAAATTCAATCTGTTTTCACACTAAAAAACATTTAGTAACTGTGTATAATTTTTTAAACTAAAACAAATTTAAATTTTTTTATTATACTTTACGGGGCTGGTTCATGGACAATTTTAAGAAACGCATTGTAACGCAATATACGAATGTTAGGAGTCTATAATATTGCGACTTAGTTATGCAACAGTCGTGATCCAGCTTTAATACATACGCCAATATGTTCGTAAAAATATTGTTTAGAACATTTTTTTTTATATTTATAGATAAAGTAGCGGAACACAAACGCTTACAGCAACGAAACATAGAGTTATGCGAAGAACTAAGCAAGCTGGAAGCGCGTGCCGCGACACTCAAGGAGAACCTGGACGAGCATAATGAGGAGAAGCGGCAACTCCTCGCTGATCAGATCAACACGCAGAGAAACCTGCAGAAGCTGCTCGATTTTATCAGTCAGTTTAAAGAGACCTCCATCAGCATACGATCAACTTCTGTCAGCGAAACTGGTAGCGATCTCAGTAAGAGTAATGAAGAATGAACTGGTAAGTTATATACAATTCACTGTCGCCCGCGACTAAGTCCGTGGGTTTTAAAAAAAACTTGATTAGTAGCCTATTTGTTCTTCCAAGCTATGTTCTACAACTATGACAAATTTCAGAGAGATCCATGCAGCCATTCTGAAGATAACTTCTAACAAACATCCATCCATCCATACATACAAACTTTAGCATTTATTATATCAGTAAGATTCTATACCACAAGATTTTGTAGACTTATAGAATTACTTCTTCTTCTTCTTGTCAGCCATGAGTCGCACACTGCTGGGCATAGGCCTCCCCCAAAGATCGCCACGATGACCGGTCTTATGCAACCTGCATCCAGGACGCTCCCGCAACCTTGAACAGGTCATCGGTCCATCTTGCGGGAGGCCTGCCCACGCTGCGTCGACCTGTCCATAGAATTACTATCTTACTAATATTTTGATGTATGGATGAAATTGGCTGTAAGGTTTAGTACAATCTCGTAAAGTTTGTTACTAATCTTATTTGTTCTAATAATTAATACATTTTGTTACAGTTGACAAGATTTGGAGACTTTGTGGCGGTTTGTGTGAATTGTTAATTTGTCTAATTAAAAAAAAAATCACAGTTGATTTTGACTAGGATAAAATTGTTATTTTATATGAATGTTTTTTTTTAATAATGAAATGAATTTAATTTATAACAATTTGTATATCAAATTGTATATTTTATTTTTGTACATGCTTAGGAAACATATCTCGGAGAATTATCAGCTTTGGACGTAATTTGTCCTGATTAGTTGTATTAAATAGCCTATTGCCACTTACAGTCATTTAATTATCACTAAGGGTGAACATCAATGTTCTTAATAGTTGATTAAGGTGGTAAACTAGTAAGCGGCCACCTAAATTCGCCAAAATGGCGAAGTTGCCTGCCTTTTAATGACTAGTATATATTTAATGAGAAAAATCTTCGCTAAGTGATTAACTTAGACGACTCGTAAGTGTGGAAATGGGTATTTAAATCATTATTAATTATAATTCAGTTTTATACCAAGTGTTCAGATAGTTTAGAAAAATATCGTACTTAATAATAATTATTATGTAAAAATCGTTGAAGGTAAGAACTTGTATTTTTTACACAATAAAATGTATTGATACTAATTAAAAAAAAACATTTCCATCCAAACATTTCCATTTTGACTCTTCTTGCTGAGAATAGTCTACCATTTGGTGAAATCAAAACATTTTTGTATTGCGGAAGAAGACGTGTTATTTTTATGAACATTGTATAGATAAAATATTTTTTTTTTTATAAACACAGTATAAATATTTTGTGTTATAATCTTTTTTTATTCCATTTCTTTATTTAAACCATCACTATAATGCCGAAAAAAAATATTGTGAGTTGCAAAATCTTTTTTTTAATTATCTTTGGAACTAATTATCTTATTTACGCTTTATACCAGTATATAGTCGAACCAGGAATAAGAGAAACTCTTCAAGCTAAAGGAGACAAATATTGCAGTCCCTTGGATTTTCTTTTCAAGTTTCGACTTTATTGATAACTAGCTGTCGCCCGCGACCCCGTCCGCGCGGAAATAAAAAAAAAACTATTGATCGCAGCGTAATGTTATATAGCCTACTGTCTTCCTCTATAAATGAATGATCCACAAAAATTTTTTTTTCAACAAAGGATTTTTCAAATCGGACCAGTAGTTCCTGAGATTAGCGCGTTTAAACAAACAAACTCTTCCGCTTTATATTTGTATAGATTTATAGCATCAATTTTTTAAATCAAATATTTTTAACTGTCTACAACAAAAATCTGATAAACTTAAATTGACGATATTTAAATCTGACTTTATAGTTAAATGTGTGTTATTGGTATTATTTGACCGCTTTTGTTGTTTAGGGAATTAATCATATAAATTTTTTTATTACATGTGTAAAATGAATTTTAAGTTTGTAGATTTACCCATTTAATTTAAGTTTTTGAAGACATTCAATCAAAATTGAATCATAAAATCAAAATAAAAATGTAGTGTCCAAAGTCAGCATTTCAAAATTTGATTAAAACAAAATTAAACCATAAAAATTTATGGATACGTACATTTGGGAAATTAATCTTCGTAAATATATCAAATTAATCAGATTTCATCATCTATCTATCTACTCAGCCATGAGACGCCCACTGCTGGGCATAGGCCTCCCCCAAAGATCGCCACGATGACCGATCTTGTGCCACCCGCATCCAGGACGCTCCCGCAACCTTGACCAGGTCATCGGTCCATCTTGCGGGAGGCCTACCCACGCTGCGTTGATTTCATCATAAATTGTTTAAATTAATTCAGAAAAAATCGTAGCTTTCAATTTTAGTGTTTTAAGTTTTGTCATTCTTGATTTCGAGTATATTTATTGTATTATTGTTATAAATATAATGATTATGTGCATTAGGTTTAATTTTTTTTTATTTTAATAAAGAAAATATGTGTGTCAATTAGTATTTAGGTAATGAAAATCTCTTTAATCGATTTATCCGTTGGTTACATTTATATTTGAATATTGTTCACTTCAAATGTAAAAATGCCTTGTTTAAATTGTTACTTTTAAAAAGACATGTAACGATAATTAACTTTGTTCAAATTGAACACCCAAACTTTGTGAACTGTGCACTTGAATAAAAAAAAACATATCACGCTATAATTTAAAATTTGAAAGTTATCTTTTATGTTAAGTAAATACCAAAATATTTGCGTAAATATTATTTTTCGCTTAACTAAAATTAAAAAAAGGGTCTCGACAGACAGACGGACGAACAAAGTGATCCTATAAGGGTTCCGTTTTTTTCCTATGAGGTACGGAACCCTAAAAATACAGTATTTCCAAAAGCAATGAGTGCAGTTTTGTTTACAAAGTTTTGGTGTTGAATTGGAATAAAGTAAAAGTACTCTGTGATACAATTTTGATTTCTCGACATTTGGTCGATATCGCTATAGTACGATCTTGAGACAATTTTTTGTAAATCGGCCATTTTGTTGAGTGCCTTGAAGTTTTCCTTGGTTGACTAATGTTTTGTACGAAACCAGGGTTGTGTAAATAAAATTCATTGATTATAAAATATATTTTATTTAACTTCATCTATCCATTCAATTAAGAGAAAATAAAACGGATTCCTTTTTTTGGTACCAAATATATTTTATTAATAAAAACATATTTTGCAATATTGATAGGACAATAGAACAAAGAACCTTTGAATAAAGTAGTTTAGGCACAAAATAAAGTACTGGAAACATTATTAAAAGTGTAATACACATAAATATATTTTTAAGATACTTTCTAATCAAAGTTCAGATTTTTAATTTTCTTAGACAATTTCTAATATTTTCTTTCCAACTGTGACGTCTTCTCGTAATTGTCTAATACTCTGTTCGAGTATACCGCATTCGTAGGAGAACAAATCTGAATAGAGTCTCATTTCACCGATACCATTCTTATTAACTTCAACCAGTCCTGAGAAATATGAAGTACCGAAATCATTGTTCTCTACCAAAGCGTTCACTTGTGATATTTGTCCATCTATTGCTTCTAATATCCTTTGTGTGAATAAATATACGCTATAAGCAATGGATAAGGCAGGGGTCAGAGGTGAAGACGCCTTTTCATAAATCGTATAATCTCGTAGGCTAGTAGTTAAATCAAGACACGTCTCTTCAGGTAGAACGGTCTTAGGACTCGCTTGGGATAATAACGGCACCATAGTTGTTCTCGAATGGCCACAGATGACCGGCACATGGCATTCGCTGTGCACAAAACCGTTCGCTTTAGCGTACAACGTCTGCGCTTTTAATGCATCGATGATGGTAACGCCAAATAGTTTGTTCTGTTCGTAACATCCCTGATGTCTCATAACCTCAGCTGCCATAGGAACGAGAGTATTAATAGGTTCTGTTACTATGCCAAAGAATGGCACTGGTGCGATTCTAGTCACCGCTGAAGAAACAATTTTTATAAAATCCGCATTTTGAGAAAGTACCGATTGTGATGTTGGAAGAGATTTTTGCGGTAAACCACCGACAGCAAGAACTAAACTTGAACCTTGTAAGGCCTCTTCCAAAGTATTACTACCGCAGTAACCTTTAGCTTTTGATTTGGATGGGATATGAGATAGATCTAGAACAATACCGGGTGTGCTATCGGTTGTGTCGTGTAGGACTAATTTGCTCACGGAAGGACATGTTCGCAGCAAAAGCGCAGTTGTTTGTCCGACTTCATTGGTTGCTCCTACAATGGCTACTTGATGATTTCTCGTAACAGTAAAGAATGCACTGTATGTTATTTTATAAAATTGCCGCGACATAAACATTTTTTTAATGTATAAAAAAATGAAAACACAAAAATTTGAAAAGTCAGATTTTATGACACGAGATGTTTTTGACGATTTTCATTTGTATTTTTTTTAATAAAAGACATGACAGGGTTGTGGTTCTTGGATTGTTCCACCTGCTAAGTCTATTGAATCTTCTAAACAATGAAATAAAATTGTATATATTTTCATATCGTGGAATTAGTAACTAAAGGTTAGTGAAAAGAAAATGATTTAAAACGCTATTAAAAGGTCTCGTTTCGCCATGTACTTTTCCTTTATTCTAGAACTCGGTTAGAATACAGATTCTATTAACCGTTGGTCCTACGAGAAAAGTGTCTTTCAGAGACCCTCGTTTCCGTTGTTGGGATTCGTATTTTTGTATTTGATATTCACGTAAGAAGAATTTACAAAGATTTGATTTAGTTAGTGTTATTGTGACTATCTGTAAATTATATTTTGGCACAAGTGACATTTACTGCTGTTTTGTGTCAAGAATAATGCTTTAAAATTAAAGGTAACGAAATCATTATAAGTAAGATCAATCGAAAATCAGTAAAATGTTGTTAGCTAAATTTAAATCGCCAAAAATCTTCTTTCGAAATACACAGAAATCCCATTTAAATTTTATACCACTGAGAAATATTCAAGTATCTATCATTGGTTCCGTTGGTGAGGTTGGATCTAATTTGGCTTTACTATTAAAACAAAATCCAAAGATTTCAAGACTACAATTGTATGACGATAATGAATCTGTAAATAAACTAGCAATAGAATTGGACTGTTTGCCGGGTGGACCTACCGTGTCTGCTTTCGCTGGTCCTTCCATGTTGCGCCCGGCGATACGATTCACAGATCTCATCCTAATGGTCGACAGGAGTCACAGGAAGCCAGGTATCAAAAGGGAACAAATGATATTCGCTAACGCTCCACCGGTGCAGAAACTTTGTAGAGCTATGGCTGAACAGAATTCGACGGCATTTCTAGCGATAACTACAAGTCCTTTAAACTCAATAGTGCCATTTGCTAGTGTTCTTTTACTTAATTATGGTAGTTACAATCCATTTAAAGTGTTCGGTATAACGCACCTTGATTTAGCGAGGACACGATCTCTCGCCGGTAACGTTTTACAAGCGAACCCAACAGAAATACAAATCCCAGTCATCGGTGGCCACTCTGATGAAACTATAGTGCCTCTATTTTCGAATATCTCGCCTAACACATACGAAGTAACTGAACGCCAAGCTGATATGTTGACGAGATTGATAAGAAAAGCTGGAGTTGAGGTTGTTAACAAAAAATATGGAGTCGAATCCGCCACCTTGTCAATGGCTTGGTCGATAAATGAATTTGTGGATTGTATTTTAGACGCGTTACGTGGTGCTGAAGTAACCGTGAATTCGTATACGGCGAATCCTCACTTTGGAACAAAATTTTTCTCTGGCCCCACAGTAGTTGGCGCTCAAGGTTTAGTCCAACCATGCTACGAATTCAAGTTGAACGATTTTGAAGATAAACTTTTGGAAAAAGCTCTTCCGATGATAAGTCGAGACGTATCCCAGGGAGAGCAATACGTTGACGTCTTTGAAAGTTTTGTGAGGAAATTCTAAGTGATAGATGTGTGAATTTAAAAATAAATTTGACATAATAAAATTGATTTCCTCATCTTTTTATTCATTATATCAATTGTACTTAAATACTAGGTCTGAATAGTTTAAGAATCTTCTAAAATAGACACATTTTAAGATGAAATGCGTATTATCCTTAGCACGATATATGAAGCACATTTAAGTTAACGTTCAATGCAAATAAAGACATTGGAATGTTCTTGTGAACGTGTGACGACAAAGGTTCAATATCGGGGAAACGGCAATGTTGCGGCCCAGGGCGGCCATCACGGGGTAACGGAACTGTTAACTGCCGCACAGTGCTGCCAATATTGCCAACGCACGTATTCTCATCATTGCACCTATGCTACCGTTAACCTTTAATTTTCCAACATACTCGTGTTTCTAGAAATTGAAATATCTTTTTGTATATTTTTTTAAGTGTACAGCTCTGCATTGAACTACGGATCACCTTTTTAAGAGCTAAATGGGCTAAAGCAAGACCAATAAAACTGGGCTCTTAACCTAGAAAAACGCCCTCTGGGAGATATTTAGCTACTTTATCTATAACGGAGAGTTTTCACTGCTAAAACACATACAAATACGTATTGTTATCCCTATTTTCTCAAAGAAAATGAGAGGGATGACCTATGTTTTAGTAATGGTATTTTGGCAGTGGATCAGAAACTCATGATTAAGTTGTGCGAGATATATATTTTTGATTGTCATATTTAAAAATTTCTTATCAAGATGTATGTTCGCGATGAACTCCGAAACTACTAAACTTATACTTCTCAAATTTTGTACGCATCTGTAATTTTGTCTAACTTGGGAGATGGAGTAGTTTTTATCTCCATTATTGATATTTTTTTAATTCCGCGCGGACGGAGACGCAGGCGATAGCTAGTAAAATTATAAGGAAGATAGGTACTTCTACTATATTCTGTTCAACAAATTTATTAAAAGAATGACTGAGCATACTAAAACAATGCGAATCTAATTAGCGATGTATGCGTTTAAATAGTTGTAAATAAGGGAAGCTATTTAAAGAACTCGTGCAACTTTCTCAACGCGTCGTATTCGTTATCTCAAGTTGTTTGCTAACTCGTAGCGGTAAGAATTGCAAATGGCGATAATTCCAACTACGCCGATAAATCAGCTCCAGTTTTTCCTCAAGGGTGCAGCTCCGGTGCCATTGTAGGTGATCAATTGCCTTTTTCCGTACTTAAAACTTTCTTTCACGACGCCCGCGTACATGTGTTACGAAAGAGTTTTGACTCACCGACACTTCCACATGTTTGGAATCTGTAAGTATTAGATTTATCGGTTTATAATTTGCAAAGGGGTATTCCGATTTATTCTTTTGTTGAGCGTATAGGATATAAATCAATAAAAAGGTTGACATGATTTTAATTTCTTGTTTATAACAAAACTAAATTGTTACTATGTAACAAAAAACTAGCAAGTAAATATTTACATATTCCTAATTTGACGAAGTTTGTTAAAAGTTTTTTTATATTCATTTCATTTCGGGCTATTGAATGAATGTTTAAAAGAAGAAAAAAAAATTAAAAATATTATAATATCACTATTATATATCAATATTATAATACAATTTAACTTTGTGATAAATTATACGATTAAAATATCCACAAAACCACATTTTAAGACAATTATTTTATTGTCAATATCTCAAATTACCAGTATAAGTAAGAAAAGCAATAAATTATCAATCGATGACACCCGCGGGAGTCGCGGTCACCAACTAGGCTCAAACGATTTATAGCCACTGCTAATTGCCCTCAATTTATATCTCCAATACGTAATAATGGTTACAATGAAAGAACGCGGTGACAATGCACTCATAAAGTTGATACGGGCGAGTTATACAGAAATGTTACTATGTATATTAAGATTCAAACCTTAAGAACTATAGCTCCATGGAACCTATTAAGTAAAACAAATTCTTTAGGACGATTTTAGTCGTGTTGTTATTATAACATTGAACAATATATCACGAAGATTAACCTGAGAAGCGAAACTAGTAAAGCCAA
This sequence comes from Papilio xuthus, assembly GCF_000836235.2. Classification (NCBI taxonomy): domain Eukaryota; kingdom Metazoa; phylum Arthropoda; class Insecta; order Lepidoptera; family Papilionidae; genus Papilio; species Papilio xuthus. The sequence continues at coordinate 3,545,981 of NW_013532534.1, read as the reverse complement.
GATAATGGGTTTAAGTGCGAAAATTATTACCAAAACCGAAAGTTTGTAAATGGTATATTTCTTCGACAGCTAAAAATTACTGTTTTTTACACAAATTTATTCCAGTTGTTTCAAGATTGTTTGGTCGTAGTACCTAATTTTACACTATTTGCATTTGGCAGAGGAAAATGACATCTCTTTGCGGCTGGTAATTGTATTAATGCGATAATTAGCGTCAGTGAGACGTACCTTCCTGCCGCGTCCTTGTTGCAGTTGCCAGAACGCTTCCGCTACGACGTTTGACGCGGTGCATCGTTTTAAAGTCAATTTTCTTGTTAAATGCTTTTAATAAGATTGGTTTCACGAAGTTAGTTATTAACTTACTATCCGTGGCCCAGGAGTCTGTCCGGAATTAAAAGAACTATATTAGTAGCATATGTGTTCCAGACTATTTCTACATCTATATCAAATTTCATCGAAATTCATGCTCCGGTTCTGAAGATACGTTCTAACAAACATCCATCTTTCTATCCGTCTAAACTTTCGCATTTATGTTAGTAAGATTTAATTTTGAGAACAACTATATTAATTATTCCATTCTTAATACGATGGAATCGCAGTTGTATACTAATATCGTGTAATCATTTTACACAACGCTGTATTTACATTTTGGAATGTAATAATTACATCTCATAATGTGGCGAATTCATTTGGCAGACGACAGCGGCAGTGATACGCGTCGACTGTTGTGAAATAATACGGGCAACATTTCTGCTCCGCTCCGCTTTTATTAATCGATTTAATTGAGCCAATGAACAATTTAATTAAAATTCTAAAGACACGCCGGAGCGACTGTACTCGGATGCGCGGACTGTGATGCGGTGAAACTGTGAAATGAGTCAATCCATTATTTGCTTTTATGAACATAATGTAACATGCATTTAGTTGAACGCGAAAACAATAGATATAAATAAATTTATTAGCTATTTGCTTAGATAGTTGCCTCTAGCTAATATGTATCTTTTTTTTTACCAGCGTTATTTAGGACAGATACAAAAAAAAATCATAGAGGTTTTAATAGTAATTCTTTTGAATAAAATACATAAGCTGGGTCAATATTGAGGTTGTTTTATAAGTTGTAGCTTCGAAAAAAAAAACTTATTGTGACAATTTGTGAAATAAATCTAATTTGATTTATATTGCAAGTTGGTTTTACTCGGAAAGTCTTATTTCGCATAGTGCCAGTGACAAGAATAAAAATATGCGATTATTAAAATGTCGGAGTACAAATGAGCGATGAGGCGCGGTGGTATGCAGGTATTTACGGCACGGGTTATTGGGCCCCGGGAGTTGTCGCTGAGATCCGACTTACTCCTCTTTATCTTTTGTCTTCTTGTTCTTATATTAATATTTATCTTTTCCTTTACGTGAATATTTTAATAAGCATTTAGAAAAACATTATTGTCTTGATCAGTACTTCCCTGATGATATAGGAAAAGTTGTTGCAGCGTAAAATTTTATCTGCATCTTCATAAAATAAGATTCAAAGTATAGCTCGTAGTTTGCTGCGAATGTATAATGGCGCAAGGTGCCCATTGCAGGAAAGGGTTTTACCGACACTTCAAATTGAGTTCTGTCTCTAGTGCAATATTACGAGCCGCCATAAAGTTTGGATAGTACTGTACTTTGAAATTTCATCAGCCGTGTTTCAATAAAGCTAGTTTGTATCACTGCTTTAAAAGTTCATATATTCAGCCAAGTGGACTATTTAACTTTGTGCGTGATGGTACATAACAATCGCACCATTAACTTTAGCGGGGTGTTGGTACAATGGGATTTGCGGTATAAATCGCGCAATCGGTGGTGGCCACGCACGCGCAGATCTTCAAGTTCGATAGTGTGTGACAGACCATGGTGCGCGTGCAAGTCGCGTGCCGGACATTATATGAAATCGAACGTTTTTGCCACCGGATCAAAATTTTTGCAAGTCATCCTGTAATAGACGTCTGCGTACTTACGAATTACAACTTACTATCATGTTTTAAAAAGTTACCTAAATGGTACGAATTGTGCGTTAATTTATATCTTAATCTCACTAATATAATAAAAACCAAAAATTTGGATGGATGGATGGATGGATGTTTGGTAGAAATATCTCCATAACGCCTGTATGAATTTCTCTTAAAATTTGGCATAGTAGAACATATAGTGGAAAACACATACCGCAGACGGAGTCGTGGACCGTAGCAAGTTCTTTAACAATTGTAATACAATAGGGTTTTTTAAATTTTTCTTTTTTTTGTTATTACTTTTTTTAATAAGTTTTTAATGTTTAGAATATCATAGTAAAAATAAGCTTAATATAAAAATAAGCTTAATATAAAAATCCTTTATCCCTAAATATAAGTTGGCTATTGTACTCCGGACATGAGTTGACGATAATGTCCCCTAATCTTTATTTGGGCGTTAATATGAAATCAGGATTACACTCCATTAAGTTCGGCTTCAACTATTCAATAGTTAAATAAATAAAGATTATTTAGAACTGTTTGTTTAAATGCCGTGAGAATGACTTAGAAAAATAAATCTTGTGTCATTATGGTTATTATTTAAGTATGTGTTTTGCGGGTGTCTGCTGCTGGATCGACGTGAGAATGGTACAGTGCAATCGAAAATATTACAAAGTTTTTTTTTTACGTAGAACTACTAAAGTGATAGAAGGATACAAATTATTTAATTATTTAACATTCAGTAATAGTAAAATATACCATACAAGTCAAAATTACAACTTCGGAGGTAACGAAACAAAAAACTCTCGAATTTAACATACTTTAAAATGCGATAGTGGTATTTTATATTGTCTTTTTAAGTCTTTACTTATTTTTAACTTCATTTATTTTATACCTGTTATAATTTGTGAATACTAAACTCAAAGAATTCTTACGCTTTTTTTTAATTAATTCTCGTACAAAGGTTATATAAAGCGGACCTAAAGTGAATGCAAATTATTAAGGATCCAGATCTGTTTAGCGAAGCACATTAATCTAAGATCTCAGTTATCATTTAATTAGATCCATGTCGAGCGCCCTTGCGGCTTCAATTTTATTTTATAATGTCATACACACGTCTCTCCCTTAATAACTACGAAACATAATTAAACTTACTATTGCTGAATTTATTAACAGCAAAATAGACCTTAAATCGCTTGTTTTAGAGTTGAAAATTACTCTTATATCGTTGATTGTAACTGCGTATTTTGTTGGAGATGCAGTAGCGGTGCGTCCCCATTGTTACAATGGTCGAAACCTATTCGTTACTAGTCGGTGAGCGTAATGAACATATAGGGTTGTGTAATAAATATAAACTTTCGCTAAATTCATCGCTTAAGATATAGGCTAACGAATAAGTTTTAGATTTGTTTAGAAAAATATCAAAGAATAAAAATCTATTCTGCAAAATGTAATATTTAGTATTGAGTAAATTATTTTCGCAATAAATTTAAATTTAAAAATACACAACGAAATTTCTTTGCACAAATTATCCATATGATTATTTATTTAGACCTTTAAAATATTATTCTAAAGAAAATTAAAGGTTAAGGAAAATTATATGAATTAAAAACAATACTGCTAAATAATACTTGTACTTTACTGGGCTGTACTTTAATATAGTTTTAGGCACAAAATCAAAACTTGACAACCCTAAGCATACGAAACTGCATTTAATGTCTTGCTCGTTTTCGCCGGATATTAAGCCCCCAAACTTAATCATGTCCCTCTTACAATATCGAACAGCGAACAGAAAAGACTTTGATGCACCTCATTATCCTGCCGTCGTATTCCCACGACTTGAACAATTTTTTCAAAGCGGCCATTTCATTTTAACAATTAGATTCGTGAGGTAATGCGTTCACGCCGCATAATTTTCCATGCGGTTCCGACTCGCAAATTTTTATAATTGAATGAATACAAGCCATTATGAATCGGTAGTTGCGAGTCGCGTCACAAAAGCCTTAACGCGTATTTAATTTATCTGTTGAGAATAATTTCGTTAGTCCCTTCGCGTGCTGTGAATATTTAAAGCTCGTGGGGACTCGCGTGAAATTGTAATTAACTCTCGCCGATTGTTCTTGATTCCGTTCGTAATTAATTAAAAATAATAATAAAATTATGTATAAATATAGTGAAAGCAGCTTATATTATGGTAAGAGATCTTCATTGGTGCTTAGGATAATCTATGGTATCAACATTTTTGGGATAAGTTCAATTAAATCCAATACGTAAATTGGTCATCATCATCACCAAGGAATTACAGCCGTAGGTGATGTTGCCCTTGTAGTTACAATACATTTCTCCGTTATGTTATAATTTAGATTTTAACACAGACTTAAGAATTTTTTCCATAACAAAGCAATTTTTAAATCGTTTTATTATCGTTTAATGGTATGTACGAGTAAAAAATCCCAGCGGACCATCTGACGCACGGAATGGGAAAAATACGCGTTACAAAAAAAAATGTGAAGCTTAAACTGTATTTAAATTTGCATCAGCGGTAGCTGTGATGCAGATGAGTGACGTCACGTGGCGCAACCCACCACCCTGTCTAATTGACACCCCCCCATACCATACACGTAGCGTAACATTTTTTGATAAATGATTCAAATACGAACAGTATGATGAAAATTGAAAATATGGATATAGAAACTTTATAGAGATTTAGAGAGATAAACTTTATATCTCCCAAAGTCTATTAAAATAAAATAAAGGCTTTTGTGTTAAGGAAAAGGTGAGAGAAGATATCTTTTGCAGTCTTTACTATCAATGATGATGCAATAACGTAAAGTTTTGTGATATTAAGGTAGAATGTGAAACACTAAACTGTATGTCCCTTAGACATCAGGATTGGAATAAAATAATAGTTCTTTTTGTTATAAAAGTAGTGACACTATTATGAAGAATAAACTAAGTCCGGGAGTAGTTAATACTATGCCGAGGCCGTGTAGCAAAGCTGCGTTATTTGTCAACGCGCCGCGGCTCGGGGCGGCACAATCTTAAAATCAATTTTCATTTATTCGCAGATTATCCTCGCCGGTACGCGCTCTAAACCACAGAGCTTAGAAAGTATGCGAACTGAACTGAGGAATAAAATATGCTTTACACTTTTATTTCTTATATGTGCCCATATATTAATGTGGTTTGGAGTAATTGATAGTTGACATAAAATTACCAGATACTCAACCAAATAGTTTTATACAGTGGTAATTTCTTAGTTGCATGTGCCGTATTTTAATAAAATTTTAATGCTAATATAGAAATTATAGGTCTTGAAAATAGAGTAGTACAGTTAATATTAAAATCTAATTAATAATAGTAGTGTATAGTAATTTTATTTTGCAAGAATTTCAGGATCGAATGTGTGGCTATTTTGCGAAAATAAAACTTCTTTAAATGATAATATTTATTTAATGTCACTTCTAAAACTTTCGTCTCTCTACATAAACGTATGGCCACGAAACAGTGGAATAGTCTTGAGCGGGTGGTCGCTAGGGCCGGTAAAATCTTTACAAATGTGGTCCGTTATCGTGTGATGCCGGTATTGCCGATTGACCGTCGGCCGCGCGTTGCTCAGCCTGAAAAATAACGGATTTATTTAATTTTATGGCGCAGCGGCGTGCTGAATCCACGATTGGGCCGACATCGTGAATGGAGGTCGGACGACTTCATTTATTTTGTGCTTTGCCAAACTACAGCGATTTAGGTTTTTTTAGACGTTGTTTCGTTTTCTCTTTATCAATTTACTGCTAAGTTGTATTTTATTTTCTGAAACAAATGTTTTTTAGTTTTATTAATAGGCTGTCACGATCGATATTTTTTACATTTAATTAACTTACCGTGGGTTTCTGAGTCCATAACCTCTGTATAAACATATCTTCAAGACAACAATATGTCTTAATTTAAGATTTTCGATTTAGAAACCTACGGTCAGTACGCCGTAATATGTATTAAAAGTAATCCATCTTTTAGAATATATAACTACCTTTTTTTCTGTGTAAAATTAATTACTAAGGCCTGTATTGCGTTGCTAAAATCAATAGTCTGTTTGGTAAATAAAGTAAGGGCCGTACCCATTCCTTGTTTTGACGTTTTATGACATGCAGCATGTTTGCAACGCTTCAAATATAAATGGGTTGTTTTTTTATGGCTGCAGACTATTTGTCAACTAATTTGTGGATTAGTACAAGTATAATGGGCCCGTTTCCCCTGTGTTTACTTTTCCCATGGCTGCATGGTTCATTGTTAGGGTAAGACTGATCTCGTTAAATTAATCTCCGTTGATAATTTTACAATTTGTCACGTTTTGTCGACTTTGGTTTGCACGAATTTTGAATTTAGAATTTAAAATTCTTCGTGTCATAACGACAGCATATTGCGTGATTTGGAATACCTTTTCTATAACTTTTTTTTTTATTTATTTTAATTCACATAATTAGTTGCCAGTGAATAATTCCAGATTGCAACACTGTTGTTGTTAAAAAAGCAAGGTCAATGAAAAGTTATTGTAGCGTAAAATTGTTACTTGAACTGTTCGTTTCGTAAAGAGAGGGTAGAACTAAGACGTAAGAATAAAGTAAATCAGGCGCGTAGTTCTGTTCGAAAATTAAATATTTTAATTGTTTTCAACATATAAAAGGTAAGTAAGCATATAATTTTTTCTATTGTTTTCCTATAATTTCTTTTGTTTATTATTAAACTAAAAAATATTATCTAAAAAATTTTATTTTAAGTCTAATTAGGCAATTGTTGATCTACAATTTCTAATTGTCGTCTATATTGTATTAGGCTTAGGATTTAATTAAAATTTGATAAAAGGCATATATATCAAATATTAATTATGTTATGGAGTTAAGAAAACATGGAATAACCCAATATTACAAGTACAGTGAGGTTTCATTCAATCTTTGTTCTTATTGAAATGTTTTTTGTATTATTTTGCAACGTCTAGCTGAACTAAAAATCAACTTATCCAATATTCTAACCTTATCGGTTTAAGGTTACTGTTGTAATTCTTTTGTTATTTTTTCTTTTATTTAATTAGGTACATTTTTTATTCATTACTATTGTTAGACTATAAGTAAATATTTTATGTTCTACTCACATATTTACAGTTTAGACTTTATCCAATGAGTAACAGTCGTCCATGACTCCATCCGCATGGAATTAAAAAAAACTTATTAAGTAGGTAATGTGTTCTTCCAGACTATGTTCTACATCTGTGTTTTCAAGATGCGTTGACCCGTTGTGGAGATACCTTCTAACAAACATCCATCCATCTAAACTTTGGCATTTACAATATTAGTAAGATAAAAATAATAAGCATTCACGTCTAATTAGGCAGACAAATACTTATAGAAAATATGAATAGCGTTGCTAAAGAAATAGGTTTTGAAAACATAATTATGAACTCAAATTAAGAAACAGTTTAATCTGAATATAATTGGTACCGAAGACCGTGCAACCTGACAACGGGTGCGATGTTATTAAAACAACTTAAGTAAACAAAATAAATCAGAAACTCGACTCAAACTGTTTTACATACCATCATTTGCTACTTACCGGCCTCCCTAAGATCTTAACGATAGCACCTGACGGTATTTAAATTATTTTACTTTTGTAGAATATAAAATAGCTTAGAATGAACTTGGTCAGAGAAATGCCTTACAGGTATCTAGCGTGAAGTAAGTTTTTGTCTATCACTGAACATTATTGTGTCTATTACAAACTTTAGTCTTATATTTTTACTGTATTTTAATTTAATCTATTAATTAAATACGTATTCGGAAATGCAATTTAAAATATATATTGTCATAGATTTAAACCATGTTTAAAAATGTACACATCGTTTACAAAGCTAGGGGTTAACATTTCTTCGTAAGGGATCGCGTGTTAGGCCTTAAGCTCTCGTTAGCGCACTTTATTCAGTGAAGAAAGGTGCCTCGCTTTAATGTATGCAAATTCCTGTTTCGTTGTTTCCTTGCCGGGACTTAGCGACGTTACTAAGTGGGGGTGGGATAATGCCCGCTATTTGTGGAGTTAAGGGTGACATTTTCTTGCAAATTATAAGGTTTATATTTTAGAATTTTAAGTATGTTATTCGAGTTTTATTTAAATCAGGTTTAAATTGTTTATGTGTTTAAAATTATCTTTCAAAATTTCAGTGTTGACATCGTTGGCAGTTTGCCGTTGTTACTATGAAACTATTTATATAAAAAATTGTCAAGTAACTTACTAATATTATAAATGCGAATGTTTAGATGGATGGTTGGATGTTTGTTTAAAGGTATCTCTAGAACGGCTTAATGGATCTCTGTGAAATTTGACTACATAAAGTCTGGAAGAATACATAGGCTACCAATTATGTTTTTTTAACACCGCGCGGACAGAGTACGGGCGGCTTACAAGTGCTAAAAGTATTCTTAGTGCCAGTAATTTAAACGAGGTTATAAAAATTACCAATAAGTACAGTTTAACGGTTACCAAGCCGTTTGCCAATTTTGACTTTAACGTTAACTACGCTTTGAGTGGGCTTATGTCATTGCTGGTGCTTAACTAGGGAATTAAGGTTATTACACTGTCAACCGATCTCAGTCGTTTTGAATCGAATCTGAGTTTGGGATTTGTACTTTAACTTTCATGATTGGAAAAAATACTTCGGTTCGAGAAATTTTATATGTATTTGTTTACAGTGGGTTTCTGAAAATCTCCGTTTAAAACATATTGTTATCTCTGTTTACTCAAAGATAAAAAAAACAAGGATGACGATAGTCTGTTAGTCATGCTTTCTTTTAATATGTTAGCATTTTGTAGTTTCATTTGGGCCTAACACATAAGTCCGTGGTTATCGTAGGGTCAATAACAAATTAATGTAAGTAAGAATCGCATTGTCTTACTGTAGATATTCAGTTATATAAATCGGCAATGGACATTTTAATCAATTCAAGGAAGCCTAAATACTATACAATGTCTATCGTCTGAGAAGACTAATCGTCAGTTCACTTCGGTCGGCTCCATCAGTTTATATCACAATTGTTACGAACAATGGTCCGAATGGGGCACAATGCCGGCCGTTTCTCCATAACAACTCAATGGCCAGCCGCCTTAAAGTCCCTAAGCGGAAAAAGTCAGCGAAATAACCCGATAAGAATGATTAATTGATTTAAGGCGAAATCAATGAAACTTGGGACGGAAACGTTTAAGCCATTTTTCTTTACATTCAATGGATCAGTTCCGATTGAATTAAACCGCTCCTATACCTTTAATAGTTTAAGAATAACTCTCTGCTTAATCTGTATTACATTTGAAATTATACATACTAAAGAATATACCAAACTTTTTGTACATTATGGCAATACTGGCTGTTGCAGCTACGGCGTCCGCGCAGAATAAAAAAAAATAGTAGCTATATTATATTTCATTTAGATCTATGCAGTCGATCTGGAGATACGTTCTAACACGCATACATTCTTACTTCATTAACGATATTGAAATAAAATGTTTGTTGGGTCATAGCTTTGTAATGTTATACTGTAATGTAAGCATCAGATTTTATTTGTTAATTAGTCTGTGACAGTCGGTGACGTCACGTCTAATCGAAGAATCGAATATGAACATCGTATCGTGGTCATCAATTAGCTATTCGATATCACAGTAATTGCTACGTCGGTCAAACAATACCACATATGGCATTTTAATTATAATGTATTCATATTACAAGCTATAATATTTCATTTATATTTTATGGTATTTTGATTAGTGGATAGGATGTTAAATAATAATTAATAGTGAAATGAAAGTTATGGTTTTTATATTTTATACTATGATTATGCATTTGTAGTTAAAATTTATAATATAAATGCGAAAGTTTTGATGGATGGATGATTGTAAGAAGGTATATCCAAAACGGCTGTAGGCATCTCGCTGAAATTTGGAATATAAATGTAGTCTGGAAGAAAATGTCGGTAAATAATTAAGTTTTTTAATTACGTCCAAATACGTTTCACAAGTTTGTAGGTTTCATACGAGTATTGTAGAAATTAATATTGTAAAAAAAGTCTTCTAAACTTTGTAACAATGATGAAAAACTTCTAAGGTGTCTTTACAATCGTATATTTCTTGTCATAATGCGAACAAGCCCTCGCATGAAGAAGCAAATTAAGAAATCATTTGTAACTTCCCTTCAAAACCGTAAAGCTCGTGTTTCTTTCAAACAAGCAAGTGACAAAACGTCGCTGAAAGCTCATAAGGCGACCTATGATTTGTGAGTGCGCATGTTTCCAGTTACACGCAATAAATTAAGCTGGAATAGAAAATAAATGCGCCAATGTGGCCCGCCGTGCCGTAGTGATGTTCATTTGATTTATCGATATGTCGGATGCGATGTTAATTTATTTATGCATCTATCCGCACGACAAGGATATGTCATCTATTCACGCGCACAATGTTTACACGCTATAATTCATACAAAGCAAGATATAATTAATACAATGATTTGTTAACTTTAAGATCTATTTACAGATAACGAAAGACAATTATCATCAAATATCTTCAATGTATCTGTATGTCACTTTAGGCTTTAACTATGTACTTTCTGTTTGTTTCGAGACTGAAATAATATAGTAAACAGTGATTTAAAATATATTTACATATTATTATTTATTAAATAGTGAATTATTTTATTACTTTTAAACGTACAAGCATCAGCCCGCGACTTCATGCTCTCGGAATTAAAAAAGTAGCCAATCCCATCCTACAACAGTGTAGGTTTCCAACATTGAATCAATTTTTCAAATCAGTTCAGTACTTTCGGAGCCTATTCCATACAAACAAAGAGTAATAATTTTCCTCTGTATAATATTAGCAAAGATTTTTAACGTTCGGGAAAGGCGGGAAATTTCTTATAATTTAAATAACTTTCCCAAAAATGTTATCGTGTTTAAATTTGAAAAGTATATTATTATTAAAATATAATATTTTATTGAATTTAAGCGATTTTTTTTATCGATAATAACGGTAGCAACGCACTACCGGTAAGGCCTGTGTTGAATGGATCGCAAATTGATATAGAAACGCAAGGCGTTCCCTTCGATTTATTTAGGAATTTTAGCGTATTCATGTCATGCGCCCTTAAATTGAACCATTCTATTCTGCCTAATGACGAATCAAATGCGGCAAGACCCGCTTGTTTGTCTGACCCCTTTTAAATATTCCCATTTATTGAAAATGTAAAATTTAAAATCTCAGTCCTTTCATACAAACGTTTTGAATCCCACTCTTTAACATAATAATAAAGTTTATGTTTCAAGAAACTAAATAAGATATAGTATATGTGAATTGTAGAAAATCTTGTATGTATGAAATTCGGGATGTACGGGGCAGCGCGACAGGCGGAGCGGTCCAATGTAAACAAAAGTGCGACTCCGCTAACGCTCGTATCCTGCGTATCGATGTGTTGTGCTATACTTTTGATTCCATCGCGCTCGTCTCTAATTTGCCGGCGGCCTTCTTCTAATCTTTTTATACATTTTGACAATACAAGCTGTTTTCCGCGAATCCGTCGGCGCGTAATTAGTAGCCTATGCGTTCTTCTATACTGCTCTACATATATGTCATATTTCATCTAGATCTGTTGAGCCTTTCTGGAGATTGAACAAACATCCATACATTTGAACTTTGGTTTGGTTGGATTAGTAGTAAGATAATATCTTGAGTATCATTTTCTTGCTTATTACTATACAATACTAAAGTAAAAAGCTAATATATTCCATTCTTATGTGTAGTGAAGACTAATAATTATTTTAATTGAATGCATTATATTCGACGGCGATAAATCAAATTTTACGGCACCCCTTTTACGTCGCCTTAATTGAGTGAATGCAGGAGAGAGCCTGTTTACAAAAAATTATAACAGGACGCAAGTATCAACCCTTTTACTTTCTATAGTATTTGACAAGATCCTTTTCAAGTACAGTTTTGAAATGAACAGATAATAAATTGGTTCTTAAGAGTAGTTTAAAAAAATATGTACAAAATAATCTTAGTTTTTTAAAGTACTAATACGTCGGTGAACCTACATGTACTTTTCATATCTTGGAACTAACGTTTACTAATTAATTGTTTCACTATATCATAATTATTCATCATAATAAGTAAAGAATTAGTTAAATATAATAAAACTCTCTCAGAGCTAACATATTGCACAATGCCGTTTATATTAACTGGTCCATTTGAAATTTATTTAGCTGCATTATTTACCTAAACAATATTTTATTAAAATATCCCTATACATTTGTTGTCTTTTTTATCAGACGGAGGCTATAGACTTTCTTATTTAAATCGCATAATTTGTGCGATTAATATGTTTCTTTTGATGGCATTATTGTATTACCAGGTGACGCCAGCGACTCCGTCTGCGCGTAATTAAAAAACTTAATTAGTAGCCTATCTGTTCTTCCAGTCTATGTTTAGAACTATGCCAAATATCAGTGAGATTCGTTCAGGAGATATCTTAGAATAAACTTCCATCCATCTATACGCATTATATCGCATTTATAATATTAGTAAGAAATACAATTTTGAATAAAGAAACTTAGTGTATAAAAAATAAAAAGCGATGTACACGCTTTAATAAAAATCAAGGTTTAATGGATATAAGCTGTAACAATGGGGTATAAGTGCAACAGGGATGCCCCTCCGGCGTCAGTGTTCCCCGCCTGCCGCCGCCGCAATGAACGAGGTGTCACCAACTAGTTTTATCAATGATGAATGGTACGCAAGCTCATGCGATAGCGAATGCACTCCGGAATTACATGGGAATATTTTGCGGTCGAATTTTTGATTTAGAAACATACAATGTACATCACACGCATAGTTATTAATAGTTATTTTAGTGGTAATTAATATTTATCCTTCCAGATATGATAAATATACAATAGTAAATTGTATATCTATTACATAACACAATAGTTTAATTCAATCCGTATTTTTTTAGTTACAAAATGTATAAAATAATCCACAATGTCGAGAACTTACATGGTTACACACAGCAAAACACACAAGTCGATTCAACTTTAAGTAATTTAATTATCATTTAAATCACGGAAAGTATTCGAAATGCATTCAACCGATCGAAATTTGATTCAGTATCGTTTTTATTTAGGCCTAAATGCAATACCGCACAATCTGCCCACTTACGGCGTTAAGCGTTTCTCTAGTGACAAAAGGTAACATGGGGTTCGTCCTCTGCGAGGGAAAAGCTCCGCAATGGCTAAACTTTGCTACGAGAAAAGGAAGGACAACACTCCCCGCCTAGTATCGCGGCCTCCTACTCATTCGCTTCCCAGCCGTTGTAGCGAGTGCACGTCTCCTCTGCTCCCAAACGTCCGCGTACGATCGCGCAAAAAACTTTTCAGTGCCGTTACGAACTATCTTTTGAATATTGAAAATTAAAAAAAAATGAACAAGACCTTTTTGTGGTGTTACTTTATCTGAGTGCGAAGAGACTTCTCGAGTGAAGGAGTGCTTCGGAGGCTAATTACAGGCTGCTAGGCTAATTGGTGGGGCCGGCGTTTCATGAAGGTGAGCCGACTTTTATTTCCGT